>NW_013550579.1:564269-1092692 GCF_000709125.1 Exophiala aquamarina CBS 119918
AACTTTCGGTAATAGTTAATTAATTCGTAGAACGCCTATACTTCCTTAACTATCGTTAGTTCTAGCTATTCTTTAATAGCTCGGACTTTCTCTTAGTTCGGTACGAGTCCTTTCAAAGATATAATATAGCCTAGGAATCTAATACTATTCTTATAGAATTCGTATTTAGATAGCTTAAGTAGGATTTTATTTTCCTTTAGCTTTTCTATTACCTTCTTTATATACTCTACGTATTCCTCGTAAGTCTTTAAGAAGATTAGGATATCGTCGAGATAGATAAGGGCGAATATATCTAAATATTCTCTTAGAGCGTTATTTATAAATTCTTAGAACGTTAATAGTGTATTAGTAAGTCTAAAAGGTATAACTAGGAATTCGTAGACTTCCTATCTTATTCGGAATACCGTTTTCTATTCTTCTTCGTTAGCTATTCTAATTAGGTAATAGGCGTCCCTAGTATCTAACGCTATAAACTATACGGCGCCTAAGAGGCGATCCTATAGCTTATCCTACCGGAAAATAGAATAATAGTCCTTAATAGTTTTATCGTTAAGTAGTCTATAGTTAATATATAGTCGTAGTAATCTATCCTTCTTTATTACGAAGAATATACTATAGGATATAGATCCGTATTTTCCCGCCTTTAGTTAGCTTCTTCTAACTAAGCCTTTTACTTCTAGTTTTTCGATATAATCTTTTAGGAAGTCTTCTTCTTTTTTCGAGAGTAACTTTAACTATTCCTTATAGTTAAGTACTTCCCCTTCTTTTATAGGTATTCGGTAATCTTAAGGCTAGTATTCTAGAAGCGCTACTCTACCTTCCTTTTCTATAAATAATTCTTTATATTTCGTATATTCCGGGAGTAGCTCTTCGATATTAGTTTAAGCTAATATTCTACCTCTCGGTCGTACCTATATCGCCTTTACGAAGGGAACCTTTAAAGATAATTAGTCTTCTATTTTTATTCCGTAACTATAATTCGGAAATTCGAGTTCTCTTATTTTCTAGTTTATCTAGGGGTTATATTTTTCTAGCTACCCTATTTCTAGTATAGCGTTATATTTTATCGCTATTATATCTAGGGTTATCTTTTCCTAATAGGTTCCTATTAGTAGTTCGACTAATCGTAGTTCTTTTCTTATCTATTTATCCTTAAACTCTATTAGTGACCCGTCTACTATTATAAGTCGGTATAGTTCTATCTTTACCTTTACGTAGTCTTTTAACCTTTACGCTACGTAGTATAAGACGTAATTCCCGTTTACTCCGGAGTCTATTATAAGTTGTATAGGAAGGTTCTATAGAACGGCCGTAAGGACTATATATTCCGCTTTTCCTCTATCTAGCTTATATAGAGTCTAAGGCTATTACCGTAGGTAACCTAGCCTTAATAGGTTATCTCCTCGTCGTTTTTTAAATATACGTATAGTCTTAGCTCTACTACGTAAGTACGTTTATTATACTCGTTTATCGATCGATATATTATCTTACTAATCGAAATCCGGAGTTAATTAGGACTTATATTCTATAGGTGTTAATGTAGCTTAAAGTACTATTAGTAGCTTCTTCCCGCGTAGCTAAAATAACCGAATAGGTACGTTAGGTTTACTCGTCCGTCGATGTAAGGTATATCTTCTTTCTTGTCCTCCTATATCGTATATAAGTCTCGTATCGTTAGTACTTCTATTCCCTAGATTTTCTTCGCGTCTTCCTAGTCGAGGTTTACTATAATTTATTCGTAAGTTAAGCCTTATACGTATATATATACTATCGGCGCTCGATTATATCCGTAATCCTAGTAAAATAATATATTAATTTCGTTCCATTATTCTTATAGTTTTATCCTAGGATCGTAATAGATATAGAGGTGTCTTCCGGTCTCGCTAGTATATTCTATATATTTACTATATTTCTAGTACTTTATTATAATTTTAATCTAGTTCCTTATAACCTTAGCTACGTAATATTTTCCTTCTTCTTCTAACGATACGTCGGAATCTTCGTCCGATTTTTCCGCGTTTACTTCCTCTTATTCTTCTTCTTTATTATCGAGGGATACTAATCGTACTTATACTCCTCCGATTATTTATACTAATAGGTTATATCGTACTACTTAGCCCCCTACTATATTATACGAATAGTAAGAGGCTACCGCTAGATATTCTAGATCGTAGTATCCGTCTAGGCTAACCGGTCTTCGAGTTAATTACCTTAGTCCGCTAGGGTAGAATATTAATTTCTTAATACCGTCTTTAATGCTTACCTAGTAGTAGTTAGTAATAAATACTATAAGATAATATTCCGATACTATTACCTTATTTTCTTCCTCGTTTAATACTACGTCGTTAGGGTAGGTATACGTTATTCTCTATAGTCTTACTTTCTCGTATTTATTTAACTACCATCGTAATTCTTCTAATTATTTATTATTTTCTCCTTCCCTAAATAGGAAAGGGAATACGTAGTCTATATAATCGTACGTATAGCTATTTTCTTTGTCCTCGTATTTATCCTAGGTATATTTATAGATTATTATATAGATTCTTTCTTTCTTCGGTTATCCTAGGGGATTATACTATATTTCGGGGTTCTCCGCTAATCCTACTATCTAGTAGTAGGTTCGGATGATTACTAGATCGGGCTTATTTAGTATAATCTTATCCGCGGGTCCTTTTTCTATTATAGATATATTATAATAAGGCGGTAGTAGCGTTACCGTCCTAAAACTAAATAGTCCTTACTTAAGCTAAACTAACTATCCTTCTATATAGGTTACTCCTTTACCTAGTCCTTTAAAGGTCGTAAAGTAAGCTTCTCCGTTATACGTATCGTACGTATATTCGGCTTATAAGGAATATTTCTAGTCGTTATATTTCTAAATCTATATATATTTTTATTCTCTTCTAGGAGTAGCGCCTAGGTTATAACGGTATAGGGTTTCTCCTTCCCTTCTATCCTAGAAATATATATAGAATTCTATAGAGTTCTTATATTATCGTAATATCTCGTCTATCGATGCCTATTCGTCTTCCTCTCGCTAAATTTTTAGTTAATATAGTTCCCTATCTTTCGTATATATATAGGTATATCTATATTATTAGTATCCTCGGGTTCGGTACTTATAGATTAACGCTATCCTAAACGTTTTCTACGTTACTCTTCTATCTAATATTATAATTCCGTTAACTATCTTCTAGAATCTTATTCTAATTATCGTATAGTTATCTATATTTATAAGTATTGTTTCTTTTTCGAAATCGGCTATTATTATAGCTAGGGTTTTCTAGACCCTCTATTCCTATTCTCGAGGTTTTATACTCCCTCCATCTCTATATAGAAACTACTATTTTTCGGTCTTTAAAGCTAAATAGAGCTAGTAGTCGTCCTCGTAGTAGAAATACTATAATTCTTAAGCGTATCTTACGGTATTCCTCCTCGTATTATATATTACTTCGCTCTATTATTCTCCCTTTAGGAGTTCGTCGAACTTTTCTTTCTTCTAAGTCTTACGCTTAGATCCTTTAGGTTTCTTAGTCTAGTATCTTAACTAAAACTCCTCTTCTAATTACTTAGTATCTAACTTACCTAACCCTCGGGGGTTATCCGATTCTTAGTAGTCCTTCTATACTAGTTTACCCTTACCCTCGGTAGGTCCTTAGGTTTCTTTAATAGTATCGGCCTTTTTCGCTATTAAGCCGTCTATACTACCGCTCTATATATTTATTATATATAGTCCTCGAGCGCCTTTCTTTTCTAGATAATCGCGTATATAGTATCCGGGCTTACTATATTCGTAGTATAGGTTTTCCTTCCTTTATCTTTCTTTCTCTCGATCTCGTCCTCCTATAACCTTTCGTCCTATATTTCGGCCTCTACCTAGGCCTATTCGTCGGGTATTATAACGTTCTATAGCGTCTAGGTCTATAGGGTTCCCGTAGTCTCGTAGGCGTTTCGTATTAGCTCGAGGAGAATATCGATACCCCCGGTACCCTCGCTTTCCTAAGCCTCTTCCTTAATTATCTTCTATACGTAGCTCGTATAGTCGATTATTAAGTTTAATAGCCTTATCTACTATATCTTTATAGGTTTCTAGGCGCTCTATTATTTCCTTCCTAACTTCCTTTTTTAATTTATTATAGAACGTATCCTTAAAGACGTTATCGTTCGTATATTCTAGTTCCTTTACTAGCTTCTTAAATTCCGAATAATAATTAGCTATAGATCCTATTTATTTAAGGGTATAGATAGTACGAGAAGCTATCGTAGCTTTATTAACCGTACTATAGATTTATTTAATTATTATTTCGAACTATATAAAGTTCCTAAAGTATACCTTAGTTTCGTCGTCGGGGTTAGAGGACTCGAAATAGTCGTCCTATACTAGTTTAAACTAATAGAACGCCGCCCCCTTAAGGTACATTACTACGAATATAACCTTATCTTCTACTTTAGTATACTTAGCTAGATTAAGCTTAAAGGTAGTCTTAAGTTATATAAGGAAGTATCCTAGCTTCTCCCTATTTCTATAGAATAGTTCTACCTTAATACTATTCCGAGATATATTAGTAAATCCTAGTACGTTAACTATATCTACGTCGGAGTCTTCGTCGGAACTACTATCTTAAACGATGTTAGTCTTTAAAGAATTGTTTAAGGCTGTAAGTAGACGTACGCTAGGTAGTAGGGATCTAAGTCGAGATAATCCTATATTAGACATCTAATACTAATTAAGTAGTAGTTAAAGTATTATAATCCGAGCTATAAGTAGTTCTAACTAAGGTAGGGTTCCTTAATAGAATAGGTACTAGAGTATTAACTAGGATAATAAAGGGAATACTTATTCGTCGGACTATATCCTAAAATGTAGGTATAGGATTACTAACGAAGTTAACTACGAACTATTCTATCTAGGTGAAGGAGTGTATATATATAATGCTTAAAGTGCTGCTTTAGTGTATTGGTACATTGTTCTAATGCGGTAATGTATCAATGCACCCCCTAGTCACGTGATGCAGCCTCGTTCTCCATCGGCTGACCTTCCTCAAACTGTCCCTTGGAACGTGGGGCGCCTGTCCTGGCGACCTCATCCATGACCTGGTTCGTAACAATATCCATCGGATCAAAGTTTGTTGGCGGATGGCAGAATATTGCCAAGACTGGTTATGTCCGGGGTGCTAATATTATCTCCGTCGTCCCAGAAATTTTTTGTACGAGTCTTCATTGCCCGCCTTCAAGATTCGCACTGCCTGCCAACCACCCCACCGTGAAACACCATGGCGTCTGCATACAAGTCCGCCATACGCGCAGCTGACCCGAATGACTCTGATGATAGCAGCACTACTGTTCGCGCAGACTCCTCAGATTTGTCTGATGGAGAACAGAAAGCAGCACACAAGGAATCCTTGTCCGACCTACCACTGGAGCTTAGAAATCGAGTCTTGATGTTGACTTCTCGTGGCGTATCATATAGGTAGGACGAACTCAGGATCACCTCTGAATGTTCGGCTAACAAGAGTCAGACATCGTCACCTGCTAACTGATCTCCACGCTCTCCTCCCCCACACTTACAAGGACACCAAGCTTGATACAAAATCAAACAATAATTACAACTCGGCTCTCAATGGACTCGCCGACCTGCACTCTTGCAACTATATTTTCTTCTTGGAAGCTCGCAAACACGGTCAGGATCTCTACCTCTGGCTCGCACAGCCACCAAACGGTCCCACGATCAAATTTAGTGTCACCAACCTCCACACCATGGCCGAGCTCGGATTTGGAGGAAACTGCTTGAAGGGTGGAAGAGGAATTGTTGTGTTTGACAAGAGCTTCGACGAGAATATCGTGGGACAAGAGCATCTATCCCTCATCCGAGAGATGTTGCGCGGCGTTTTCTGTGTCCCATCCAAAGGAGTACGAGGAATGAAGCCATTCATTGATCGCGTCATCGGTGTTTATGGTCTGGACGGAAAGATCTGGATCCGAGTGTATGAAATCCGGGAGTCTGAGCCTGACAAAACTAGCAACGACAATGTCAAAGGAGCAGACGTTTCGCTGGTCGAAATTGGTCCACGTTTTGTCTTAACTCCAGTGGTCATTCTCGAAGGGAGCTTTGGTGGGCCAGTCATCTTCGAGAACAAACAATTCGTCAGCCCTAACCAGCTACGTCGGGAGACAAGACTCCGCCATGCCCAAAAGTATGCAAGCCGAAGAGGCGAGGCCGAAGGCCTTGCGATCAAGCGAAAATCACTCGGGTTGAACACTGGAGCGAAAAGGAAAGCTTCTGCTCTTGGAAACACGACACTGTTTGGGTAGTTTACAATAACAACACACATTTAGATGTTGGACGGAAGCACGTCCACTGTGCCGTCTGCACAATTTGAGCCGAATACGTGGAAGGCCTTGGGTGATGACGATTCGGCCGCGTTCCTGCACCACCAGACGATGAACAGTATAATGCTGGCCTCTAACCCTTCGTCCAGAAGCAGGACTCCAGCCCCGATTCGCAACTCCTCTCAAATATATCTAACACTAGGCTTTGGCCAAAATCTTCAAAACTCAAGTCAGCGGATGTCCATGCTCCCAGCGATTGATACCTAGTGGTACTTGAGAGCGACTAGTCAGATTGTCCCTCTTTCCCACCTGCCAATCAGGCATGACTTCAAGTTGCGCGCGCCTTTTGCGCATCGTGCAGAACAGCATGTATCGGGTGCAAAACGTCGATGCCATAACATTGTCTCATGCTATGATGCTTGATATAAGATCGGCGGCTGCAGGATTCCATGTTCTCAAGTGCTAAGCGAGTTTCAGACCAACACCCCGTCTGAAGGTCGTATTCTGCGCAACTCCGATAGTAAATTCAGGAGCATACTCATGATGTGCAATGGTATGTTTCCATCACAGATGGTACCCGTTGGGTGATCGGTCATGCCTTCCGAGAGGAAACTCTCAAACTATTCAAAGCGCCAAAAGTTTCCCAATCATTAGATCAGACATGATTTGCCTGTACTGTTATATATATGTGTACACAAGACTACACAAACGTATGTAGCCTTAGCTATATTATTTCATGCTTAGCTAGCTTCATTCCCACCACAAAGCCTACGAAAGGAGCTGCAAGGCTGAGTCACGTGCGAGGCTAGCGTCGCCAAGTCCATGACTGCCCCTTCTTTTCTCTCGCGTGCTCTAGCGGTGAAAACAAAGAACTGCGACTTCGAATCTTTTCTTTGCGCGTGCGTTTTTTGCTATCCTTTGGTTGTCTGATATTGCCATGTCCGACTTCCCGCCATCAATGGGGATGGATGGGTCCAACATGGGTGCCCTTTCTTTGGGTGACCCTTCTAAGCAACACGAATCGAACCCCAGGTTCCTCTCCACAGAAAGCCATTCACTTCAATATAGCCCCCGTGGCGGGGTGTCGATTTGTTGAGGCCCTTGGAATCTCGTAGCCAACGGCTGCGATCCATATTGAAAAATCAAGCTATTGACCGTGTGCAATAAGGCTTTGACCGTACGCTCACCTCACCTCCATCAACCGCAGGTGTGCTGACTCATTTTCTAGACAATGGCGATGCAAGAGCTCGCTCCAGAGATACTCGTTCACATCTTCGAGGCATTGTCCTCGGCCTCCGACATCATCAATCTATCCCTTACCTGTCGATGTTTTCACACACTACTACCCAGTTCACAAAAGCTCACACTATTTTACAATGCAATGGATCAAACCATGGGACCCGTGGAAGAGATCATTCAGTTACTTACATTCAATGGCAACCAGCTGCTCCATATTCGAAGGACTCCGCCGTTGTCGTATGCACTTCTTACCCAGATCGCTCACGTTGGTCGGGTTGGGCAACGGTTTGTTGCCCTCTACCCGACCCTTAAATGGGTTGAAGACCAAAGCGTCAACCGGCGGTTTCTCAGAAAGGACGAAGCTCGGAGACTTCGTCGAGCCGTTTATCGGTTTTGGTTCTATTCACAGGCCTTTCATAGTTCGCCTGCCTACCGTTACCTTCGTTCGAACACCACCTCCTCTGAACGACTTCAACTGTTGCGAGGTTGGCCAACAGAGGACCTTTTAGACTTCGAGGACTTTCGAGGTATCCTCGAGCAACTCCTTGCATCGGAGATCTGTCCCACTGATGGTGATGTATACTCGCGCCACCAAGAAGATGCACGAGTTGGGTTCCAGACATGCCACCGTTCTGCGGGTTGGGTCGATCCAAGCATCATGTTCCCAGATCTTTTCCATAGTTCTCGCGATGAAGCCACCCTCGTGGAAAGTACCAAACTTACGGTCCAGGAGCTCCGATTCAAGCACATGAGAGGTTGGGGAACTGATCTCGACAATTTCTACTTAGTGCAGGCATTCCTCAAGCTCACACCTGTCCAAATGCTGTGGCTGTACGACAATGCGGTATCAAAGGCCGACGTGGAGCGATATCTTGAGGAACAAACGCATGACATATGCTTTTTGGAGAGTGGTTCTTTGGTCTTTCAGGATTGGGTAACTATTTTGCACCAGCGCGGCATCGATGTTCAGCAGGTGCGAGAGGGGATCTGGGACGGAGTATGTGGCATCGGCGTCGACTAGATACAATTGAGCGATACAGCTCAAAGGCCATCGATTCTCTGTGGACATAAATTTCAGCATCGCTAGATTTTTGCTTTGAGCTGGACGTGGTAGGTGAGCGTGCGATGGTAAACAAGGTTCAACGCACCCTAGATATGATTGTTGGCACACCTGAGTGTTCTCGTAGCCTGCAAGCGCTCTTTCTCTACCCAAAGCTCAATCCGACACTTTCCCTTCGGTTGCCAGGTCTGCCAGTCATCGGTTAGATTAGAACAGCCAGCCTTGTCATGTGACCCTCCCAGTAGCGCTTCCCCCCACTCCAACGTAGCCTTGCCTTGTGCTTCGTGAGGAATAAGGTTTCACCTTCTGGCAACCTGCGCACTTGCTGCCACTTTTGTAACAAAAACATGTACTGAGTAACTCATATAGCTAGACAACAGCGTACGTCAGCAGCTGATATAAGTCACTGCGGGACCTGACTTACCGCTATCTTGCTTCCTTACACACGTGGTTCTCCAGGGTCTGTCTGCATGAGTCTTCATCCTTGCCCTGCAATGCCAACCAATCAATCCCCTGATCTTTACGAGAGCCAAGAACATGACTTTAGTCGATTGGCCACACCAGGTCCGCCACCCCCCCGCCTTTGATGGTCTGATTCTCCTGGTTGTTTCTCTCTACAACTTCCCGGATTCTGACCATTGGAATCACATTGCCCGACGAGATATGCTTCAAGGACCCCTTCTTTATCTTTGCCATTGCCACTGCCAAGGTGGGTGTACTTTCGGGCTGGGCGCCTGATGTCTGATCTATCGTTGCGAACTCCTCTCATCCGCCTAATCATCCTAGGACTATTAGGAGTATGACCTGGGCCTGAAGGCTTGATTTGACATACAGACAAGGCTACTGCGAAATCCTTCTTCTGGAAAGAGGTTGTCGAAACAACAATTAGCCCAGGACCTACATCTAATGAGCCTACTTCCGGAGCTTTAGCCCGTGGGGGATAAGTTAGCGGCCTTTTTCTTAAGAGGAAATCTGAGGTTCTAGCTGAAAGAAAGGTACCCTTTATGCTTTTAGGTTCCTCTCAATCCATCTAACTATCTGACAGATTACTCTTGTCATGTCGGCTGCTGGCTAGTGGACTTGGGGCATTTTCTCGACAAAATGGCGTTGACTCGTAAATCACATGAGAAAGGTTTGTGTTCGAGGAAACCATACCGTCAAGATATCAAATTGCTAATGGCTTATGTACAGTTAGAACGGGGTGCCGAACTTGCAAAGTCAGAAGAGTCAAATGCGATGAAACAAGACCTAGGTGTCTTCGCTGTACGCGGTCCAAGTATGTTTGTGAAGGATATCTCTTCTCTTTCTCGGCCTATTGTCCCAGTCCCGAGAGGCACGAGTCTTCCGACGATGCCTCTCAGGAAAACATCAAGCCTGCCGATTCTTTATGCTTTTACCGGACCCTGAAAACTCTCGCCGAGCTGTCAGAACCTGATTACCGGTCTTACGATTTCTGCCGTCGATACACACTACATAACATGGCTACTCATCATTTTACTCGTTTCTGGACCCATACCGTGATATCTGCCTCGCACGCGGATCCGTCTATACTTCATGCAATGCTGGCGCTCTCTGGAGTCTGCAGAGTGTACCAGGAGGGTTTACCAACGCTTCCGAGTGGAGATCGAAACACCTTCATGATTCCAGTATGGGCGCACTATGGCAAAGCTATTCACTTCCTCCAGAATCGGATGACTTCCGCCAGCCTCGAAGACACACACATTGTGCTCATTGTCTGTCTCATCTTACTCACTTTTGACATCATCGAAGGACGCTATCGCGAAGCTTTAGTTCATTTGAATCATGGCCGCCGGATTCTAAAGCGGCTCCACGGGGCAGCACCGGTTGATAAGACCATGATTAAACTGTTACTCCCTCAACAGGCGCTCACTACTCTCGACGAAATTTCTTATTCCTTCGCTCTGATGGATCTACAGTCAGTCTATTTTGACAGTGAATTGCAATTCAAGCTCGTCGACAATCTAGATGTCGGTGGCACAGACTTACCGCGTATACCGCCGTCCTTTAACACTTTTGATGATGCCTGGCGCATGATGCTACTTCTTTTCAACGAATCCTGCCAGCTGGCTGCTGCCATAACTCGCACGGGCCCCGAGGAATCCGCTGAGCACTCGACGCTAGTGATGTGGCAAGGAAAGCTCCTCGCAGCGTTAAGGCAGTGGAAGGCTGCATTTGACAGCAGTCCGTTCCGAACCATACCACGCGCATCGCCCACACCTCTTGGGGACGAGCGGTGGATTTCGCTGCGAATTAGTCATCTCTACCTGACCATCGTTGTGCGCATCAGCCTCACCCGTCACAACAACAACATGGTTTTCGATCCGCTGCTGCCCTACTTCTCCTCGCTGGTCTCGCTGTGTGAAGACTTGGTCCCAAGACTGCCTGCCATCAGCCTCGATTCTCGAGTGATCGAGCCGCTGTATACTACAGGCTGCCTGTGCCGCCACCCGGGGCTTCGACGCAGTGCACTTCGAGTGTTGGAAAAGGCCGGCAGAGAAGGTCACTGGGACAGCAAAATGATCAGTGTAGTGTTGCGTGAAAAGATGATGTTGGAGGAAGAAGGCGCGCAATATGCGTATGATCCTGGTACCCCAATTACAGAAGACCCAGGCGCTCTGGCTCTCATCATCCCGAAGCATGCGCGTTGGTCCGAGACACATGCGCACTTTCTCTCAGACGACTATAAGCAGCTAGAGTTGCAGTTCAGGAGGAAATCTAACAACCCTCAAACCTCCCTGTCCGGTGACGATTGCTACGAGGTCTTCAAGAAGATTGTGCGGCTCGATTAGTCTAGCCAGTGGGAGTTAGGGTGATCTAGGAGTGTCGCCGAGTAGCATCCTACACCGCCACGGCTCCTCTACACCGCTTACAGTCAAGGGCATGGGTACATTATGGTATGACTTCAGTATAGTGATACTATGAGCTATCCAGGCATTGTGGCACAGGAGAGGTCGTCATAGGGTGGATATATGCGTCAGCACTGACAGAGGGCCTAGCCGCTAAGGCCGTTATCAACTCTTCTCAATAATCAATCCAATCCTTCGTCAAGTCCGTGAGCTGAGCAGGCCATGTCCCATCCGGCACAGCAGCACTCGCACGACGCTGGAAGGCGTCGTAGAACTGCTTCAACCGCGGATACCTCTCAGTCAAGTCCCAACCAAACATGTTTTCCGCGTATTGCAACACAGCAAAGAGAGCGCAATCCGCGGTGCTGACCCTCGCTTCCGCATCATGCGAGTCCCCATCGAATTTTGCAAGCGACGGCGTTCTTCCAGCAGGGGCCGCATATTCAGCTATCCTGCTGATGCTCTGGTGCGCACGACCTAGCAGCCATCTCACAGCGGCAGCAGACTGCTCTGACTCGCCGCCGACGACCGATGCAAACAGCTTACATCCGAAAACGGGCGCGTACTCGATATCGACCGTCAGCGCATCGACCAGGCCCAGCATTTCTCTCATCTTCGCTCTCGCTTCAGGGGTCGACCCCCGCATTGTCGGGAGCCCTTGTGCCTCCGCTAGGTCCTCGAGGTATTCCATGATGGCCAAGGACTCGCGCAGAATGAACCCCGTCGACTCGTCGTGCAGCACCGGCACCGATCCAGCGGGTTTCCCAGGTGCTTCGGCTGGCGCGCCGGGTGCGGAAATGGTGCAGGGGATTATCTCGATGAAATCCTGAGGGAATTTGCGCTCCGCTAGGTATATCACCACGCGGCGCGGCGCGGGGCCTCCGTGGAAAACGAAGAGTTTGAGTTTCGCCTGGCCCTTCATCGTGCTGCGTCTTGAATCACAATGTCCAGAAGACTATTCTTCTTCCTGTTGATGCTTATTTGCAATACAAAATCTCTCGCTCGGCGGACAGGACTTCCCATGAATGAATCCATGATGAAGATTAACTAGATACATATATTACATATCTATACCCCTGTGAAACCCTGGGTTCCGTTGCAAGGTCGGAGACTTCTGCCCACCTGCCGGAGACTTCTGATTAATGTATCAACCAGCGCATCATTGAACAGAGCTTGAGCCACTAGAGTGTTTAGCCTTCACGCATTACCAATTGCCAAACCACCCCCCACAAAAAGTATTTCAGCCTCGTTCCGAGATGAGCACGGCAGGTTCAAATAATAATTTGGGTCTCAAGGCCAGTGTCAGTGCCAAGGCTTTGCAAGCTCCGAAGAAGAGGGAATAAAAGCGGAAGTAGAGCTAGATGGGATTCGTCCTACTTCACATTACCAATATAATAGAATGATATCTACTGTGTGGGCATCCCTAAGCTATCGCGAGCTTGTACTTGGGATATATTCCGCTGGAACAATGGTTTATCCAACGGGGGAGTTCCTAAAAGCGGTGAGAGTGGCGCGAGAGGGAAAAGGGGGACGTTTCACCTCACTTGCAAAACCAAAGTTCAATATGTCGGAGAGTCAATAGTAGCATTACTGAGCTTCTTATCTGGAGCGGTGTAGTGATGTTTTGTAGTGGGCCTGAATGCGAGAGTGTGACTCTGTCGCATCTTAAGCCTTTTCTCCTTGCATGAGTATGCACTTCCTTGTACTTCGTATATGCTGCGAGAGCTGAACCGAGTAGTGTAAGAGTTTGGTAATATCTATAGCGAGCACCAATAAAATGGCTGCCGACTCCTATTTATAATACTTCATGTGGCCCAGCATTCACTGGCACAAGAAGCGAAGAGGTAATTTCCGACCCTCTGCACTGCACTCCCCATGCAGCCGAGGTCTCTCCTGCCCTAAATCCTTATGTTCAATCACAAAGTATAAATGAAATCGGGCCTCTTGTCACCGGAAACCCAGATTTGCTCTGGGGTCTTGCCTTCATGCATGTTATCTCTCTCGCCGGACAATCTCTTACGGTTTTCGATCCTCAGAAGGACATGCATGGCGACGGTGCCTCCCAACAGGGCCAAAGTCAAGGCAGCCAGGACCACTCCATGGCCGGTATAGAAATGTGGTGCCTCGGTCTTGAGATAAATATTGGACGAGACGATTCCGTTGAGATTTCCCCAGCCGACGACTATTCCCAGGACGACTCCACGCTTATAGACGCCATCGGTATTGTTGGTGACCCAGGCGAGAGTGTTGGGAATACACGGGTAGATTCCCATGGCACCTAAGAATGTTCCTGCGTACTGGATCTTAGGGTTGGTGGAGCCGATCAACATGCAGAAGCCGAGGATTCCCAGGCAGGATATGCCCATGCTGAAATATCCTCGGAGACGGCTTCGGTCCGCGAGCCAGCCAACGGTAATTGTCAAGACTGCGGCGCAGGCGTAGGGTGGGACAGAGAG
The DNA here is from genome assembly GCF_000709125.1 of Exophiala aquamarina CBS 119918. Classification (NCBI taxonomy): domain Eukaryota; kingdom Fungi; phylum Ascomycota; class Eurotiomycetes; order Chaetothyriales; family Herpotrichiellaceae; genus Exophiala; species Exophiala aquamarina. Next base: position 578,222 of record NW_013550579.1, read on the forward strand.
AAGTTGCGCGCGTGTTCCAGTGTAGCCCATACCACGCAGAATCGTGGGGAGGAAGAGGGAAAATGCGTAGAGAGGGATGAGGCAGCCCATATAGATATACGCATAGAGCCATGTCTTCCAATCTTTGAGGGCTTCATAGATATGGCGCTTGTCATATTCTTCGTGAGTTGATGCCTGGTTGTCTGCCGCGAGACGACGGCGGAGGCGGATTCTGTCCTCTGGAGTCAGGAATGTAGCGGTGTCTGGCCAGTCGAATACCATCCACCAGCAGGCGAGGCCAACGAAGACGGTAGCTACACCCTCAATGATGAAGATCCACGCCCAGCCAGGTTTCCCGCCAATGCCATCCATGGTAGCGATTGCAGCTGCTAAGAGACCACCGAAAGAACCGGCGAGAGCTGCGGCGGAAAAGAAGGCCGCAGCGCGGACACCGATTTCGCTGCGCTTGTACCAACAGCTGAGATAGTAGTTGACACCTACAGGTTAATTAGCTGCTGTCTCGTTTATCAAGTTCCGTGAGCGCAGTGACTTACCAGGAAATAGACCAGCTTCAGCGAGTCCGAGGAACCAGCGGCATGCAAGTAATCCAGCGTAGTTGGTCACAATGCCCATGAGCGCCATAATTATCCCCCAAGAAAGGATGATGCCTGTGAAGAAGTATCGAGGGGTAAGGCGCTTAAGCATAATGTTTGTCAACGGCTCGGCGAGAGCGTAGCTGATCTAGAAAGTATTCGTCAGAGAGTCAAACAAGGGCTGGGAATGTCAAGACTCAAACTTACAAAGAAAATGGTCAACGAGTTATTGTAATCATGCCCGACCATATGTAGATCGGTCTCGAGTCCTGCAAGGCGAGCATTGCCGATATTGGTACGATCGAGGAAGCTGAGCAAATAGAGCAGACAGAGCCATGGGATCAGCCAGAGGTCAACTTTCCACATCAATTTGCGGTCCTGCCAAGTGTTAGTTCCTTTCTTGAACTGCTATGAAACTGCATGCTGCTTACAATCGCCGCCCTCTCCTCATCGCTCTTGCCAGAATCAGGGTCTGGGAGCTCATTGAGATCCTCAGATCGCTCAATGAAAAGGGCTGCAGCCTTCTCAGACCGGGGTCCCTCTTCCACAGAGGCGGATCGCTCAGCGACTGTCATGTTGGAGATTGAAGGCTCGGTGTATGCACTTGTCGTCTATGTTATTCAAGAAGCAGCTGGTTTGCTTGAGAGAATAGTGACCAGTCTTAACAGCGAGGATATGGGCTCCTTTATACAACATGACCTCAAGCTCTCAGAGTGTTATGAACATCGATACTCAGTATAGTCAGCAAGCCGAAATGCATTCGCCTTAGCCGACAGGTCGGCTATGGTAAAGCGGGCCCGGGTGGGTGGCTCTAACGCCTTGGACAGGAAGACGAGGCCACGATTGGCAGTAATATAGCGCTTAGTCGTGTAAGGAGAGCCTTGCTTCCTTTCCTCCGGGAAGATCCACTCCCATATTTGCCATGCTTGGTTCTAAATTGATGTTATGGTGGAATCTGTTGCACGAGCAAGCGAGCCTACAGCCCCAGTGTAGACTCAATAGCATCACGTCGTGTGAGGCGAGGAGGTGGTGCGACTCCAAGGTTTAGAAAATGGAATGATGTTGGCACGGGATACCTCGTGTACCGGCTGGAAACCACGTTCTAGCGCCATACAGACATCCTTCTAGAACAGGGCAGCGAGTATCAATGATTGGTCCACGCGTGAAGCTACCTTCAGGCCAAGTGTGCCACAGGGTCACATAGTGCATTTGCAAGCTGGAGGACGTGGTCTGAGACTTTCTGTACGGAGTATGTGGGACATGGTTTTAACCACTTGATGGTGGTATTCGGGGTAGTTCGGGAGGGAACCCCGGCATTTGAATGGTTTCCCCATGGGTTATTGGGCGTCACGGATTTGAGCTGAGGAGAGTTCGTCCGTAAGTTCAAAGACCGAGTTCTAACCATCGAACAAAGCTACGAAACCCCTAGGTAATTGAGTAGAGTTTCCAAGCATGTGAAAGAGTATCATTCTGCAGCTGACGGTCAAGGCTTTGCCAAATTTTCGATCCTTCCGAAACCTTGGAACTATGAATATTGTTTAGTTGAGAACTGAGTCACGAAAGGGTTCTACGAGGAGCTCCTTGTCTACCTGACAGGTCCGGCCCTGAATGACTGTGCGTCAGTCATTATGCTTGATTTCGAGAGCCTTAGACGTGAGTCTGTCAAGTAATCGAGCGCCTCTTTTGCACCTGATTTATCCGAATCGACATGAGGAGATTTCGCCTAAAATGTTCAATATGGACTCTATGCTGCGTGAACTAGCCAACATTGGAACTATGCAATTTCCAGAGGCTCACGTACTGACTCGGTTTCAATGAATAGCTGACAACTGATTCGCGCTCCTCGGCTAGCTCGTCCCACATGAATTCGTCTGTCACCATCCCGCCTTCATCGAACTCATGGCAGTGATCTTCACTGCCTGCTTCCTTGGTATTCACAATTTGCATGCGAGAGCCAATGTATCTGAAGCGATCTCTCCCGACATCGATCAATCCTTTGGATGCTTGGTCGGGCTGAGCTTAGATCGATGTACCGGCAGAGGGCAGGCACCCTCCTGGAGAACGTCACTGCAACCGAAAACTCTTATTGTCAGACCCGGTTGGGAAGTGCACGACCCAACGCTTCCCATATCTGACCAACATGGCCATCAAAGGGAGAGGGCTACTGCCAGCGTAACCCTACGTAAGCAGGGTTCGATTTGGATTCTGTTGCGCGTCCTCGAAATGATTGCACTAGGCTTGAGCCGGAAAATTGGGACACTTAGCCACGGCAACACTCCTTGATCGCGATTTGCAGTCGTTTATTCAACTGGCAGCCACAATCGACGAATTCACCACTTAGTGCAGCGCATTTGACTTCAGAAAAGCTGCCCCAAATTCAGGAAGACGTCGACTGTGCTGGCAATCATCAGAATTGGTATCCGTGATGACATATTGACATGCTGAATGATTGATGAGTGCTCCCATACTGCTGGTAATTACCAGGACATCCTCGACAGTACGACGGCCTAAGTTAACCATGCTTGACTTCCAGATAAAGCTCACCCCGACAGTGGTGGGAGAAATGCGATAATTCAATGGTGAGTGCAAATGTCGAGTCTCAATGCTTCAAGATGAATGCTAATGTCAGTCAAGGAGAGCCTGTTAACCTGCACCACAGCCTTCTCAAGCGCGGCGTCTAGTTACCCAATACCATGACCTTTTGAGCCAATCCTTGAACATTTCACTTACGCCCCAAGACATGTCTGATGCCACGCTAGGGCGTCGAGGAGTGTTACAAGTTATGAACTGGACGCATTCCGTCCAGCTTGTGATAGTGTATATGATCGAGTTGCCCAATCCGTGGAACGGAATACAAATGGCAGAGGCGAGGTAGAGGCTATATATTTGGTTGTCGGGGGCGATAAAAGTATTGTATACTCGGTTGACGCTGATCGGAACCCATGTGATAAGGAGAACAATTGTATATAAAAAGGCGAATTGTGCGTATTTCCAGTGTACAGCATCGAAGCGAGAAGGAGTCCTTCGAAGAGGCGTCTGGCTTGTGGTGGATAGCGTGCGTTCACGTCCAACCGCCGGGATAATTTGATTGGACGATGAGCGTGAAATTGATAATTCGTGAGAGTATGTCGGTGCAAGAGGTTGCAAATCTTTTGAGTTGGGATCGTCAGAGAAATTTGGCTCGTGGAAGACAACCTGGGAAGGACGCTCTGGTTCTGTAGAATTGTTGGATTCGATATTCCCATTCGCATAGTTGTGTTCCCCACTTAACTGTTGATGCAAGGGGCTCTTAGTCTTGACAGCATTCAGCCTTTGTCGAACTCGGAGTATACTCTTTCCACTGAGAGCGAAAAGGAACAGCGATGTTAGAATGGAAATCCTGTTGTGGTCAGTCAGCAGATCAGGATATCATCGGCAGAGGTATTTACCAAATAGGGCCGTAGAATGCAGCAAGTCTTAGAATTCCCGATTCCCGGGAAATCCAGCACCATGTTGTTGCATCCCCGTAGACTGTCCTGCCGTTTGGACGCCAGAGTAAGAATGTCAAGGCAGAAGGAAATGGGACCATGAAGGCAAGACCAATTCCCAAAAGGTCAGTCTTTCGAAGCTCCTTCAGACTCCGTTTCCTCCGTATTGTCAAATAGACATTAAGTGCCATAACAGTGACCTGAATGGGTGATTAGTGGACTAGGGTATCCAGTGTTAGGCGGAGGCCCTACCAGCAAGGGATCTGTCATGACAAACCAAGTGATGAAAAATCCCTGCGTTTGACAAAAGCCTGAGTTTCGCCCAGCAGCTACAGGATAACGGCCCCAGGAGTAAGCAACACAAGCTAAACTATTCGTGATGGAGATGCAGAAACTGAATCGATTCACGGGTTTTCGCAATGGTGGATACATGATGTAACTGATCATGGTCCATGCTGACCCCACTATCGAAAGACATGCTGACACTCTTGCGGCAACATCGAGACGACTCAATTGCGCCGGGCTGAACGATTCCTGACCAGACATAACATTGTGTGTTGGGAACCTCAATTCACAAGGCTACTTGAAACTGGCGTTTTGAGATGCAACTCCGGCTGGCCGGATGGACCAATCTCAGATGAAAAACGAAGGCACTGAACGAAAGCCTCGGGTCTAGCCAACGTTGATCAGTGCAATAGGTAATTTTGGAACGCTGATCACTTGGGATAATGAAATGAATGTGTAGATCTCATCGTATGTACAGTTGGTTAAGTTTGAGGGGAATCAGAGAGAGAATTGAGCTTTCGTTGTCGTGGTTTCGGTCTGGGGATTACGCGAGAGCCGTGGGATGGGAGACTAAGCGAGGGCTGACGGACTTCCAGGGCAGACTCTGGGGTCTCAGAGAGTCAGAGTACGGAGTATTTTGGGAGCTCGTAACTTGTGCGGGAGATTCGACGCCTCTGCTACTGGGGCTAGACCTTTTCCGGAGTTGTGGAGTTAGAAATTGAATGGCTGGGAAAGAGGAGCCCCTCTGTACACGTGACCCACGCTGCTAAAGGAAAATGCCAAGCTCGGGTGACGGGAAAACGATGGAAGATCCCGTGATCTGCCGAAATACGGCTTACGCTTGGGCGTAGCAAAGGTACGGTGGACCTTCCCGCGACTATCGCAATTCCGGAAATTGGTTGTCGATCATCCGTGATAATATCCGCGACAAACAAGCACTCCGAGTGCCAATTCGAACAGACATTTGTCAAACAGTTAATTGTCCGGACTGGGCGAGTAACCATCCCATACTGTTGTGTGCTTATTACGGATTTCCTTGCAAATAGTCTGAACGAGAAGCCAGTAAACAAAGCTGGGGATCCTGGAGCCTGAAGTTGACTCAGGCCTCCATGGATACCTAGGAAGCCCAGTTTCAAACTCTCCAAACCAGTGTTTCCTCACCCGTCCATACTTGATCCTCGGTACTCCATCTCTATCCAAAACCTGTTTAAACACGGAAAGACCCAGGCGCTAAATTGGACTCTCAGTGGACAGCGATCGAATGTGTTAGAAGCACGTCTCTATTCGAAGCCTGGCTCGCTGAGCCCTGAGTTCTTGCAATCTACCATCGTTTAACGATCCGTTTTGGTACGAGGCTAATCTCCATCAAGCCGGGAATGACGCATCGCCCCCAGTCAGTTCTTGAGGGCTCAATCTTGAAACTTCCCAGGCACTTCCTTTTGTCTCAAGCCACGCCCAAAGTTCCCCAGGGGGCCTAGGAACATGGCGACCTAAAGGCTAAACATTCGATTACCCACCAAAACTCTCGACCTAGTTATTAACCCATCCTTCAGCCCTACCTCGCCCAAGCCATTACGTATCTCAGTGAATGCCGTCTAGTTTCAGTTGTCAGAGAAGCATGTCTATAGCCTCACCTTTTCTGGGATGTCGAATTACAAAGGCAGTGTTCGTATCGAACATGATGTCAAGTCTAGCAAGAGCGAGGATGTCATCCCCGTCAACTGGAACCAATTGGCTTCAACTGAACGATGGTGGAATCTCTCGTTACTTTTTCATGGTGAGCATATCACTTTGCGAGTGGAGCATTGCCTACCCTTATTCTGTGCCTTAGAGTATTTGATAAGCTAATATCGAGACGGTGGCAGTCTTCATCTTAAGTGGTTCACTCTCGATGGTTGGTTTTGACATGTCTATCGTTGGCCCATTGTTATCACTCCCAATGTTCGCGGAGAAGTATCAAGGCAACCCTGGCCCCTTGACTGTGAGTCTCTACTACTACAATCTACATTGTTTCTTTCCCAAAGGGGAAGGGTGTGCTAATTCCACTTCAGACCAAGAATCTCAACTTGATCGTCACTGTGCCTATTGTAGGGGCTATCATTGCAAGTTTCGGTGCGCCACCCATGCAGAAAGCCGTTGGGCGAAGGAAGACGCTGCTGTGGGCACAGTTTTGTGTTTGCCTACCGAGTGCATTGTTACAACTATTTGCGCCCAACTTGGGAGTCCTCGTCGCTGGTCGTGTGATTCACTACGTTGGGTTGGGATTCGCAGCCAACACCGGACCGTTGTACCTTTCTGAGATTGCGCCTGCTCATGTTCGTGGCCGTCTCATTGGGTTCTGCTCAGTCATGTACATGGCGTCCGGAATACTGGGTAGTACAGTGGTTTGGGGGTGCGAAAAGCTCAGCACCAATCTCGAATTTCAAATCCCGCTGGGGATTCAAGCCGGGCTCAGTGTTTTCTTTGGGTTACTGACAGTTCCGCTTTTCGAATCTCCACAATGGCACGCCTTGCGAGGCGACTACCATATTTCAGAATCCATTTTATATCAGATACGGGGAACAAACAAAGTTCTCGCCATGGCAGAGGTGGACGACTACCGGAGGGCATTCGCAAAGACAGCATCAAACCCCTCAAACGGCACACTCTTTGATATCGTCTCGCGTGAGAATATTAAACGGACTCTCATTAGCGGCGCATATATCAGCTTCGAACAGGTCTCTGGATTAGTGATGATCGGGGCATTTTCAACTGTAACTTTAACCCAGGCTGGAGTCGGCGACGTCTTCAAAGTCACAATCTTCATTAATTGTCTAATGTTCGCAGGTCAGCTGGTGGGACCATATCTTGTCGACACAATGGGTCGCAGACCGGTGGCATTGACGTTTTTGCCTATCATTGCGGGCCTGAACATGGCAGCTGCGAGCCTCGCCATGGCGGGCCTGGAGAAGAACTCGATGCGCTCAAAAGCGGTGGCAGGCGTGTTCATATGCCTTGGCTTCTTTATCACTGTCGCTTACGGCTCCTTAAGTTGGGTGATCCAAACCGAGATAGCTGTACTCCACCTGCGGGAAAAGTCTGTCGGATGGAGTCAGTTCTGGTCATATATCGCCGCGATTGTGACGAGTTTCGTGGTCCCTCGGCTTGCCAATCCGGACGGATTGAATCTGGGCGCTCGTGTCGCTTACATCTTCGCAGGCACGAACACCGTGGCATTGATTTTCACTTACTTCTGTCTACCAGAGACGAAGGGACGAACCTTTGCAGAAATCCAAGCGATGTATGATAACGATGTGTGTGGAGTACGCCTGTCTAAAACACCTCGTCTGTCAACAAGCACCGCCTCTCGAGAATGCAGTGATGGTAGATTACGATCATGAACCAATGTCTAAGTGAATTGGCCTTCCACTATTTTCGCCTACAAACTGACCGCCCCGCCATCGTGAGAGTGCACCTCCAATTGCCTATCTTTGGCTTAGATACTTCCAAGTGTCGATGTGTGCCCAACATCGGAGAAGGGTGTCAGAAAACACGTTGCACAGACCTTGAATGGATACCGTCTTGCTGATCTTCCGAGGCGGAATATATGTACTTCAGAGACGACCCAGTGTTACGGTCGGAGGGATTGTCTAGAGGATGACAAACCTTCGTTAATGGAGCTTGGAATATGAAGGCCTAGCTTATGCCGAAGGTCTAACCCGATCATGTTCCAGCAAGCAACGTGACTAAGTAGTTAGTCACAACGCGACCGCGCTCCTCTTCTCCCGGAGGTGTGCCGTTGTTGTCATGCGTCGTTCATGAGACGGGCCATACAATACACCCACCAAAACCGAAGTGGACAGCCTCCCGCCGACGCTATCCCACTGCGCGAGTTCCACCATCACGAGGCACTCAGATACTCATTTGTCGCGTCTCGTTGCGCCACTCGATAATCGTCTCATCTTCAACAAGCCGGAGCGTTAAGTTAATGTGAAGATTGATCAGAAAACCACTCAAGCAGGAGGGAAGGCTGCGTGGTTTCGTGTAACACGAAATAAGTCGTGGAGCAGACCATACATGAACAGCAGTGGACGAAGAGGAATAGCTGACCCTAGCTACAGGGAAGGATAGCTAGATATATGGGGAGCAGGCAGCTTCCAAAGGTAGTCGGCACTCTTCTTCCCCGAAAAGCACCAAAAACAAATCCATTTTATTCTTTCCAGCTCTTTCCAGCCACTTGTCAACACCGGATCCTACCCTACCATTCACTCACCCCTGGCTCCGATTTCCACTGGCCACATCGGCTCTCTGTACCTTGACATCAACCTCTGCATTCCCGGCCCCAGCACCGTCCTCACCATCCGCGACCTTGAAGACATCTCTCCCGGGTCTGAGCACGCCCAACCCACCAGTCCACCCCTCAATATCCACGAGGTGAGACTCGCCCAGCTCCTCTTTGACCACGAGAACCATGTCGTCAATCGCATTCAGCAGGCCCACCACCGCGGACAACATGACGCAGTATTTCCGAAACCCGTCCTCGTTTGCCTCAAGCATTTGCCAGGTGATGGGGCCGAGCAGGCTGTTGATGTGGTCCGTATGCTGCTGCTGCTGCTGTTGTTGTTGTTGTTCTCCTTTGCTCTCGGTCTCATAGTTGATATCAGCACCAGCTTTGTCGACCGTAGGGCCTGCGTTTCTCTTCCATCTGACGCCTTCGCCAGCCCCATACAGGACACCACCCACACGATCACGAAACGCCCTCACCGTCAGCGGTGCAGGCAGTACATGCGGGAGCGCACTCCCTGTCTCAAGACTGTGTGACAGCAGGCTCAGCACACCCATGAGATCTCCGACAAACTGTTCTTGAAACACGCCGCTGAGGAGAAAAAAGCGTCTCTTGAAGGCGGGCGGAAGTTGCAAGCTGTAGTAGAATAACTGAAATAGGTCAAAGTTGATGTTGGTCGCGAGAGATGTGATTTTCCAGAGGCCGGCAGCCGTGAAGTCGGTGGATGAGAGCTCGAATTTGAGCAGCTGGATCGGCCCGAGGATGGAGGACAGCAGGTCGGCAGTCTCGATCGTAGTTTTCTCCAATGCGGTCATGAGGTCTGATCTTGGCTTGGGGGGTTGGGCTTGAATTTGTTCCTCCTCGTACTGGCTGTGTTCGACGTTCATGGCACGCGTAACAAGCAGCGCGTACCGATCTTGGAAGCTTGAAAGCGTGCGTGAAAGAACCCGCCTGTAGTGTCGACCCGCAGATGGTGGGCGGGGGAAATAGGTCACAATCGCAGATGCCGTGAAGCCGACCAGGACTAGGACCACACGCCTCCAGAAGACGGAATATCCCACTCCTGGATTGCCGTACGAGGGAATGTGTGTGTCCACCCAGCTGTACGCAACAGTCAGGTAGACAGTTGCTGCTGTGAGCATGAAAGCTTGCAAGAGTGCCGGCGGGCCAAATAACCTGAGCCACATGAGGGCAAGGACCAAGGGCACCATAATAGCAGCAATGCCGTAGTGATTCCCAGGTCCGTTGCCAGCACCAATGTACCAAGCGGCCATTCCAAGAATGCCTCCAATGACAGTACCGCCAACGCGGAGTAAAAGACCCCACGTAAAGTCGGCAGCGTAAGGCACAAGACCTATCTGCGCCATGATCAACGCCCATAGACCCTTCTCACGGTAGTAAAAGCCGGCACTAGAGGGGATAGCGGCGGGAATCCCAACAGCGATGGTTGCGATAACGACTCGTATCCCAAACATGCCGGCCGTGCTCGTGATCCAACGCGTCGTTACCAGCACAAAGCGTCCGAACGGATGTCGCGCCTTGCCGCGATGCAGATGGATGGCGGCCAGCTGCTCAGATGCTTTGGGTATCTTGGGTTCGAGATCGTCGTCCTCCTCTTCACCAGCTGCTGCATCGCCACGCTTACGGCGGCGATGGCGACGACGACGTTTGGACTTCTTGTTCTCTTTCTCCTCCCGCTCCTGCTCCAGTTCAGGCATCACGGGCGTGACCTGGGGCGCCGGCTCGCGGCCTGAAACCCACGATCCGAAATGTCTTAGCCCAGCAGGAAGCCAGAGTCTCTGCTTCTTGCGCTCTCCCTCCAACGTCACGATCTGCGCCAGCAGCTGTGTGAGCGAGCGAGCGAAACTCACAATGCGTTCTTCGAAAATAAGGCCTAATATCACGCCTCGCAATGGGACTGCACCGAGACTTGGTGGTGGATCGAGGTTACCATTCGCGTCAAATAGATGTGTGTGATGGTCGAGGATACGTGGCGTGGTGGTGGCTATGAAATTCTCGCATTCCTTGCGTAAATCGGCGAGGATACGTTCGTGCTGCTGATGCATTGCATTGAGTGTCTCGGGCGATGGGCGGCCGGTCCATTTTTTCTCGTTGACGACATCCAAGGTCTCGACTATTGCGCGGATGGCGATGTTGCATGTGTTGAGCAGAGGGTTTGCCGACTCTTGCAGAGCCCCCATGGTTTTCGTGATGAGGTCTTCGGTTTCGACGTTGCGAAATAATTGGGCAAGGTGGAGTTGTTGGGCGATTTGATGTCGGCCGAATTTGGGCTGGTCTTCTACGGGCGCCTGGCCCTGCTTGCGTGCTTCATGTCTTTCAATCAGCTTGGCCATGCGCGCTCTGGATTCGGTTCGGCTGATCTGTGCCTCTATCAGGCCAACCCAGGTGATGAACGCGAATCGAAGGGGCTTCTTGAGAAGGCCGATGTCCTGTGTGTTCCAGCGACAGACCGAGACGTCGAGTGGAAGGAAGCTCAACCGGCCTTCCAGAGCCTTGAAGCTTGCGATGCCTTGAGCCTTGGCCTTTCTCAGTTTTTCCAAGCTCATTGGGCGTGCGTTATTGTCGAGACTCAGCCTGCAGGCGTCGACGAATTCAACCATTGGGGAGAGGATCTGCTTGATATTGTACAGCACAATGTGCGAGGTCGACTCTGGGAAGAACATGATATTGCAGAGGACACCAACCCCAACGGCCGTAGCCGCGGGCTTGATAAGTGTGATGGGAATGCTTCCCGTGAATGACGGTAGCAAGGGACCACTTGTGAGGAAAATGTCGCTGATAATCGTGCCGAATATCTGGACAGCGACCATTTTGGGGTTCGCCACCCGGAGACGTGCCTGAAGGCAGTGAGCATTGAAGACACTAGAACATAGAAAAGCGGTCTCACCAAAGTGTAAATGAAAAGACAGATCATGCAGTAATAGACAGCGGTGACCCTTGCATCGAGCATGAATCCCTCGAATATCAAAACCTGCGTATATGTAGTCTGACCGGACAATTGCCCTACGTTTGTCACATTCTGCGTCGATGCTTGTTGGAGCTCAATCAAGCGAGCATTGGTTTCTGCTTGTGGCCGCGCAGCAAGAGCGGCTTTCATGGTGATGACCCCCCAGCCCCAGGCAAGGCCCATACCAATCAAAATGGTGGCACCCACGAGTAGCTGGAAGAAGACAATGCCCGAGGGAGGAGCGATGAAAAGAACGATGCTAAATCACGGGTTGAGGTGAGTGGAATGGAACACTGGGAGCTGGTCTACACAATGCGAAGCACGTACCAGCCAAAGAACATTGCCTGCCCCTCTGCTCGGAGGACGGGATCGATCACGATGAACAAGGTGATGATCCATACCGCTATGGAGCATTTGAGCAGTTCTTTGAGATCGCGAGCGTTGAAGTGGTCTAGCAGCGGGGGTAATCGCCGCTTTCTGGAGGGGGCGCCGTCGCCTGAGTCAAAAAATGAATTGCTTTCAAGTCCATCGGGAACGTCAATGGTGTGTGGACCTTTCGAAGCAATAGGCGTCCGCTTCTCGCTCCTGTTGTTTTCTTCTCGACTCAACATCCTGTGTCAAGATCGATATATGATTTGGGCGGGTGATGAGAGAAACGCGTGGGCTACTGGGTATGCCGGTGAGAGCCTAGACGCGTTTCCAGCCCTTCGTATCATTTCTATTTAACGAGGACGCGGACTCTCAATGGCGACGGCCATCGACTGTCGAAAGAAGGGACTGTCGGATCTGAGAATCCCCCTGAAGATCTAGTTGTATTTGCACAGTTCGGCAACATGATTTCACTATTAGGGATGCCCGGCGCTGCCTTTCCGGCGCCGAACCCGTTTCCACGGAAAATAAATGCTTGTACTCGTACCAGGCGCATCATCAGAAGCTTTCGGACTCAAGCTTCCCCCGACGCAACAATGGACATAAAAATGAAACTCTAAAAGACGAATGATTTGTGCAGAAGTGACGTCATGCTCGTGGGTGGATCTGGGCCATCCATCAGCTAGGACTCCAGACGGCACAGCGCTGGTCCTTTGGAACCACAAAGGTCAGGTATAGATACTGTAGGCTGTACGGTAGTTAGCTGGTCGGTCCACGTTGTTTTTCGCTACATGAGCACGAGATATGCACTAGTATCATTAAGCATGGAACTTGGTAGATAAGCGAGAAATGCGGGAGACGTACCTCCTATAGAAAGCTTGTTTGGCAAGTTCGAGGCAAGAGCCCTGCCTATTATTAATTGGGTTCACTTCTATTTAACAAGGAAGCAATAAGCAGAGGAGAGAAACGAAGAACGCGGAGTTATGCTATGAATTCCATTATCATACGTGGCGTAAGGGGAAGGTAGAGTACGAATCGCAATCATAGTTACACAGCACCAGCTGTCCAGGAACGTGAACCCCAGGCTCAATACTTCGAACCATGGTTCCCTCCCAACGCCTTCTCCCGTTGCGGAGCATCATCCACTCTTATGTCAGTCTTATCCGAGAGCCTTTCTAGCTGCCGAAGGCTTCTTCATCTGCTCTTCCCACACGGCAACCTCCCGAAGCAATCCCAAGCGGTGCTCTCTGGGAAAGTGGTCCAAATATTCTCTCGACACCACAACACAACCCTTGCGATCGGGGTCTTTGTAGACTATCGGTGGCACCCAACCCCAAAACATAAACGCTCTCATCATTGACGAGGTAATGTTTACATCGATGTTGCAAAAGACTTGTCCCTGAGACACGCCGATGGTTCGGGCTCTGAAGGTGGGCTGTTGTTCCAATCGCCGGCTGTAGAACTCGGTGCAGATGGCAATTGCCAGGAAGATCCGCCTCTTTTGGCATCGGTAGGATCCATAATCCAAACCGATGCGGTTGCACAACACAATCTCGGAAGCATGGAGATCACCAGGATCTCCTAGCTTTGCGGGGACTGCTGCCTTTACAGGCTTGGTGGCGCCCTTGGAGGATCCCTTCTTCATCCCCTCCTCATCCTCTTCTGTAAACAGTGGGAGGTCCACTGACGATCCATTGTCTGGGCAAATCGCATCCCAGAAGGCGTCATAGTCCGCCTTCTCCTTTGAGCGAGCCGTCAGAGTTTCTCTAATGTTGTGTAGGATCTGATCTTCCTCCATTTTGATTGCAGCATCACCTTTCGAGCTGCGTGTGTTTGCTGTCTTCTTGCTCCCTGGATTGGACGACCCCTCAGTGTCTGCTGGTTTCTCCTCCTCCGCCTTCTCTTCCCAAGCGATCCCACCATCTCGTGTCACTAGCTCGTTCTCCGTTTCAGAAGTACGTTGGCGTTTATGAGGACGTGCGGCTCCCCCGTCAGCCTCGTCCCCATCAGCACGCTTCCGTTTAGGTGAAGGTGGAAGGAAAGGTGGGACCTCAATGAGGTTTACTGCCAGGCCTACTGGCATCGGACGTCGCATTTGGGTGAGAGTGGCCGCAGCTTGTATCATTTTCAGTTCATCGTTGCCCAGCATTCCTAGAGCGTGTTCCTCAGCTGCACGTGCTACCTCTATGTTGCACTGGCGATGGTATTCGATGGTCGAGAGGTCCATGGTTGATCGTTGAGAAGAACAGTAACGGTCGAAAACGTGCAACTTGCGTGATTCTGAGAGTAAAAGTGAGAGAAGGTAGAGGATGTCTTGACAGTATGGTTCTCCCCATCGCAGAGCAAAATAGGGCAGTTTTATACATTCTTTGATGGATTTCATGGGCTTGAGGTCCTCATGCAGATCTGGCCTCCAGAGAATTTTGGGCATTGGTACGCTTGAGGTCCTCAAGAAACTCAATTGACAATGGAAGTCTGTGGTTGAGCGGCTAGCCAGTGCAAACTCAACTCCTTCTGTCTGGTTCAGTGTGTTTTCCGAGCCTAGGAACGGAAACCAAAGCGGTCCAGGCAATCTCAACACTGTGTGTGGTGGACTACGGTTCGAGGGGCCACTCTAAACCGTTCTTTACTATTTCTTTCTCCCGCAAGCGGCCCTCGCGGTCGTGGTATTCGACGAAGGCCGGCGGAGGCAGTACTCTCAGACACTGAAAAGCGAACGCCCCGCCTTTACAATGTGGTACTTTTCAACCGCGAGAGGACAGGGAACTGTGAATAGTGAGCAGAGAAGGTCTCAGGAAACGAGTAGCGTAAATTGTCTCAAGTCGAACTGGATGGAGCAGAAAGAATATGGTATTGTGATTTAGGTGGGTATACTATTCTAGAAAAGTCAATCATGGTCACCGTATAATCGAACGATGGAAATAAAAGCAATGGATCCTTCACAATGGTTGGAAGAAGGCGAACAGGCAACACAATTGTGAGGCTCTGGCACGGCATTGAATGCAGCGCAGAAGACGGGTCATTCTCGAATTGCACTACGGGGGGCAAAACGGCTGAACAATCCATCTTGGTGAGCCAGACAACGGTAGTGGCGGAAAGTACAGGAAGGTCAGGCAGTGGTCGTGAGGAGGGCGCAGAGCCTGAGGAAAGCGACGCAAAGGCGATTGATGGTTGGGAGTGGAAAACAGTCAGGTGGAAGATCGAAGAAGAGAACTGAGTAGAAGTGTGGTGGCTAACGAATAGGATGTGGCTTGTTGAACCAGGGTGTGTGGGCGTGACTCAGAGAAAGCCCAGAGGAGGAATCACTAATGAGTGGATGACTCTGTCCGGAGCGCAGTCTGACTGTAGAGTCCGGAGGAGTGAGTGGGCCACAACGCGCTGATCTGATTTGCAGTGCAAAGGTGTACGGTGGATCACTAGCGCTTCAGATGACGGACCTCGGCCTCAGCCACGGGTTCCGCTGAAATATGATTCCGCGGGAGACCTGGCGGCTCTCCGTAGTCGTATATCGTACAGTGCGGAGTGACCGTCACGGACCTGATCAGGGAAGTCATACCAAACCGGTAATTTATACCAATTCGTCTACTACGAGTACTCCCGCGGGCCACCACTAGCGACAAACACCATGGCCTGCCCCTCATCTATCACTACTGGCAGTCTTTACCATAAATCAAGAAGTGTCTGCTCGTCACTTTCTTACAACAAAAGACCCATTTTGTTTCTTTCTCAACTTTGCTCAGGCTCCCCAGACAGGCACTAGAAAGACTGTTCACCATGCCCGCACCGGCCCATTATCTGCTCGCCATATTTCCGGGCTACCAGTTACTAGATCTTGCTGGGCCACTGGACATCCTGAACATACTTTCTCTGGTCAAGGCCGATCTTCCGTTGACCTTGACCATCATCGCGGAAAGCCTAGAACCCGTTCCTTCAAAGCCGATCCCTCCTTCCTCCGCCAATTGGACATTCGACCTGCAAGCTCAATTTCCAGAGACAAATGGCAAGGTAAACACGAATTTCAACCAGTATCTGCTTCCCGACGTTACCTTTGACCAATACATCAGCTCCTTGGACGATCCCAGCACCAACAAAAAGGACGGCCATTTCAGCCCTGTTGATGTCTTACTCATCCCGGGTGGACTGGGCACGCGACTTAATCGCGTAAGCTCGGATGGACAGACTGTCTCCAATATTCGAGCCTTATTGGACTTTATCCCAAAAGTTGCACCTCATATTGCCCACGCGATCATCACGGTGTGCACTGGTTCAGATGCACTGGCTCAAACAGGTCTACTTGACAACAGGCGAGCAACGACAAACATCTCCCGCTTTCAGGATGTTGAAGGCCGAAACCCAAATGTAAAATGGCAGTCTTGGGCACGCTGGGTTCGCAGCATACCTGAATCCACAGACCGTGCCAATATTGAGATGTGGACGTCCGCGGGTATCAGTGCTGGAATGGATGTTACTTTGGCCTTCATTGCTCACCATTATGGTGGACTGGAACTATCCAGAGATTTGGCGAAAAGGCTGGAGTATGATTGGAGAGAAATCCCAGAGGGCAAGAAGGACCCTCTCTACGAGAAACATTGGGCTGCTTGACGTTTCCACAACACATCCTGGGCGAAGACCGGTCGGATGCCCTGTGGCTGAGTACTTCTTAGTATTGTCGTCGAAAATATGGCTCCACTGAAGAGTGAAGGGATGACAACGTCTTTCAAGGACTCAAGTGCTGCACCAGCGCAAAAATGTGGTGTTTGGCATAGTTTCCTGTCACCCACAATCATCCATCTTCTCGTTTCTCGCGTGCGCTGTCGATTTTTCCACTGCGAGTTGTTAGTTTTGCTCAACGGTGCAGCCTGGCTTCACTGCGTATGTAATTCTCACGGACCGGGCTCGTGATTCACCACCATCGTCCGAACTCGCACTCTGTTCCATAAACTCAAGAACAAGCCCAGCGTTTCCTTTGAGGTATAGATACGGAGTTGGCAGACTGAACACCATCCTGATACACATTGCATTTAATAACCAGCTGCGTCCATCGGGAACATGATTTTCCGAATGACGCCATCAGATCATCTGATCGTCATCGTAATCTGCACATCTACGAGTACAGTAGCACTTCATTAGCGGTGCCGACACACCCAGTCCCAAGGTACACTGAACACCTCCACCATGCCGATTTCTTGGTTTACCTTCCCTCTAAGACCAAGATCCAGAGGTAAAATGTACGTCAAAGGAATGGGGGCTTCGTATCACCCCCCCCTCGTTCAACACAGGTCACTTGTTAAGGAAACTACACTTCGTCCGCCTTCACGACGACAAAGGCAAGTGACTAGAGCTTCTAACCAAAAACACTTGATATACCCTTCAATGTGATTGTCAGAGCTTGACACTTCAGGTTACAGGTGCAGGAGCTGTGTGGCGCATCTGCCATTGCCTTCCCCGCAATGTTGCCATTCTTTATTTTGCTCATCGCCTTGTGGTATCTGTCCAATTTGATGCTGAGGGTAAACGCCCAAGGCCAACCACCGATTATCACCAATAATACCGGGCCCTTATCCCAATACAAATCTGTGAGTGAGCTTTCATGCTGTCCCAGCTCTTTGGATTGACAGAAACATAAGAGACCGGACATCTATGCACCGTCCCTCAACATCACGCTGTATGAAGAGCATGCCGTGACCCCAGGGTACGTCTTTCTCAGTCCGTACCAAACATTTCAGGAAGGCATCTCGATATATGATACCAGAGGGGTTAGTCGATGTCCCCTCAATCCATGAAGGAAGAACTAAACCGGCTCCGGGGCAGAATCTAGTGTACTCCGGCTACGGTTCTACCGGCGGTGGCCCGTCACACAATTTCCATGTCTGCTCCATCAGTGGTGCGGATAGCTTATGCTTCATCACAGGAGGTCAGAATCATGGCTATAGCCGCGGCTGGGCCATGGTACTTGATGACACGTTCACTGCTAGGTCATCGATTCACTCTCAAGGCGGGCTCGCCAACCTGGATGAGCACGAGTTTAATGTCCTCCCAGATGGCACGGCGCTGTTCACCTTGTACTCGCCTCAGCCAGTTGATCTCACAGCATACGGTATTTCTAATCAAGGCTGGGTCCAGAATACTTACTTCCAGCATATCGAGTTGAGCACCAATCAATTGATTTTCGAGTGGTCTCCCGTAGACCATGTTTCCCTCGATGAATCGTGGGTCTCGCCGAACACAACGGATGTTTCTGGAGATGGTTTGACACCAACCACCCCCTGGGATTTTTTCCACATGAATTCGGTTGATCGAAATGCAGATGGCGACTACTTGGTATCTGCGCGCCATACGTCCACAATCTACAAGATCTCCGGACAAAGCGGTCATATCATTTGGAGGTTAGGAGGCGCACTTTCCGATTTTAGTTTCCCCCCAGGGTTGAATTTCAGCTTCCAGCATGATGCCAGATTTCGCGAAGAAAACGCTACTACGGCCATAATCTCGCTCTTCGATAATGCGTCTAATGGCTTTAACCAGTCTTCGCGTTACTCCACGGGAATGATTTTAAAACTTGACTACATCACCAACTCGACAACTCTTCTGCAGGAATTTGTTGCCCCTGACCAGTTCATCTCAGCTTCACAGGGAAATGTACAATTTCTGGGACCGAGTTCAGAATGGCAGACTTCGAACAAATTCATAGGTTGGGGCTCAAATGCTTATATCTCGGAATACACATCAGAGGGTCGCATGGTGCTGCAGGGCCATTTCGCAACGACGGGAGCTATGAATTATCGAGCATTCAAGCATAATTTCACCTCGAAGCCAACTGACACTCCTGCCTTGTACGCCTATGCACATAATGAAAGTGCTACAACATCATTCTGGGTCAGTTGGAATGGCGCGACAGAAGTCGTAAGATGGCGCATATATGGGAGCGCATCTTCCACGGGACCCTGGTCGGTTATTGATACATTCGACAAGAATGGATTTGAGACCCTTCTCACTGTGTCAGCTTACTATCCATGGAGCATCGTGGAGAGCCTTGATACTAGCGGCAACGCAATCAGGAACAGTAGCAGAGCCGTGAGGACCTTTGTCCCTGGCCCACGGCTGGCAAGTGTTTGTGATGCACTGGCCTGCCCGTCGACCAACAGTTCGGCCAGTTCTCAATCACCCCCGGCAAGCACTAGTAGTACCCAGCAACTAACCAACACGATTTCCATCCCTACAACGGTAACTGAGACGCAGACTATTTACCTGAGCCCGACTGCTGCAAGTGCAGCCGTTCATGGGAAGCAGAGAGATCTAATCACAACTGCCTTCAGCTTTGTTATGTGGTTCTATCTGGGGGCCATGATGTAGATGGTAAATAGCATACATACGCGAGAATCGAGCACTATTAGTCAAGAGGAAAGAATCCTGCTGCAATAAGAGATCATGACAAATCACTATTAGATACGTGGGATGTTGGTAATGCATTAGCTAGCTAGGGGCCCAAAGGGATAACCACAATAATAATTACTTCCCCTAACAAGGGCTCGTACAGGGCGCGAGGCGAGTGGCGCTGGGCAATAAGGGGTCCGCATAACCAGTTCGCCAATCGCCTGGGGCCGTCTCGGCCCCTGCACAAGACTGTTTATTACCCGAAAGTCTGAAAGCCGTTGAACTGAGACAGCATACGCAATGGATGTGTAGCGTCTGAAGCAACTCGTCGCTTGAACACTGAGAACACGGTGTCTTCCAACGACTTGACGTCCCATTTTGATTTGAGCAATGGTCTGTGGCGTGGTGATCTAACTCAAGCAACGGTGGGTTAATTTTGCAATCTTTTCAGTGTTCCCTTAACGGCAAGCCCTTCGCACTCTCTATCATCAGACTAGGAGACGCCAACCAGGCTCTGCAGCGGCGCCGAGATGAAAGGTGGCTCTGGGGAGGATTTCCGTTGACCCTAAGTATATCGGTTTCATGATCTGAATCGAGAGTTGGAAGGATCAAGCCGCGAACATTTCTCTTCCTGGCACGACTAGAATTATTGAAGTGCACGAACTAGGACGAAATGCCTATCAGCATTGCTATATGCGGCGCCGGGCCTGCGGGTCTCACACTTGCACGTCTTCTCCAAGTGTCTAGGATCGACGTCTCGGTCTCGGTCTTCGAAAGGGACCCATCGCCCAAGTCACGACAGCAGCAAGGAGGCACGTTAGACTTGCACCCGGACACCGGCCTCGCCGCACTACGCCAGGCAGGACTGTTCGAAACTGCCTCCCAATATCTTCGATACGACGGCGAAGAGATGACTATCGCCGACAAAAACGCAACCGTGTTCGTCCACATGAAGGAGCAGCCCAAATGGGCCGACAATAAATTCGCCCGGCCAGAGATCGACCGTGAAGTCCTGAAAGATGTTTTGCTGGAGAGTGTCGAAGCCTCTTGGATCAAATGGGGAAAGGTCCTGGAGTCAGTTGAGGAGAGCACGAGAGTGTTGACGTTCCGCGACGGGTCCATGGCCGGGCCATTCGATTTAGTCGTTGGGGCAGACGGTGCGTGGTCGAAGGTTCGACATGTTCTCAGCAACGCCCGTCCTCAGTACGCTGGGATATGTGGCTTTGCAGGGTCTATCCCAGCCCCGAACAGAGACTTCCCAGATATCTCCAAGCAAGTTGGTAGGGGAATGTACATGGCGTTTTCTGACAAGCAGAGTCTCATGGCACAGAGGCTGGGAAACGAGAGCTTGAACATCAGCACATGGTATAGCAAAGAAGAGAATCACGCTGCGGACATTGTTGCCACTTACGGTTCAGACGAACAAAGGCTCAAGCAGAAGATCATGGACCATTACCAAAGCTGGGCGATGGAGTTGAAGCAGTGGATTGAAGCAGGCTCGGATTATCAAGCTCGGAATCTGTATGAGCTGCCTGTCGGCCATTCCTGGGCGCATAAGAGGGGATACACCCTGGTAGGCGATGCCGCCAGCCTCATGACCCCGTTTGCAGGCGAGGGAGTGAACAAGGCAATGAAGGACAGCCTGGTACTGTGTGACGCCATAAAAGACGCACTGCTACAAGACAGCGGGGCTACTAGCGATGTCGACATTGATGTCAATCTCGACAAGCTCGGTTGGGCAGTACAACAGTACGAGACTGAAATGTTCCCTCGCGCAAAGTTCTGGCAGGAAGAAACGATGAAGAACAAGATGCTGATGTTCAGTGAAGGCAGCCCACCGGAATTCCTTGCTGAAATGGCGCTGGTGGTCTTCAGAGAGGTGGGCATCGACTTGAGTAAAGGCTTGTGGTTTCTTCTTCCTATCCGCTTCTGTGCGATATGGATTGCCCGAGTGGTTCAGGGGGTTGGGGCATGCCGGAGGGCGATCCGTGAGTGGTATCGAAAATGAGGTTCGGCCTGCATCGATACTGAATTAAACTTCGTTACAATATGTTTGATACCCTGTTGCGCTATAGTAAAGGACTCTCTTTCGTTCAATAGATCTCATAGATTCGAGCTGCCATACAAGCAGTAAGAGATTGAGGAACAGTGTTGCTAGCTACCTAGGCCACCCATTCACGCCGTTATCGCGTTTAGCTGTCGCTTACGTTCCGAGTCCAGGGTCACCTGCCTTCAGCTGGTGTTGTTGGGTGGCAGTTGATTTCCGCATAAATGGCTGTATGCGGACACACTCTCTTCGTATAATTAGCCATCAGTGCTCATAGTACGGAGGATATGTCATCAATAAGTTTTCAGGCCAAGCCCAGAGACAAGTCACGACAAGCAACTTGTTAATAGGTATGTGATTCAACATAGGCTTATTCCTGACGTTGCGAGTGGAAATGTTCCCAGGCTCAATTTCAAGTCTTAAACAGGCTGACGCTACAAAATTCGTTCTTGAAAGATGTTCAGTATGTTTTGCGCCACGCGCCTTGGACGCTTCGAAGGGAAATTAGCCAAAGGTTCGGATGAAGAGGATTAACTATGTATGATAGAGGCCTATTTCGCAAGGAGTGCCGAGATCAGGTAGATAGTTTACATACTCGTAGGCGAATAAAGCCTTACCTTCTTCGAACTAGATTATTGAGCCTCCGCAGTATCACATGACCACGAGGCTTAGGCTCTCGCGACCGTCTTAGCTAATTATAATGTACGACGAATTGCTGCGTCTCATTCAGTGGTGGGCCCTCAGGGGGCCGATACGCTCAGAACAGACCTTTGCGGACCCATGCGTGCGGCAAGTCTGGATCCCGCATTGAACGCGGATGCATCGCCGATAACCACGATAGAGGATCAGAAACACTCTCAAGGCGCCCAGTGTTTCGTCAGCAAGGCCAAAACTTGTGAACACCACCCATCATTGGCCCCACTTGAAGAAGAAGCTTGGTTATGAGGACGACAAGGTTATCAAATAAGAAGCATGGGCCACAGTACGGAGTGCACTCTGGGAGAGTTCCATGCGGCGGGTTTCTCCCAGTCCTTACATCTCAAGCAAACTCCGCCTTGCTCCCAAGCGTGAGGCTATCTGACTAGGCGTTCCACAACACGCCATCGAACGCTGAGCCATGCTTTGATTGGTCTTGGATGGCAGAACAGAAACCCCTGATCCCAGGCCTTCGCCCAAGCCACCCGCCTGGTCGGAAATAGGCACGCCTTACGAGTGCCAGGTAGGCCCTCGATGATCATCATCATGCTCAATGCCAGGTGCGAGGTATCGTTTCGCAGAGCCGAGACGATCTTACGCCTAATGATTCGTGCTCCCGCCTGGTATCGTCCCCGTAGGTGGGAATCGCAGGCTATGGCGGCAACGCAAAAGTGGTCAGTTGCCTAATGGTAGTTCTACACAGGACTTCTCTGCTCTTTCTGTTCTGCTCTCTCCCTTCCACCCGACCCTCATTTTTGAACCAAATCATGCCCGAGGTTTGGCTATCGCGAAAGCTGGCGCAAGTCGCGTTGGCTCTACTACTTATCTCGTGCAGCTCTCTTGTATCTGCCCAAGATCCAAATGCAGATCCTTGGGGTGTTGCATACAGTACGAACAACTCAATAGGACCTGATGGTGAGTCGCCCGTAATCTGTGAGGCGAAGAGACATCGGCAGTAACCTTGAGATCATAGGACCGTGGTGGTATCTCTCCCAGGCCGTAGATTTTCCCGATCAGTTCCTCAGTGTTTATCCTTCTCTTACTCGAACCAACCTGGTCGTATCCAAGGATGTCTGCACCTCCCAAACCGCCGACTGCCCCCTGCCTGTGCAGCCAGGGTGGACGCCGTCTGGTGCCTATACGAATGTCAACAATGGCACGGATACCCAGAGCAATCCCTTCAGCCCAGACGATTGGGACAGTAGCGCAGCACCTTTACTAGGCATGGAGGGTTATGCATTCTACTCGCAAAATCGCTTCACCATCCACAGAAATGGCGACCTTGACCAACCAGGCTTTTTGGATGGTCTTGCTGTGCTTGTTTCGAACAACCTGACAGTAAACTTCCCCGGCGGAGCAGCTTATACTGTCGATGTTGGACTGGTAGGTCACATTATATCCCCAAAGGACTTCGCAACGTTAACAGCTGCGTCTAGTTTTCCTTGATTGGATCCCAGGACGAAGTGCGTTGGACAGGCACGAATGGTTCAAACTCTTTCGGTAACGCCAGCCTCTCCACGGCTTATAACAAGGACTACATTCCGTCAATATCCTTTGGCCTTCACATTGGTTCTGTAGAGCCAGAAATTGAAGGCAGCCTCATCCTGGGCGGCTACGATAGCTCTCGCTGTATCACCGAACCAATTGTCTCAGACACTACATCTTTCAACCTACTTGATATTTCTTTAAATGTTTCCAGAGGTGCATCCGCTTTCCTGAAAACGACAGCAAAAGAGGTCAACGGGCTATTGAAGGTCAACGGGGCCTCATCGAGCGGGGTGAAAATACTTCCCGAACCAGGTTTACCCTATATGTATCTGCCGAGGGACACTTGCGATGCAATCGCTGCGCATCTCCCAGTATCCTATAACGCCGACTTCAACATATACCTCTGGGATACCGATTCACCAGCTTATAGTGATATCGTGTCTTCTCCTCACGCATTGGCATTCTCATTCGAGAACGATGGCACAACCGAAACCATAAATGTCCCCTTTGCTCTCCTCAACCTGACGCTGGATAGCCCCCTTACCGCTGGACCAACACCCTACTTTCCTTGCAGCCCATGGACGGCTACAAGCGACGTCCCGTACACGCTAGGCCGGGCGTTCCTCCAAGCAGCTTTCCTAAGCCATAACGCCAACACGAACAAGCATTTCCTCGCCCAAGCGCCCGGCCCTGATCTCCTAGCCAAGAATGTAAAACGCATCGGGTCAACAGACACGACCCTTGCAGGTGCGGTCAATGCCCCCGACTGGGACTCTACCTGGGAGAGGACTCTAAAAGCCTTGAGCTCGAACTCTACATCAGCTCCAGATCCCAATAGCGGTAGCGGCCAAGATAGCTCGAGTGGCATCTCTGGCGGCGCAATCGCGGGCATCGTCATCGGTGTTGTCATCGTCATCGCCGTTGCGGCAGGTGCCTACTGGTTCCTTGCACGGCGAAGACGACAAGCCAACCCCCCAGCCTACGACAATACGCCCTCGTGGGCACAGAAACCTCCGGTAAATACAATGGAGATGCCGACAGCTGCACAAGTCCAGGGACCATATGACCCTAGCCCCGCCAAGGGCTATTATGGCCACAACCAGGCACAGCCGGCTCATGAAGCCAGAGAAATGCCTGCGACGCAGCCGATTCCGGAGCTGGAGTCCGACTCGAGGAGTAGAGCTGTCGAACTGAGTACCGAGCGATAACCAAAAGTTCTACGTGTGCATGTAAATTTAATGCCTTTTGAGGTCTCGACTAATTGTGTTGGACCTTCCGGCCTGAACCCTGCAAATCAGGGTTGATGGCGTATGGGTATTTCAGCGCCATACAGCCGATACCTCGCGGATGGATTGGCAAGTCTTCTAAGGGACCGTGATATATCTGTTTTGGGGAGCAATCTATCAACCAGAGCTACTTCAACTTTGTATTTATGCTAGGTGTTCAAGGCGTCGCCATTGAAGGCACGATACCAAAAGTAGGTGTGCTGAGGGACCATGGGCCCATGTCCATAGGGAGGACATTTTATGGAGCGTATAGCGGTGATAGAATCAGGATGACCAAAAATCACTCCACACCCTGAGAACTGTCCTGTGCTTCCGACATCTCTGTAAAACGCCTGGTAAAGATCACTAGACCGAAAGATCGAGGTGCAATTCTAGAACACTTTCTCCAGGTGAGATTTATGCGAGGAGTTGCATCTCCATTTTCAAGCGGTGTGGGCATCATGGAGCTTATGTCTGCTACTTCCGCTTGAGTATACTAAATTACCACTATGTGGAAAGTCTCTCCTCCAGTTAACGATGTGCACGAAAAAGCATCCTGGGTATGTGTTGTAGATGTTTCTCACAGTACACGTGAGCCCAGGGCGCCCGAGATTTCTTCGGCACGCCAAGACCCCCACACAAGCCAATCAGAGGGTAAGCATAGTTTATGACTTCAGCAAGCTGCGACCTCGTCGACATTGCTTTTCGAGCTCGTCGTCAACGCTCCTCTACTTCATCACCTCTCATACTCTGTAGCTGAGGCCTGCCTATCCTGCCAAGATGCGGTCTCAGCTTCTTCGCGCTGCTGCGCGATCAAGGGCCTCGCTTCCTGCTGCAACGAACAGATCATTCGGCTCCTCCGCAAGACGACCG
Organism: Exophiala aquamarina CBS 119918; assembly: GCF_000709125.1. Classification (NCBI taxonomy): domain Eukaryota; kingdom Fungi; phylum Ascomycota; class Eurotiomycetes; order Chaetothyriales; family Herpotrichiellaceae; genus Exophiala; species Exophiala aquamarina. Next base: position 603,890 of record NW_013550579.1, read on the forward strand.
GCTGAGGTCGAGCTCACTATCGATGGTAAAAAGGTGTCAATAGAGGCCGGGTCGGCGTTGATTCAGGCTTGTGAGAAGGCCGGCGTCACAATTCCCAGATACTGTTACCACGAGTACGCGGTCTTTGAGCTGGCGATCCAAATGTTGTGAGGCTAACCTGGCGACCCATAGGAAACTGCTCATTGCCGGTAATTGTCGTATGTGCCTTGTCGAAGTCGAGCGAGTACCGAAACCCGTTGCCTCCTGTGCATGGCCCGTACAGCCAGGTATGGTCGTCAAGACCAACTCCCCCCTCACCCATAAAGCAAGAGAAGGAATCATGGAATTTTTACTAGCGAACCACCCTCTCGATTGTCCTATTTGCGACCAGGGTGGCCAGTGTGACTTACAAGATCAATCTATGAGATATGGTGCCGACCGAGGCCGCTTCCACGAAATCACCGGCAAGCGTGCCGTCGAAGACAAGAATATTGGGCCCCTGATCAAGACTTCAATGAACAGATGTATTCACTGCACAAGATGTATTCGATTTGCCAACGACATTGCCGGTGCACCGGAGCTTGGTTCTTCGGGACGAGGCAACAATATGGAGATTGGTACATATCTTGAGCGAAACCTTGATACCGAACTATCCGGGAACGTCGCGGACTTGTGCCCCGTGGGTGCTCTCCTCCTGAAACCTGGCGCTTTCAGTTATCGACCCTGGGAGCTAACCAAATTCGAATCAATTGATGTTTTGAATGCACTGGGTTCCAATATCAGGGTGGATGCGCGAGGTCTTGAGGTCAAGAGAATATTGCCCAGATTAAACGACGATGTCAATGAGGAATGGATTGATGATAAGACACGTTTCGCAATGGACGGCTTGAAAACCCAACGCTTAACTACTCCGTTAATCCGACGAGACGGCCAATTCCAGCCAGCGACATGGGAGCAAGCCCTCACAGAGATTGCAACGGTATTCCGACAACTTGCACCTGGAGAGAACGAATTCAAGGCCATTGCTGGACATCTCATCGAAACCGAATCACTTGTAGCTATGAAAGATCTTGCCAACAGGCTGAACTCAGAGAACCTCGCCCTTGATCAGCCAGGTGGTAGTGCACCAATTGCCCACGGCGTCGATGTTCGAGCAAATTATTCCTTCAACTCCAAGATCTTCGGAGTGGAGGAAGCAGACGCGATGTTCATCATTGGCAGCAACACGCGTTGGGAAGCGGCTGTCCTCAACGCGAGAATCAGGAAGCAGTGGCTGCGCTCCCCTCTCGAGATTGCGTACGTCGGTGAACCATTTGAAACAACATTTAAATACGAACACCTGGGCACCGACGCTGCTGCAGTGAAGAAAGCGCTCGCTGGGGAGTTTGGCAAGAAGCTGGCTGGTGCAAAACGCCCCATGATCATTGTTGGCTCTGCTATCGCTGAACACCCTGATGCTGCCGCAATTTTCGAATCCGTTGGCTCTTTCGTTGACAAGAACCAAGCTGTCTTCAACACTCCAGAATGGCAAGGCTATAACGTCTTGCAGCGTGTTGCTTCTCGAACCGGAGCTTATGAAGTTGGCTTTACAACACCTTCACAGAAGGTCGCTGACACGAAACCTAAGATTGTTTGGTTACTTGGAGCGGACGAGATCTCCGACAAAGATATTCCCAAGGATGCATTTGTGATTTATCAAGGTCACCACGGCGAGACGGGAGCGCAATTAGCAGATGTGATCCTTCCCGGTGCCGCATACACCGAAAAATCGGGCACATATGTCAACACGGAAGGCCGAGTGCAACTCACCCGTTCCGCCGTCAGCTTGCCTGGCGCGGCGAGAACAGATTGGAAGATCATCCGCGCAACTTCGGAATTTTTGGGTGTTCCCCTTCCATACGATGACTTGGAAGTCCTGAGAGATCGGCTAGAGGAGATTTCGCCAGCGCTCCGGCGGTACGACACTGTCGAACCAAGTGCATTGACGAGCCTGTCGAAGGTACAGCTTGTTGACACTAACAAGGGAGCCAAAGCAACGAATGCCCCCATTGAGCTACCGATCAAGAATTTTTACATGACAGATGTCATCTCTAGAAGGTACGTAGCATATTGGATGACACTAGAGTCCGAAGACGAAATACTGACAAGATACATAGCTCTCCGACAATGGCTCGCTGTTCAGCCGCAAAGGAAACGGGCAACCCCGAAACAAATTTCCAAGCGCCTGGAGAACCGGATTCGCAAATTGAGTATGGCGGGACTATGGTCTAAAAAGGCCTTCAGTATCGGTCTTGCGTTTATTCAAGTAGAGTCTCGCAAGAGATGTATTTTTGCAGAAGAGTAACATCGTACCCGACGGGAATGCCAAGGAAGACCTTCGGCATCAAACACCATGTATAGGGGATTGAAGCAAACTGGCGTTCAGAGCGAAAAGGGAGACCACACATGAGTGTTGAAGGCTCCTTGATCGGTAGGCGATTGTACATATTTCATCAAATGAAAGAAAAGAGATAAAGCTTCGGTAACAAAACCTCCTTCCATCGGTAGCAGCTTATTTTTTGTGCTTCGGCGCGTTCTGCAATGCGAAGTATTGCAGTCCTTTTAGACCAGGGCACGAAGCTCTCCGACTCGAAATCCAAAAACGTTTCAGTGCTTGTAACTTGTGGTATTCCCATAGCCAGGCTGGTTGAGAGGTCATGCTGAGCTAATTGTGGAGGGGGTTGCGGCTGTGATGTGCCGAATCTACCACGAACATCATTCCGCTCATATTGCGCCATCAGCCTAGCATTTGATTCTTCGAGATCTTTTCTTTTCTTTTTTTGAGTCAAGGTACGGAGTACCCAGAGGTTTCGCTTGACCATCAGCCTGTGATATGAAGATTCGCCAAAGGTGCACTTTCAGACTCACGCTCACACAAGCGTCAATGAACCACGATGTCTATCCCCACGATTGACCTGAGCCAAGCGGAAGATGTATCAACCAGACCTCTGCTGCTAGATCAACTCCGCAATGCACTGCTCGAGGTCGGGTTTCTCTACCTGACCAATCATGGCATCGAAGCTTCTGTCATCCAGGAGCTGGTTGACTTGCTTCCAAGACTATTCGCACTTCCTGAGGCTGTCAAAGAATCTGCTGCGTTGGTGCATTCTCCCCATTTTCTAGGCTTCAGTAAGTTCGGCTCGGAGACGACCGCCAAAGCCCAGGACGAAAGGGAACAGTTTGAATTTGCGAATGAACTACGAGTAGAAGACAGCAATGGTGGGCCGCATGGGCTGCCACTGCACATGAGGCTGCAGGGGCCCAACCAGTGGTTGGACTCGGAAGAGCTTCCACAGCTCCGCAAGGTAGTGGAAGCTTATCTCAGCGCGCTTCAAGGTGTAGCTACGAGGTTTCTGGACGTGGTGACTGAGGCCCTCGGTCTGCCTGCGGGCACGCTGTCGGCCTTCACAAGGTCACAGGACCGCCTCAAACTTGTCCATTATAGACCGGCAGCGGATGCCACACTCAACGCACACTCCCAAGGAGTAGGCCCGCATAAGGACAGCAGCGGGTGGATAACATTACTGCTGCAGGCTTCCGACCCGTCGATCAAGGGGCTACAGGTCCTTTCCAAGGATGGACTGTGGCTTGATGCGCCCCCGGTGCCCGGAGCACTGGTGGTGAACGTGGGCCAAGCTTTGGAGGTCGTCACAAACGGGGTGTGCAAGGCTACGACTCATCGAGTTCTCCTGCCGCCTGGGAACTACGATCGCTACAGCGTGCCGTTCTTCCAGGGCGTGCGACCTGATTTGACAAAGGATGATCTGAAAGTTCTCTGGGAGCACTTCGATGCTGAGAAGTGGAAGACGAGGGAGTCAGAGGAGGGGCAGAGGATTGATAGTCCCTTTTTACGGGGCAAGTATGATACTTGGGGAGAGGCACAGTTGAGAACTAAGGTCCGCAGTCATAGGGATGTGGGGAAGAGGCATCATCCTGATGTGTTTGATAAGTACATCAACGATGAGTGACACGGATAGAGAAAGACCTCAAAACTGTTCAGTTCTATACGTATGAGCTTGAACTTGCGAAGAAGTGTGGCCCCTGATCCCGTTAAGCTGCGTGGACAGTTCAATGCGAAGTTATTTGTTTACTCGACCACGACATCCTTGCTGGTATCGAGTTCCTCGTATCTCCTCAAGTCCATCTTTCCACCTTCCAACAACGGAATGACATAAGGGTCGAATGTTTTCCAGTATGGGTTTTCGAGGTGGTACTTCTGGCTGCTTTCCTTTTCATAGCGCTCGACGATGGTAAAGTCGCGTGGGTCATGCACCGATTGCATGACGAACCATGAGACCGTCTCTTTGTCCTTGCTGTATGTTCGGGAAGCTTCGATCAGTTTGTTCTTGAGTTTTTGGAGCACGGCTGAATCGCCCGAGGCGGCTCTCATGTGGACGACCAGGGTGTAAACCATTTTATATGATGATTAGGAAATGTGATGCCTTTTTGAAGGACTGGGGCGATTTTGGTGGAAAGACGGCGGACGAGTATGCTACAGCGATAGCTGGATGCTAGATATTAGTTGTTATAATATACTTTTGAGGCTCGTCGTCTGTATTGACCTTTGACCAATTCCCCCGCTTGCCAGCTGGTGACTGGGTGGGGATGCCTCAAAGGAGCTGCCACTGGTGGTGGTTTGTCTCCAGCTGGGCCAATCCTTGCCTGAGAATCGACATCAATAATAACAATGTTCTTACCTACTCACCCAGTCGCTGAGTCACGGTGTTGATGATTTGAGATCACGGTCAGACATTGTCCCAGGTAGACATGAGAGGCACAGAGACTTCCAGCTGGAGAAACCACAGCAGTCACGTGACTGAATCTGCCAAGCCCTACAGCAGCAGTCCGTCTTAACCTGCCTCTGCGTCTGATCTGGTGAAAATCGGTCCTGGATCGGTGGCTAGTCTTCCTGGTAGATCCAGATTCGCATCTACCGTAGATAATCGCATCTTGGTGATGATCAGGCAGGGTAGCGAATCCAACTACCCGAGCCAGCGCCAGCGACCACCACCACCACCACCACCACCATCACGCCATCAGTAACTAACCCCAGAAAAGGATGAATCCGGCTGATCAAGCCGATGCTAGCCCGCCTAGGATCAACAAGCCCATCACGGGCTGAGTGAGCGTTGGATAAACGATGTTCCGGCAACTGGGGAGCCTCGAGCCAAGCACGTGCAGCCCAGGCACATGTTGGGTTCCTGGGATCCAATTCCATGGTTTCTCCTCCAATAAATTTCCCCGCCGTCATGATTGAGTGACGCGAGCCCGCAGTCAACGACCAGGATCCTAATCGTCCTTCTTTTCTGACTTGTCCTGACTGCTCGCTGCTCATTGTGACGGTTCTCTTATTCTTAATTGTTTTATACACCATGGTCGAGCATGGCTGAGCCCTCCATCATCCACAGCCGGCTCTGGACCCCATCATTCTAGGAGATGAAATTTGCCAAGTACCTTCTCCTCTTCCATGCTGCGCCGTTGATCGACTTAGCTAACGGTGTAATTCAGGGAGCTGGAGGACGATGCTGTCCCAGAATGGAGAGTAAAATACCTTAATTACAAGGCGGGCAAGAAGCGGATCAAAGCCATCTCTCGCGCCCTGAAGACCGTCAATCGCACCCCAGCAACGCCTGCCCGACCACCACTCCTGCCCGAAAACTCCTCCGAGCGCGTGCCCTTCACTCACTATGACTTCACCCGATCAACTCGCCCAAACACCGCTGGAACCATCCTATCTGTCCCAGAGGAAGAAGAAATTGCCCCCGAAGACTACCCTAAGTCTGGCCCCAATCGACGAGAAAGTCAGACACTGTTCGCCAGTTCCCCACCAATCATGATACCTGGTGCTCCCTTCAGCAATGAAACAAGTAGCAGAAATTCCCCAGATAGACAACCACTACAACATGCCAATAGCGACCCTGCGGCAAGTAGGCGACAGATGAACTATGGGAGCATTGTCGGAACCCCGCCCTCGGACGAAACACCTGGCAATTTTGATACGCTTGAACTCCCAGATCCTGCCTTGAGTCCGGCTGAGACTCGAAAGCAGAAAGAATCGGACCCGTCCCCTGCTATTGAGCCCCGGTTACCTGAAAGCGCCCAACCTATTCCTGGCCCTGTTCCCTCGTCTGACGCATATCATGTTGGCGAATCCAACCGTCCTCCAAAGTTAGGAAATAGTCTCTCACGCCGCATGTTTAACAAAAAGCTCGTCGGTAAAAGCTCCTCTGCTGCATATCCACCACATACATTTCCTCGCTCCCGATTGAGGAGACTTTTCTCCGCTCATGTTCTGGATTCACCCAAGGTGAATGACGTCCAACTCAGTGCTTATCGAGAATTGGACACCCGACAGGCCGAATTCTTCTCGTTCTTGGACGATGAACTAGACAAGATCGAGACCTTTTATAAACTCAAAGAGGAAGAGGCATCCGAACGTCTCCGTGTCCTTCGCAATCAATTGCACGAGATGAGGGATCGCAGGATCGCAGATATACAGCAAGCTAAGGGGCAGAGACATCCACCCGAGGAGGGCATTCTTGATGGGATTCTACCAGCCATAGCCCTGCCCAACGCCCCCCTCAAGGAGCATGCCCAACCAAATGGCAATGGCCACTTCATGAGACCCTTAAGTGATGCTTTAACCCGTGGTACTACAATCGGTAAAACCTCCAAGGCTATGATAGGTCAAAGTTCTCCACTAGGTCCTAATGCTCAGCAACGTATCAAAGACGCAAGGCAAGATTATGTCCGGCACAAGCACAGCAACGAAGTCCCGTACATATACGCCAAAAAGAGACTGAAGCTAGCTTTGCAAGAGTTCTACCGTGCTCTCGAGCTGCTGAAATCCTACGCTCTTCTGAACCGCACGGGATTCCGTAAAATCAATAAAAAATACGACAAGGCGGTACAAGCTCGACCTCCACTGGGTTACATGACAGAAAAGGTCAACACCGCTTACTTTGTGCAGAGCGACGTGGTAGACCATCATCTCACTGCTGTTGAAGATCTCTACTCAAGATATTTCGAGCGCGGCAATCACAAGATCGCTGTCAGGAAATTGCGATCCAAGTTGGGCCCTGGCGATCTGTCTTCCACCACCTTTCGTAATGGCTTGTACGTTGCAGCCGGGGCATGCTTTGGCATAGCAGGCCTTGTCGATGCCGCAAATCTACTATACAGTTCCGACCCGACACTGTCGGTCCAAACCAGCTATCTTTTGCAGCTGTACGGTGGCTACTTTCTTGCCTTACTCTTGTTCTTAATATTTGTCCTTGACTGTAGGATTTGGTCAAGAGCACATATCAATTATGTCTTTATTTTCGAGTACGATACACGCCACGTTCTTGATTGGCGACAATTAGCGGAACTACCGTGCTTTTTCTTGTTCTTAAACGGAATCTTCTTGTACCTTAATTTTCGTCAGAGCGGCCAAGGTTGGTTCTATCTCTATTGGCCAGTCGTTTTGATTGCCTTGACTTTGGTCATCATGGCATTTCCTTTCCGATACATCTACTACCAAGCTAGACGATGGTGGGGGTATTCGAATTGGCGCCTTCTCCTGGCAGGCTTGTACCCAGTCGAGTTCCGGGACTTCTACCTTGGCGACATGTATTGTTCACAGACATACGCCATGGGTCAGATCGAGCTCTTCTTCTGCTTGTACATCAACGACTGGACCAATCCGGGTCAATGCAATTCCAATCACTCACGCTTGTTGGGCTTCTTCGCCGCATTGCCTGCTGTCTGGCGTGCCTTGCAGTGTCTCCGCCGATATTACGACTCTCGGAATTGGTTCCCCCATCTGGCCAACTTCGCAAAGTACTGCTGCAATATCCTCTATTACATGACACTGTCTATCTACCGTATCGACAAGACGAACCAGAACAAAGCAGTCTTTATCTCTTTTGCGGCCATTAACGGGGTCTACTGTTCTTTCTGGGACGTCGCCATGGATTTCTCCCTCGGGAACCCTTGGGCCAAGCACCCATTTCTCCGTGACCACCTTGCTTACAAAACTATCTGGATCTATTACTTTGCCATGGTGGCGGATGTGGTGTTGAGACAGCAGTGGATCTTGTATGTTATCTTTACTTCTGACCTTCAACACTCTGCTTTGATGTCTTTCTTCGTCAGTCTGGCAGAGGTTCTGAGGCGAGGAATGTGGAGCCTCTTCCGTGTAGAGAACGAGCACTGCAATAACGTGGATAAATTCCGGGCTTCGAGAGATATCACTCTGCCCTACGAAATTACAGCCTCGCCCGAACTTCTACAGAAGTCAGCGCGCCGACGACAAGAAGAAGGCCAATCTACAGAGACGTCAGAGACCCTCACTGAAGACCACCCCCAGACTAGACCCGAGCTTCACCTCACCACAGGCGCCGACATCGAACGCGCAGAGACGACAACGTCATCTCTCCGCCAACGCAAAACACGAGACGCCCAAACCCCCGCCCCGCGAACGCCCGGGCTCCGTGCCCTTGCACGCGTCGGCACATTCATCGCCTCCGCGCACTCCCAGGACTTCGAGAAGCGTAGACGCCCAGAAGTCGACGGGGCCGACGGCCCCAGCTCGGAGTTGGGCATCGCGGCGATAGGTGGCAGTAGTGACGACGACGACGACGACGACGATGACGACGACGATATCCTCGGCCGCGAAGATGAGGAGAGGGAGTTGCAGAACCAGCGTAATGAAGAGGAGCTGGAGGAAGCTAATCGCTTGGTCCATCATGCTAGAGGCGGCGAGCGCTCTGGGGGATAGATAGTGGAATTGAGACAGTCACTGCAAGAAATATGCTCTCTACCTATTCACCCAAAAATAAAAAATAAATCAGAGACAAGTCATCTACTTAACGACTGGCATAGATGATTCGAAAAGGGCCAATTGCTGCTTACTTTGAAATCTCAGACCTTTCCCCAAACTTCTCTGCAGGTTCCTCAAACAATGAACTACCGTATGTCAGAATGAACTTGTGATATCTTCCTCTCTGGAATTAGTTTGAGTTTGAATGCGTGTGCTAACTAGCGTGTATGCGTGTACCTCTCCGTTTAGATGTCGCAGTGTCCGCCGACCTCTTCGTCTCGCGCTCGTCAAGTGAGAGCGATGTATAAATCAATCCTCGGCGACGAGCGTCTCCTGACTGTTCTTTCTACGCTTTCTTTTCCTGTATAGATAGAATCCAGCCAGACCATGCCATGGCCAATTAGCTCATTGCCGAGCGCGCAGCGTTCTTTATCCTCTCTTGCGTGATCACGTACTCGATCGGCACCGCGAAGTGGTCACTCTGGCTGGCGGAATCGCCCCTTTCCGTCAGGTCGACCTCTGTTCTCTGAACGGCCGCCCAGTCACCACCTTGCAGGCTCTCGAGCGCCAGTCTCGCGACATGGCGTCCGCTGAGCGGTGCATTCGGCATGCCGTGGCCGCTGTACCCTGCCGCAAGGAACAGACCTGGGTACTCCGGCACACCGCCAACCCACGGAAATCCATCTCTAGAGGAGCCTATTATCCCTGTCCAGGAAGCAAGGAGCTCGAGCTGGTATGGCGCAGCGCTGGTGGTGGTTGTGGTGGTGGTGGTGGTGGTGGTGGCCGCGCCGTTGCCAGGAGAAGTGGGTATAAGATTCAATCGGTCAGGTAAGCGACGCAGGTATTGTTCCACATCTGGATCGACGAAGCTGTCGTCACTGACGTGATCGCCATTTCCTTTCGCTGCCTGTCTCCCTCCACCATACATGAATTCCCCCCCACCTCCGCCATACGTAAGCGCTCCCCCCCCTGTGTGCTTCTCTCTGATGGGCTGCTGAACTAAGTAGTCGGACATTTCTCGATCCATACCGAGGATTCCGACAAAGCCGTAACTTTTGGGGATCAACTTCTTGGAGAAAGGGGAAGCCATCGGTGGTCTCTGGGCGGACATCTGTGCCTGTCGTGGAATGATGAGACTGCTGAACTCTGGGACGAGGTGGGAGGTGTAGCCATTAGTAGCTAGAATAACGTGGCGAGCGGAGATGAGGCCTCGGTCGGTGGTTATGAGATAGCCAGGACCGTGCGCGTTGCGAGAGAGTGATGTGACGGGGGTTGTAGTCTGGAGGTTCAGTCTCTTCGTGGCTTCATGCTTGTCCAGGAGGTCACGCCAAAGCCATGTCACAAGCTTGTAAGGGCTCAGACTTGCAGCGGTAGTCTGAACGATGGCGCCAACAGCACCTACGAGGTTCAGCTTCTCAAGCTCCGAGGCGTCCTCAACAATGCGGGCCTCTTTGGTGGTCTGCTCGGGAGCCAGGGCTGTGGCTTCCTTCAGGGCAGCCTTTGCTTCTTCGAAGTACGTCCTGTTCCAAAATCCTATGCAGCTGTTGAGTTCTCTGAAATCACAGGGAATACCGGCTGCCTTGATCAACCCCTCGACATGATGCCAATTGCGCAGTTCCCAGGCAATGATCCCAGGGCGCTGTTCATGTATGATTGGAACTAGATGACCCCCATTTCTGCTAGTTGCCCCTGAGCAGAGGTTTCGTGCTTCTAAGACGAGTACGTCAATGTCGGGTCGTCGGGAGAGGATCTCATGCGCGGCAAATACACCAGTAATTCCGGTGCCGACGATCAACACCGTCGCCTTCGAAGGTAACGAGGATGATGAACGGTGCTCCGCGATGGGACTTGGATGGGATGTTTGCCAGTATGATTTGGTCGGGTTGAGAGATGGCAGATCAGATTGACCGGTTGAGATAATCTGATTGCCAATGTCTCCCATGATGAACCCCGATGAAGTCGTGCTCGAAGGATTGCAATTTCCGTGTTGAACTTTGTTCTTGACACCGGTGGTCCAAGGAAGAGAGAGGGAAATTGTGTGGGAAGTTAGTGGCTTACCGGAAGTACCTCTTGAGGTAGAAAATTATGTATATGTACCGGTTCTGTCAGCCTCGTCGAAATGTTCTATTGCGGTTGCAATTGATAACACTAGTCCATTCTCTGTTGGAAACAACCGTACTATTCGTCGAGTGACGAGCGATCAGCAGGCGTTCAACAGCGAACGAAAAGCTCTACTCCAAACTTCGAAAGGAGATGCGCGACGTGGTTTAAAGTATATACGCCAATACGCGCAGGCTTACGCCACAACTGAGCCACTTATCCCCTCTTCATACACCGAACTTCCAAACGTACCAGCGAGACATGTTATTGATATCTGACGGTAGCCTACCATTGCTGACATTGCAGCTCCGGAAAGAGGACAGATAATCTACCTAGCAAGGCAGGGAGCCTCTGAGGCCAGGAGCTTGTCAAGCAACTAACAAGCCTGCAAGAAGCAAAAACTCGGCGTGATTCAGGAGTTGCCAACCTGAGCCAGTAAGTCGCCTCGGAATTGAATGATATCTCGTTCAGGAGAAGGGCTGTTGGCCTTGATGAAGCAGATTGTGCAGTCGAAAGGCTTGACTGCTTGCCATTCATCGTTCGGTCAACCGTTACCTCATGCCTGGCATTCCAGCGCGCTCAGGGTCTGGCGGTAAATCAGAGGCCTCGCAGTGACGACTTCACTCTTGAGAATGCTTCCCAGATGATCCAAGGGCAACCTATCAAGGCTTCTTAGTCAAGGCCCCTGGCATAGCACTGTGGCATTGTTCGAATGCTACGACGACAACCAAAAAAGGCCTCCGTTCCACAGGTTCCCATAGCGTTCTCTCCCATGCGTCGCTGACTGCTACATTTTCATGTGGCATTACATATCCCAGGGTTCGAGAGTGATAGACCAAGAAAGTCTTCCACTCTCAGCATCACATATCATGGAGCACAGCAATTGACCCAGGAAACATGAGACAGGAAATATGAGTCTCCCCTTTCAAGACCCTCATATCGCCAACCGGCACTCAGTGCTGAAAGCCACTCATCCGGCCGCATCATTACAGTTATATATGAGACAACAGCGACTCACAGTCCCACAGGACCCTCAACTAAGATCATGACATGGAAAGAAACAACACGCAGAGCACCTGGACAACCGCTTCGCCAGGAGTATAAATACCTGGTCCATCTCTGTCCCAAGTCGATCTTTCCTTTCTTCATACCACTTCGACCCTCAATTCCTCAGCAACATTCCAATCTTCCATCCAGGTATCTCGCAAGACCGAAATCTCCAAGCTATCAAAGCTTTGAATTACCAATCCTCCCCCTCCCTCAAAAATGGCAAAACCAACCATGACCATTCCAATTCTCGCCAACAACTCCCACGGCAAGAAGGACCCATCACCATCTCCACCTCCTCCTCCACCACCACCAAAGCCCGAGCCATTGCCCGGCGTCAGCTAAAGAGCGGTTGACCTCGATGCTCCCCAACCCACCGTCGTTTTTCGGATCGCAGAGGGAGCCGCGGCACCTAACACGGGTAGCCAGCCGATGAGAAGCCTCCCAGTTCAGTTCAGTTCCAGTTCCAGTTCAGCTCGCTCGCTCGCTCTCCAACTGGCTACTACTATGCGAGACCTCAAGCGCATGGAGGATATTGGGCGAGTCCGGCCGAAAGCCATTGGCGCGAAGCCAATCGATGGCTTTGGTATATGTATCACTCTTGTATCAGCCCACGAACCAATCACAAGCACCCCCCCCCCCCCCCCCCCCCAACATCTCTCGGAGGAGACTCACCACAGCACGACACACACTTTTCTCAACCGCTGGGTACTTGAAGCCCAGGGAAAGGGAGAGGGAGAGGAAAGGAAGGGATGGGAAGGGACGGTGCTCTTCAACCCGACTATTGCACACCACAGGGATTGATTGAACGGGAGGGTCTGAGGCAGGCCTGTCACTCTGCATGCCTGGTTAGTTATCTACTACATCCACATGCTAATTCCCATCAAACAATTTGGATTTTTTTCCCCCGGACGTGTTATTATGTGACGTTGATCTTCGCTTCTATTCCCGATTTAACAATGCGGGAATTCAGAAGTGAAATAAGGATAAGAGCCCACCTATTTCGATCCGGTCCGTGGAAAATGACGAACCGCAGCGCCCCAGCTCGTCTACATAGAACATACATAGATGATACATGGTATCTTCTGGCACAAGAGTGTTTCATTAAATGACTGTGTTTAGGTATGTAGGAGGTTGGATTTTATATCTAACATGATGTAGCGCGTGTCACGCCAAGGTCGAGACTCCTATAACTCTGCCAGCCAGCTGCGACTGGGATTGCATCTGACTGTGCTCGCTCGACATGATTCCCCTACACATCGTCAAGTTGCATAGAATCGTTTTTCGTCAATGACTATGCACTGTTGAGGAGAAGAGTTGAAGGTCTAGGGTTCTGTGGCCTCTTCGGATACAACGCTGTATGTGTATGATTTCTTACGGGGAGGACTTCAGGCACGATCGTGAACCATGAGATCAAGAGTTACAGAATACCTCTCATATCTCTAAGGCTTCAAATCATATGAGAACCCATTTCTTCTCCGTCCCTTGGCGAACGGCAATGCTGGATAGAGTGTCCTTGATGGCGTCTTTCGAGCACTTAGGGAATTGATTCTTCAAAACCTCAATCAATCCCACTTTCGATAGCGTGCTGTCCACCACTGCAGATTTGAATGCTGGTAGTAGATCTGCTGGGATCATCTTGACAGGTTTGCCAGATGTGGTCTGGTTGCCTTTTGATATTGCCGTAACTTGTTTGTCGCCATTCTGATCTTGCAGGATGGGAAAGCCTAGGGTGTTCTTGCTAGGGCCTAGACCGCCCGCATTGCCATCCACTGCCATGAGTGGTAGGCGTGGAGGCTGCATTCCAGCCGGGCTCGCTTGTGACTTCAGAGCCTTCTTCTTTGGACTAGGTTTGCCAATGTCTGACCAGTGCTGGCTTGAGAAAGGATCTATAGGCAGTGTGGTGGCATCGTGGAGAACATCCATTCGATATGAAGACAACTCGCACCCAGCTCGTGAATCTGTATCTTCCCAACAAAGTCCAGTTGATTTGGGTTCCATATTACCCACAATCAATTGCCGCTTAATGGGTTCGCCATCGTCGTCAACAAAGTCGTCCATTTCCTCTTCTCCAGCATCGTCTTCGGACAATTCATCTTCATCCATCAAGTCGTCATCCCCTTCTTCCGGCTCTTGCCACTCCGCCTCACTGTCATAGTCGTAATTGGTGTCAGGCAGACCTCGGTGAGTTGGATTACAGGCAATCTTTCTGGTAGATCGTGGAGAGACAGCTCTAGTGTAAGTACCTTGATACGCTGGACGGACATCGGTGTGGAAGAATAGGCATTTGTAAGAGACCCTATCAAGGTCTTGCGGACATGCACGTGGGTTTGTTGACTCCTTGGTAGGGACTTCTAAGGTCTCAATAAGTTCCTTGACCGGCCTGCTTTTCCGGGCTCTCTGCAGCCGTCGAAATCGACCACTGACTTTCTCTGGGGAAATGTTTTGATTCAAGGGCAACTCCTGCTGATCGAAAACGCTCGATTTGGAATGGAATCGGTTGATTGGTGCTAGTTCGGTATGCTCATTAACGAAGAAGGGCAGAATCCACTGGTTGTATTCGTGGTTTCGAGCTTTCGCTGGACTTCTGGTTTCAACCAGAGACGGAGCCACGTCGGTGGAGGCAATTGAAGATCTTCTACTGGAAGCTCCGATTGACACATCGTCGGGGGTCGTTGGTGGTGTTGAAGCCAGGGCAGGGCGACCGAAGAATGCACCAATGCGTAGTTGTGCCTAAAAGATATCAATCAGCAAGACACCAAACCTTTGAGGATGCTGTAGCCTTACCCTCTCTTTCTTCAGAGTCTCAGCTTCCTTCCGCTTCTTCTCAGCGTCTTTCTCTTGCTGAGCAGTCTCTTTGGCCTTCTGCTTATCAGCCTTGACAGCATCCTTGGCTTTTCGGGCAGCTTCCTTCTCCTCTTCCTTCCGTTTCTTCTCCTCGTCTTTCTTCGCTTTCATCTCCGCCTTCTGCCTCTCTTTCTCTTCCTTTTCTGATTTCTTGACAGCTTTCTCCACCTCCCGCTCCGCGAACGTGAGCTTGCGCTTCTTTGATTCAGGAGCCATATCGTGACTTTTCTGCGGGCTCACCGAAGGTGTAGGACCAAGCTCGGTAAGTGGAGTACTGTCGGTGCTCAAAGTTGGTGAAACGGCACGAGAGAACGTCTCACTACTCTGGTCATGGTGGTCGAGAGGAGGAGTCAGTGAATTGGCGTGTGATATGAGTTCTCCGTCGTAGTTCCTCTTCTTGGAAGCAGGAGTGAGTTGCTCAGCCAATATGGAAGGAACCACCAATGTGGCGGGCAAAGGATCGTCCATGATTGATGATCATAAAGTCGTAGGAAAACAGGATCTGATCGAAATATAATGCTACAAACGTGTTGTTACAAAGTCACTGCCAACATCAGAAGCACGTCTGATGCGCTGCTGTCAACGAGGCAACGCCGTGTAGGCAGTCCCAGTCAAAAAGCTAACGAGTCAATGGCGGAGAGGAAGGTCAGCGCGTGACGCGTGGGCAGAACGCGCTGTCTTGGCGTTAATTTCGCGTCATGGCACCATGGTCCACCGTAAGCTAAACCTCGAGTCCTCCTTCACTTGTGGGAAGGGGGTGAGATTCAGAGGTAAACAAATAGAGAGCTAGCCCGCCTGAATATATCAGCGTTTATGTAGTACATCAATATTACATATATCTAATTTAACATCAAGCGTAGATTGTACCACGCTGCGGTGGCCGCAGATACTCCGGTGGTGCAATGGCGAGATACCTTGGCCCCTGATCTCCAGGTACCGAATTTTGAAAGCCATCTCTACCAGAGAGACTGTTTTCCGACTGATCAGCGACCTCACCCAGCCTAATTTCTACATCTTGCAGAATCTTGGCTCTGACAAGTCCGTCGAGGGTGCTTCCACCGGTTGCAGAACTAAAGAATCGCGAGTCCCGCGTCAGCGTTGAACAGTAGCTCAAGATGTCTGGTATGGTGGTGTTGAAAGCACAATAAATACTGAGCAAGGCGGCGGTGAACATGACCGCTATTCCGATGCAGTAAACTGCCAACCAAGCCCAAGAGCAAATATAGACTGGGCGTCCTTCTCTATAGAAAACCGTGGTGTTTTGGTAGTCTAAAGAGTATTGCATGGTGTCAGCTGATATCTGGCTCCCAAGCGCCCAACTGTTAAGAAGCTGTCCAAGGCGTTGCGAAAATTCTTCAGCAGTGACATTGGTATAATCGGCGTAGTATCTTCCATTGCCGCTCAGGATGAATGAAGCACTTGTATTCTGGAGATAGTATTCACTCAAGGAAGAGTAGCCGCTACTCGTGAGGGGATCGGTGGCCAAGATCCAAGCACTGGACATTGAACTAAAGGTTGACGCAAAACTGAAGATTGTGACTGTAGACGGAGCGTGTCTCTTGGGTGACACCCGCTGGGATGTTACAGCGCAGTTTGGAAGCTCTACATCCGCGATGGAATAGCAGCTGACATTTGACTCAACGTATTCTTGACTGATCTTGCACCGAGACTCCCAGGGTCCGTGTGGTGTTTGCCAAAGCATCGTGCCTTGTGGGATATCGGCATCCGAGCTGTTGGCCAGGAGTTCAGGATATCCCCAGAAGTAAGCATTGCTTACATACTGGTCCATGGCGACCTGCCAGGATGGATAGATGCCGCTATCAACGGCTCCCACTGTGGTATTTGGCCCCGAGAAGGTACCATTAATACCGGCCGTCACATTGAAGGAGATGTCGACTAAAGTCCCGTTCTTCGGTTTCTCGCAATCTAGGTTCACATAGCTCGTTTCAATGACAAAGCTGGAGTTGCGATTGGCTAGTGGAGCAACACGAACACCTACAAGCGAGGAGTAGGAGCCTTCGGTAAGGTTGACCTTCGACAGATCTTGCCATCCGTTTTCGTCCTTTTCAACATCAGTTCTGAGCCATGGAATTCGAGGATTTCCATAAAGATCCATTGAGCTAGCTTTCAAACTCGAAGGGCCAAGCACACAGCTGACATAGCTGGGCTTGAGCGAAGTGAGGAGAGAAGAAACGCCGGAAACGGAGTCGAAAAGATTGTTCGATATCGTGTCAACATGGCTAACCAAAGAAGAATCTTCTGTGAACAGCGTTCCTGTGCTGATCAGCCTCAAGGATGCCTGGGACCCGAGGGGAGAAAACGCCCAAGCGAAGAACAGGATGAAAGCTGTAAGATTCAGCGCCCTGAATGAGACCATGGTGGTAAGGGCAGCGAAAACCGTTCGGCTCTGCATGATTTGCTCTAGAAGGCCCAGGCGAATCCCATTCTGCAAGCGCCATGTCGCCAGTCGCTTCAAAGTCGAACCCAAGACCGCAGCAAATAGAATGGTGAACAACGTTGAAGCGGTTGCAGTAGATTGCTTGATGAAGTTCGACCTCGATTCCGTCACCCCCTCATGATGGTACTTTGACATGGCAACAGCAAGCCATAAAAAGGGCACCGTGACAAGCACAGCGAAGGCGCAAACCACAATCTCAAGCAGTAAGTCTGCGCCAAATTTCCCTATGCGCCCTGGGGCCAGTTCCTTTGACCTTGGCTGAAATCGATCTTCGGCGAATTCCTGGATCTGCTGTGGGATATGCTGCGAGTAGCGGACATGGTCGGGTGGTCCAGCGCCATGGATGGGATTGTAACCGCCAGCGGAAGATCGCTTACGGTGAAGAGAGTCTAATGGCGCGCGAGAAGGCAGGCTTTGGTGTGAGAGACCCTCATACTGGTAAGGATCGGAAATGGGTTGTGCGTAAGGACTGGTGAGCTCGATTGGGTCTTGCTTGTAAGACATGTGTAGACACCAACAATGGCGGACAGCATTGACGAGGCCCAAGGTATTTTGAGTCTCTCTTAACCAACAAACCCAAAAATAGCGTCTCCGGTTTTTTAAATGAACGGGATTAAAAGAGAGTCGTGCAGGGAACAAAAGGAAAATCTAGAGAAATGAGGAGGAACCCAGTGGTAGTAGGACAATCGCTCTATCTTAGGCCAGCGAACACAGCCCTTAGGCTTCGAATGAAAGGAAAGCTCCTGGTTCTGGTAGCAAGGTTTCCCTCGACGGAACCAGAAACGACTGATCGCCTGACGGGGGGCGTATGTCTGTGTGCAAGTCATTGTTAGTTACTTAATCGCTATTATTTAGTCGGTGGGACGTCGCGTTGGTTGAAACCGGGCCTGGTGGAGAACGAACCACCTTTGGGCCGCCACAGGACGAGGGATTTTAGTACGATGACATACCGGAGTACCGAGTAACGGGTGTCCAATACCCATCAACAAGCAGTGCCCTTGATGACGGGTGTTACGTTGCACAAGGAGTAACATTTTAAGCCCTGAACTCTGAAATTATCAGGCTATCCAGGGGTGTCAAATCGCCCAAGGCCCCTTAGACCCTGCTAACTTTAGGTACCCGAGGCATTGACTTTTAACCTTAAACATAGGGAGGAATCGCGGTACAGAGTAACCAGACAAGCATTGCGGCTAACAAAAATAGCTGCCCGCCCCTAACCAAGTACCAAACAAGTTGCCCGGTAAGCGCAAACGAATTTCCCACAGCCCATTGCCTACGAGGCAGAACTTCATAAGATGCACTACTGTAAGTCTGGGCTAGTATTAGCCCGCCTCATTTGGCTGTCATCCACCAAAGCCTTGCTGATTAACCTGCTGCATTCTATACGCCTCAATGGCACTACGGAGTACAAGTTATGTTTATGTTAACCCAGGTGAGACGGCCCGTGTAAGACCCAAGCGGCCAATGAATAAGCGCCCGTAAAAGCCAAAAGAAACGAGAAGCGAGTGGCACTTCCGCCTGATACAAGAATCGTGTTGCCAGTCCTTTTGTTGTATTGATCATATTGATGATACCTATACGTATCATTCTTCCTGGAAGCCCGCAAACATTGAAATATTCCAAACTGGCGCTGAATATAGAGATCTTTCCCCAAAGGACCGCTCCAGAGGACAATCGCATAACCGTTCCATTCCTAGGCATCAAAACTTCTTATATTGACAGTGCGAGAGTAACAGATGCTAGTCCCACGCCTGATCCCACCACAGCCATCCGAGAATGTATCCTCAACTCCGTGCGTTCATACCCAACCAGGACACAAACAGCCCTCCGTCCGACAGCTTCTTGTTAACTCATGCACTGCCTATTGCTCATCCTTACATCGTGCTCACATCGTCCCATAACCCTGGTGCCCACCAGCCTGGACACGATCAGAGTAGACGCCGGGTGCGACCTGTCCTGTCAACTGGCCAGTGCGAGCGCGCTCGCGGCGGTCAAAGTAGACGTATTCGACGTAGAAGGCGTGGATATGGCCGGGAATGTACCCGAGCACTGTCAATGCGATGTTGATGAACAGGTCTGCTCCGCAGCCGGCAACGAGGAACACACCGACGGGTGGGACTGCAGGCAGAGAAGTAGATCACTGGTCAGCGCAAACAGGATCTCGTATAGGTAGGTTAGAGGCTGGGGAGGTACGTGGTGGGAAGCTCATAGGTGCTTGTCCGCAGCTGGGTGGCGCTGGTACTGGTGCTTGCAGTCGCTGCGACTGCGACTGCGGTGAGGGTTTCATGGAGGCACTTACGCAAGATGGTGATTAGGACGATAAGAAGTGCGGGCGCTGCGTCCGACATATTATAGATGGGGTTGTGCTTATCGATAGATTGTTTCTGTCGAGTTTTTGTATATAGAAGATGAGCGGCTAGGTTAAAGTGGC
This sequence comes from Exophiala aquamarina CBS 119918, assembly GCF_000709125.1. Lineage (NCBI taxonomy): Eukaryota > Fungi > Ascomycota > Eurotiomycetes > Chaetothyriales > Herpotrichiellaceae > Exophiala > Exophiala aquamarina. The sequence goes on from NW_013550579.1 coordinate 623,594, forward strand.
TGTTTTGCGAAGGTACGAGCCTGATGAGCAGGCAGACAAGAGAACGAGGTGCGCCTACATTCAATTGATAGAGGTTTCAGGTTGCCGCTTGCCAAGCTTCAACGCTGGTGATGTCATATGATATGGCGCAGAGTGTGGCTGTGCAATATCAGCGCCACATGTCGAGAACGATTGTGTCTCAATTCATGCCTGGTCGTGCCCAACCATGTGATAAAATCAACACCATTCAAGGCACTAAGTTTTTGCACCGAACATGGGGATTGGGAGTATTGCGATAGTTATATCAAGTGTTCACTAGGACACTGATGGCCACTGAGGGGCCCAAATTCCACTCCCTAATGTGACAAAGTATTGGTCTCTTCCACTGACTGGGATGACCACATTTAAATAGATATACAACATAAAGAATCAACAATGGGATTCACAACAAACGGACCGAAAACCGAAGAAATAAACCCCACATCAAATGATCATGCCTTAGGCCAGAAGCTCACTCACACCTCTTCTGGGTATCTGGTCCAGGAGGCTCATCAGGTCATTATCCCCCTCCCTTGTGGTATAGTCCCGTACCGAGAGCCCAGTCAAGTTATCCTGAATGGTCGGGTCAGCTCCGGCCTCTAGAAGGAGTTGCACCGTCTTCAATCGCCCGACAATGCGCCTCTCTCGTTCAAGCTTATCGCTGATATCGGTTTTCACGATTGCATGCATCAGTGCGGTTTTTCCAAACCGATCCCGGGAATCGAGATCCGTCGTGATTTCAAGGAGTATTTCAACCAATTGAAAGTCGCATCTCCGTGCGGCATCGTGCATGAGGCAGCTGCCATACCATGTCTGCGGAAACGTGGTCGGGAGAGGGTATGCCAGTAATTGTTTCACAATATTGTAGTGCCCTTTTCGACACGCGACCATCAACGGAGTCATTCCGTCACTATCTCTGACGTCTGTCCGTATGCCAGGTGTTGCGAGCAGTAACCTGGTTATAGTTGGGTAACCCCGTTCCACTGCCTGCTGCAAGGGGGTAAAGGCACCTCGTGGACTGCTAGCGGTATACCCTGGGAGAAATGCCACCGCGTTGACATCAACTCCCTGCTTGATCAATAGATTCACCTCCTCCGCATGCTCCTCTTTCAGATCGCAGAAGAAATGGATGGGGCCGTACCCTCGCCCAGTGCTTGCTAGACCGCCTCCCACGCCTTTACGGAGGTTTCTTTCGATCTCGGGCCTCCGAACGATCATAACATGTGATTGATAAGTGTCCAGAAATGCCATGGCTACTTTCACGGCCTTGTCGTATTTTCTCTCGAGGCAAAGCTGGGAGACTGCAAGGAAGGTCGGTTCAATGGATCTACTCGAACTCAACCTTTCCAATCTTGCGATAGAAGAGGGTGTTACTGAGTCATCATCATTGATCGACAGACTTATATCATGGGTGGATGATTCTGAAGGGGAGCTGAGACCTCGAATGACATCAGTGCGGCCACCAAATGGATCGACCTCCAAGGGGTCATTCAAAGTCGTTGACCGGGATATGGACAGTCGATGGAGATCTGTGAGGGGTGGCGATTGTGCTAAACTCGACTGCGATGACCTGCCAAAGTTTCGAAGCTTGTGTGCAAAACTTGATCTGCTGTTACGGTGGTTACGGTGGGATGGAATGGCTTCTGATGAAGCGGCCACTGGTATTGAGCGTGGGGTTTCGTCTGGAATCACGATTTGGACCGGGCTGGTAACAGAATGTGTCTTTTCGGGAGGGGACAGAAAGACTTCATAACCTTCAGCTTCCTCCTCATCACCTTGAGCCCTGTAAACATCTATTACCAACTGGACTGATTCGATCGTTTTCTGATCGGTTGGACCAAGCTCTCTTCTGCGGTCGGTAAATGCCTTCAATGCGTGCTCCTCAGCAGAGTCATAATCCGTTTTTAGCAAAAAGACCTGCGCAAGCATATGACTTGCAGCTAGTGCTTGCAGCCTATCTGGAGCTCTGGAGGATAAGTTTCGAGAATCATTGGATGGATGACTCTTGGACAGAGTCGTGAAAACATTATCACTCATATCTGCCACTGGTTCGAGCAGACTGACAGCGTCGTCAAGTTTGTCCTGCTTAAGACATGTTTCTGCCAGCATTAACACCACTTCAGCTGCCTGAAAGGATATTCTTCCTTCAAAGTCATGGTTCTCCATGAGTGCAAGAGCTTTGCGAAAGTGGGTCTCAGCTCCGGAATGGTTGTTCTGCTCGACTCTTTCCTGGCCCAGTTTGAGGTGCCTCTTCGTTCGCAGAAACTCGACTTCCAAATCATTTTCACCAACCACCGTGTTGGGCAGGTCAATTAAGGGTGGAACAGCATGGCGCTTTCTCCTGTTCGCGAACTCTTTGGTGGTGGACGGTGGAGGGATCCAGTCCGCGACTCTCGCCCTGTGGTCACCAGGTAAGGGATTGTCCGGTACCGATGGCCGCCGACCTTGGAGCAGCGCATCTGGTTCAACGGGCTGGGACACTGTGCTAAGGGATGATCTAGTGCTGGCAGCAGCAGACGCAGTTGACAGAAACCTTTTGGCGAACGCAATATATGTGTCCATACCCTCCTTCTCACTCAAGGTCCCTGATTCGTCAGCGACGATAGTGGAACCACCTAGAGTCTGAGAGCGAGCAGACAGAGCTAGAGATTGAACAAGTTGCCGCATTGTCCTTTCGAGTGACACAAGCTTACTGTCTAGGGCAACTTGGCTTTCGACGGTCATACCTCTCTGTTCAAGTTGGAGCATGACGCAGACCATTTGAATGGGGAGGGATAGGGCTGTGTTGAAGAATTGGATGCGTTGACGAAGGCGCGAGAGCTCACCGGATGCCAGCGATTCCTGGAGCTGGGTTTTGATGCGACGACCAAACCCTGAAGTGCGAGCTATATTGGTCAGAACCTCATTGACCCTTTTCATTGTCCGGCTGGAGTCATTAAGAGCTTCCTTGATCTGTGCCCAGAGATGGGCACCGTCGGAAGTCTGATTCGCTACGCGAGCAGCCTCGGCCATCAATGGTGAGCGCAAACTCCGTTCAAGCCCTTCGTAGGTAGCTTGAAGCGCCGCGACCTCATCGCAGAAAGAGGATATGCGAGCATCCACAGATCGGACGTCTCCGACCCATTTGATGATGGTGACGGTACATTGTGCGCAAGCGCCAGCTATTTGGAGGGCGCCAGCGGTTAAAGAAAAAGGATCCATCAAGGGAAGCTTTTGAGGGTTGCCATGGAACGGGGAATAGCGCTCTGTGCAGGGCTATTGAAACCACGTTGAATGGCGTTGGAATGTATGGATTATTTTTTCATGTGAAGGTCCAAAACGAGGTTCAAAGAAACGGTGAACGCAGGCGCCCACCTATGTAGAAATGGGGAGGGCAACTGACAACTGTGTGTGACTCAGTTGCTGGCATTGATGCAAGTTCTCCGCAGCCTTTTGAGCCTCACTTTACGTTTTGGCCGTGGCAGTGCAACGCACATGAACGGGTTCTTGATAGGAGACCCGAACTGGCCTACCTGTAATAGGTAGGGATGCGTTCAGAGGCAAGCCGCGTGATTGGGGCCATCTGCACTTTCGCTCTGGGGGCCAAATGATAGCCAGACCACGTGCTCGTCGGAAGATACCTGGAGTCACGCGGTAAGTCTCCCCGGCTTGCGAGGATGCCTAGAAGCCTCGGATTTGCTTCGTACTGTAGACCAGCTCCGAGCCTACAACAATTAAATGAGGCTTTGATCTGCAGGGGCTGCCCACAGTGAGTGTTGTTGGTTTTGCAAGGTCTGGCGGGTGTGAAGGTAGAGTATGATGATGCCTATGTAGACACCTATATGCATGGACCGAGAACTGACATAATAAAGATAGTACTCCGTGATCAGAAGGGCATTACCTGCACTGAGTAGCTGGGTATGTAAGTCTGCACATCGGTGCGAGGTCCTGCCTTGGTACGGTTCTCTGATTTAGGGATCCCTGCTACGAGGTACGGAGTAAGGAGCTGTACGCGGGATGCTTGAACCAGGGAAGAGAAGAAAGTCTGAAGAGCACCAAGAAGCAAGCAGGGACGATAATGGTGTCCGAACTAATGGGTCGTCTTGCATTTGTCAGTGTGCACCATGGGCTTCCCCCCCCGTAAGCGAGGCAGACAGCCCTGGTGGGCTGCTGCAAAGCAAAAGCCTCCCGGCGCTGCGATCACTCTTGGGGGGCCGGGTAGAGGGGCCCTCGGGGGTGGCTGTTGCGCGTGGAAGGGTTGATGGAATGTTCCACAACCCCACCATCTGGTCACCTACCTAACTGGGTAGGTGCCCCGTAGTCGACAACTGCCCTTGTACATACCCGTACCCGTACCCGTACCCGTACGAGTAGACCACTTACTTACCATACACTCCCTGAAACTGCGTGATGAACAGCTCGAGGTATCTACCCGTAGGGACGGAGTACTCGAGGTCACCTTCGGGATAGTACGGAGACCACAATATGAGTACCAGATTATCCACATTGATCTTTTGCTCCACTATGCGCGTTGTTCGCTTGGCTTGCGCACAGAACTCTTTGCGTCCCTGCCGCTTAGAGAAGCACCCCACATCACCAATCACATGTTGCACCCAAATTGTCAACCTCTATTATGTAGAAACCGAAATATTACGGCTCTGGGTTGGCTTCCTTCCCCTACATCCTGGTTACTTCTGATCTTCGATCCATTCAAACTGACAGCGCCTCCCTACCCAGATGGTAGGTACCATCGCATGGGCCATTAGTTTCATATCGTGACCATCTTTGGTATCTCGTCATTCATCATCATTTCGTCCAGCTAAACACTGTCGTAGTTTCGTACTCAATATCCAGCGCCCTGCCTAGGTAATCAACCAAAAAATCAATGATCCATATCATTGCCCGTCAGTAAGCCGCCGTAGCACATTACGCCTTCAGATATATGGCTTCGCCGGAGGATATTACCCACCAAAGCGCCGGTGTCGTTCTGCGTCCGCTCGTCTAGCGTTGAGACTGCGATCCATCATCTCTCCTGGTCAGCACGCTCATTCCGATCTAGGGTCCAGCTGGAAAGGCCAGGCATGGCTGTCGCTTTGAGAACGCTCCATTTCAGTCTCTCCATAATGCTGCCTGGGAGATTGTGCTGGTGGCGACTGAAAGGGGAACGTGGGCGCATTAAAAAACGGATTTGGAGCTGAATTCAAGAATGGTGTCAACTGGTCCCACACTGGGAGCTGCGTGCTGTAAGGAATGCCGTGGGTTTGATAAACTGGTAAAATGGTAGCATCACCAATAGTTGGCTCCCCTGGGGGAGGGTGTGTCCGAAAGCGCGAGGCAAACGGTCGGTTGTTGTTGACACGCATCGGTAGAGTATGACCCTGGTCATTCTGTCCGCCTTCCGTCCATAGCAACTGAGAATCATGCTGTTGCCGATTCTGCTTCTGCTGTGAGTTGACATGGTTGTGGTGGTCATTGAGGCGAAAGCTTCTAGCCTGACAGATGCAAGCAACGCCATCAGCTAGCCTGTCGATGTCAAGATCGATCAAATGCGATTGTCTTGCGATCAGTACCTACGTTTCATAAGCACCCTATTTTCGAATTTGGATGAAGGAAACTTACTCTCAGCGCATCTAGATATCTTGGCGACCCTGTATCTAGGCAAGAAGTGGCATGGAGAAGTCGAATGCCGCGCTCTGCTTCCTTTCGGATTGCCATGTACTCTCTGTTACCGTGTTGAGTAACAAGAAAGTAGATTAGCGTAACGATTGACAGAAAGACTATGTATATGGACTGCCATGAAGCTGGAGCGAGAAGCCCCTGTGAGAGAAATTCCTCCGATCGGATCACCGTGAATCGCGAAATCTTGACGCATGACGTTGCACACTGCAGGAGACGAGCATCCAGGGGACTCTCATTCTTGGTTTTCGTCAAATAGTGCAGGAATGGGCGATAAAGAAAGGTATGCCCGTAGTTGTGAACCATCTCCAGTTCGTAGATTATGCTTTTTGACTCTTAGAACGATCCTTAAGCTCGCTTCAACGGAACTTACCTGCTGTGTGTATCTGATCCCTCAGATGGCCCTAAAGCATCTGCAAGTCCTTCTCGCCAGGTTTTGAATTCTTCCTTGATTTCGTCGATTGTGGCATGACTGACGGCTAAATTCTTGGACAGGTTACTTTTGTCCGCCTCCTCGTCGGTTTTGGGAAAGAACATTTTCACCACTTTCCGCAAAATCATGAGGAGCTCAAGATACTGAGCAGAAGCAGCAAATATACGTCGACTCGTGATCGAAACAAACCCTCCAATTTCTTCTTTTGAATAGTCGCGGCAGAGGCCGCTTGGTTTGATTTGATCAACGTACGTCAGATCAATCAACACGGGCAACCCTAGTTCGATACTGCTATAGATGTCAAGCTTGACAACGGTCCAGAATGCTCGTATCCTGACCTGTTTAGAAAGCGGTGTCAAGCCGCTACAAGATGTCTGTGAATGCAGGCCCATTCGCATGCAAGTTGACACCGCCAGGGCGATCAGCGTTTGTGCCGTCGCAAGCCTAGAGGTTGAGATTGAGAATAAGGCAAGGCATATTAGAGCCTGTAGTCCCAATATCCCCCGATCTCGGTCGAGTTCGAGCAACCGGCGTGCACATATGAAATGGCACATGCTAGGGAAGTGATTAGTCCAAGGAAATCTGAAGAGCTCGGGCTCACCTACGCCTGATGGAGAGCTCCCTTACAACCGTAATTTTGATGCATTTTCTGACTGAACAGATAGCCAAGAGCCATCACCGAATGGAATAGAGGCAGGAAGTCGTGCTCCAATTCTTCAAAGTTTATCAGATCAAGGTCGTAAATGCGGTCTACTTGTTGTCGAAAAGTAGGCTCGTGCATGAACTGAAGCAAGAGAAACACATCCCCAAAGTAAGTTTCCAGCAACTCTAAAGCGGTTCGCCGTGAAGGCAGATTTTCAGGGGACCATGGACCCATCTGCCTGATTTGCATGTCCCAAGGCGGAGACTCGAATAAACTTGACAAGGTACTCTGGGGTCGTTCAGGGCTGACGCTTCCATGACGAGGGGAGTTTTGAGAAAAGAGTTGTAAGGTTTTTTGAAGAAAGGAGAGGCCTGAAGTCGCACCATAATAAGTGCTGGATTTTTGATTTAGGAGTAGAAGGCCTTTGCCAATTAACATGTTCTCCAAATATTCTCCGTGACTCCCGTCGGTGACACCTGTGGCAGTATCGGACGCCGAGGATGGAGACGCTGGGGGAGAATCAAAAATACCCTTCACCTCAGCATTCAGATGGGAAGAGGGGTTCTGTGACTGAAATTTGGTGATCAGGTTGCGCGCTCGGCGCAAACGATCCTCCAATATCTTTGTGCGTGGTGCGCCTGCCACTCTTTGCCCTTTGGTAGATGTGAATGTGCAATCTGTTTGGTATGTGTTAATGATGCATTGTCACTGTTGACTCTTGACTCTTGAGCATGAACTCACGTCTTTCAAAATCCTCACACGGCTCACACGGCTGTCTTCCATTACAACGAACCTTGCGAACTCGACACTCATTGCATGCCCGACTCACTCGAGAGTATCGCCTCCTCTTCGACGAACCTGGTGAGCCAGTTTGACTGTCATACTCTTCTTGCATTGTGACATAAAAACTCTGTCAGGAGCCGCCACCAAACTCTACCCTTTGGGTTTGGGTTGGAAAACCGCTCATAGGGGCTTCCTGCCATAGGTCGTCTAATATAGATCTATATCTCAATTGTGACTCCCCGCCAGGCTGTGCTGCTTCAAGCTAGAGCGAGGCACTTTGAGTCGAAGCATAGACATACACACCGTCTGGTTCAAAGTGGTTCAAAGGTGGTCAAATTGCGAATGGGGAAAGTCCAGGGAAATATCCATCTAGAATCAAAGACATTTTCTTCGTTGACCGAGAAGTCAAGGATACTACGTCCTCAAGGATCCTGGGATAGACTACTTTTTACCCGCCGGGTGTTGTGGGAGCATGGAAATCTGGAGGGTTGTTTGGCCAAGCTGTAGTGATGGATAGACTGGATGGTCCGCGTGGAAGATCCCGAGCCGTCACTAGCAGCAATACGAACAGTCAAGTTGAATGGATCTTGCTTCGCATCCCTGGCTGCGTTGTTTATTTGTTTTTGTAGAGTCGTGGTCACGCTTTCCAGATGGGGAGTTAGCTTACTGAGACCGCAGAAGACTGGGCCCGTACCGAAAATCGGGCAGACGGTGAGGTGAGCCTAATACGATGCTTCCTCCGGCATGGTGGAAACGTACAGGATGCCAGCACTCTTTTCGAAGGGTCGGCGTGCATTGTTGCGTCGATTGGTGAGTCGGCAGATGCATCACGTCCGTAGATGGAGTGAGCATTCAGTTGCCGTATCGGAACGAGGCTCGAGCGAACCCGTAACGAGGATGGCAATTGGGACGTGGACTGAACCCCGAAATGCAAGCCACAGTTCGCTAACAGTAGGGCTAGGTAACCTACTCGTAGGTAAGGAGAGCAAGGCACAGAACCGGAGTTGGGAAGAGTCGGGTCCGAGCACTCCATAGGCTGCGGTCTACGCCGCCATGGGCTTCTGGAATCCTGGACACATCCGCAGCATTGGGCCCTAACTAACTAGCTACATGACAACCCTAACAGCACTGAGCCTAAGCCTGGGCTTGGGCCTGGGCGCTGGCTTCTAGAAGGACGATGGGCGGGCCAAGAGCCCGGGGGGAAGGGTAAGGGCCCAAGGGGCAGTGATAGCAGCGGGCTATCCGGCTGGGCTGAGGTCTGCACTCGCGAGTCGCCACTGTATTAACTATGTATCAATAGTCCGTCTTATTATCGTGAGCCATTTGATGGGAAGAACAAAGCTGAGATTTCCAATTATATGAGAACCGGAATGTTCCAAGTCTAAGCCTCTTTCCAGTGACTACCTACCAGCATCATTGTCTGTGCCACTACTGGATCCCTTTATACCTCCACAGTACCTCGTCTTCAAGGCAGATACGCCATAGCAGGGGAAGCGCCAACCCATTGACAATCTGGCTCTCTTTGCCGGGCAAGGAAGTCTTGGGGCCGTGTGGATCGGTGTCAGACAGAAACAGAGCGTATCCACTAAACCGATTAGTACGACGGCCTGCTCAAGTCAACACCTCGCGCATGTGAGTACTACTGATCGTTTGAAGTATCAGGGTGCTACTCGTAAAATGAGAAGAATGACGTACGAAGGTGGGCGATTTTTCTAGTAGTAATTAGCATGGGTGGGGAGGTCCACCACGTTGGGAATTTGAGCATCGATATTCAGATTTCCCACGTGGGAACTCCATCTCAATTTCTGCAGGGAGATCTGTCGTCGTTTTCCAAGACACTGCATTGCATGTCAAGTTCTCCAAACTATCAGCCATAGCCCCGCCCCAAGTCAGGAAGTCCCGCCACCTCGTAGTCCTGACTGGTAACTTGTAAGATGTAATGTGCACCATCGTATATGCACGTCTAAATTGGCTACAAGTCCGCTGGCAGGGTTGCTGGAGCCGTTATCTGGACATGCACCAACAAACCCGGCTACAGAACTTTGTGGCCCCCTCCCCCAAGCCATACCAGATTCAAACGAACTCCACCGCCACTTGCTCACGAATAGGGCCGAATAGACCTGGAACTTTTCAGGCGGTCAAGGGACGTTCTCCCGGCTAAATGCATGTTGACATCATGCCTATTCTTCAGAGCAATCCTTTTCTAGCCAGTTCGATTTTGCGTTCAGCCTCGCCAACCTTGAACCCCCCCTTGCTAGCACATACAGCAATTCCAGGAGCCAATTCAACCTTGTCCTCAACGTCAGGGTGCGGACACGGGCAGTGGTGTGGAAAATGAACACAAGCCAAAGTGTCTGGACACAGATAATTCGTGCACGTAGCTGCAAGATTACAGTCAGCTAGATCTTCTATCCGCGGCAGGCATCTGCAATCTGTGTTTGGGGGTAAATTCGATGAAACCATGGGGATATAACTTGGAACCGACGGATTTGTAGTATATTGTATGTTAGCGTTGTGGAGGGAGGGAACTCACCGGCCTCCCAGTTCTGGCGATACCAGTTAGAATCGCTCGGTACGTTTTGCTTCACTTGTGCTCCCTGCTGTTGCTGCCCTCCTTGGAAAAATTGTTCAAAGAATTGAAATTGAGCAGAGACCAATCCTAGCAGAAGGAAAAATGTGCTGAGAATCAACCTCATCGTTGAGTCTGGTCGTGTGGTGATCTTGTAAAATTCGAGCGATTCGGAAGTAGGGATGCTGGTTGTCTCTGAGCGGTATCAAAAGATATTGAAAGTTGTCCAGTTCACTGACGGCGAACTAGAAAGGGGACCCTTAACAGAATTGCGTTATACTTCACCGTAATTTTTGGCTTCCGCACGTGACATTGATCTGTACACGTGATAGTCAACCCTAATGCACGTGATCATCTCCAGCATTCTTTTTGTGCAACTTCCATCACGGCATCGCATCGAGTTGATGTAGGTCTTCCTCTAAGCTCACGCCAACAATGCTGCAACCTCGATTAGTCGGGGCGAATGCAGCCCTGGAAACTTCCTTGACAGCTTTGGCCTCATCCTTGAATGCACTGAGCTTTTGCTCCAGACACACTCCCCTGCAGCCACGGCTCGCCGCAACCAGCTTCATCCGACATGCTTCCCACGCAGCTCAAGGCCGAGCAAACGGGCCTGGAGACTCAGCAGGTCGCCGCCTCGGTGCCAAAAAGACAGCCTCCGAGTATGTGGTTCCAGGGAACATCATTTTCAAGCAAAGAGGTAGGAATCAGCCATTTCCTTTGCCCGCACCTTGAGGGGGGTTCCCCCTTTTCATCCGGTACTCACAAACTATCATTGCAGGCACCTTATGGCATCCCGGCGACAACGTGAGCATAGGCAAAGATCACACCATCTACGCCACCGAACACGGCTACGTGTGCTACTACCGAGACCCGCGTCGACACCCCAAGCGACGGTACATAGGGGTGGCATTGGAAAGGGAAGGGCCTGGCTCCCAATTGCCCGCACCCATCAACGCACCAACAAGGCGACGGCTGAACATGTACGCCTCACCGATCCCCAAACCCGTCGAGAGCGACTCCTCATTCCTGGAATCCCACATGAGCACCAATAGCAAGAGCACCGCAATTACGCCTGTGCCTGCGCCGTTCATGCGGCAGGGCACCAACCGCGAAGCCAACGCTTCCATCGGGCAAGCCGCAGAGAGAAAAGGCATCAAGGTGGTGCCGTTCGACCGCAAAGACCGCTGGTCCGCCTGGAGAAAACGAAACACCAGGATCGAACTCGCAGAGATCTCGAAGGTGGCCAAAAACACCAAGAAGTCAAAGGGCAAGAAATCAAACAAGGGTGTCAAGATGGGTGGCAAGAAGCGCTGATCATTGCGCCCGCTACTCTACGCTCACCTCCGATGTGTACTTCTTATTGTATTAAAAGCCTTTAGCTGTTGCCACCTTGCATTACAGCTTGAAACTCCCCGTTCTTGTCCGTCATCCTTGTGTATAACCCGCAAGTAAATGCCAACGACACCTTTCTCCACCGCTGAAGTACCAGATAGTATGGACATTTCTTTCTGCTTTCTACTACCTCCCGCTTACTCATTCTACCCTCATCAAATCATTCACTAGGAAGGTAGGTGAAGGACTGCTGCAACTAGCTGCATCCCGTTTGGAATTCCGTTCATTGTAAGCAGCGCCATCCCGTCCTCACGACAAGTCGTCTTATAAGGCTACTGGAGAGTCTAAGGTCCTCGGTGTTCGGCATGCTACTTCCTCTAATTGTCCTTGATCGTGGTAGACAGCCACCCTTGCGCACTTCCACGGCTTAGAATCCCAGTGGTGCTTGATTCTATCTCCTCGAATTTGGGACGGCAAGCGCAGACAGAGCTCGCATCTGACACGTCCCTGTCTGGGACTATAGTATCTACATAACAGAGTCTCTCTGCATCCACTATAGTCCATTCTCAGCCTTGAATTTGTCCCAGGCCTCGTTGAGGGCGCTGAAGACCGCGCCAGCGATCATGCGCTGCTCCGTCGTTGCGTCCGTGGGAATCTGTAGCATTTCACGTACACATGTTAGTCCTAAGGGGTCACATATCACATCGCCTTGTGACAGAGACCACGAAGCCCAGCACTAGAGGCACGGAAGAAGGACAGGAGAGTGGGTGCAACAACATACCTTGTCTGGGTGCACTTTGGCAATGCCCTTCATGTACTGGATCTTGACTTTTCCCGGCAGGACCAAGTCGGCCATCGAGATCTTCTTCCAGCCGCTACCCTCCCAGAGCGCATTTTCGAGACTACCCAACAGCGCGCGGAGGTTGCCCTCCTTGCCGCCCTTCCACGCCTGAATTCGCGCATCTACGCGGTCGCCGAGCTGGAAACGCTCGTCGTCTGCTTTGTCAGCCGCGGCGTTCGCAGCTCGCAGGCGAGATATGGCGGCCGCTTGTGCTTGCGCAGAGACCTTCTTAGAAGCCGCCGCCGCACGATTCATGCTTGCTGCAGCTGCAGCCGGTGCCGGTTTCCGTGTCGCGTTGGGCTTCGAGTTCGGCGCAGGTCGGGGTGTTGCAGCCTTCTCGGCCCTGGCCCGGCCTTGAATCGCGGTCGCTCCACCATGCCCTGCTTCGACGGCCTCGCGCCAGACCACCGCTGCTTCCATCCACTTTTCCATCTGCTCCAGCGCTTCAGCCTTGCGCATCAGCGCTTTGCCATAATAGTCCCGCATAGGCTTCGGTAAATCGCCTGTACCGAAATCAATGGTCTCGGACTCTCCCTTGGAAACCCCAATGACGGCAATTGCTTTGTCGGCGTCGGCAATGGCGTTTTTGGGCTCGCCTACCTTCAACGCTGTCAAAGAGCGATTGGTTAAAAGGACAATGATGAGGGGATGAGTTTCGGGTAGGTGGGTAATAGACGTCGCATAGGACTGGTGTGCCGCTGAATAATCTCCACGTTTGAAATGCTCATTTCCTTTCTCACGGTGAGAGTGCACTGCCTTTAGGCTGATGGGAGATACAGAGGGGATATTGCGTTGCGGAGCTGGGGCTCGAACGGGTGTCTCAGTACGTCTGATGGGTTGTGATGGCGGCCGTGACGAGCTCAACGCTGGTGTAGATCTTGCTGGCGGCGGTGGTGTACACGTATCTTTGAAACCACCTTCGAGCAAGTCATCTCCCAACGGTACTGGCGGCTGTGTGGGAGCTGGTGGTTGTGGTTTCCGTCTCCGTGCAGAGCTGACATATGCTTGCGCCGCTTGTTCTTCGGCTGCATGTCTGTTCAGCGTCGTTCTCGGGTTTACTGGCGGCGAGGGATTCTGTTGTCCGAGGAACGCAGGTTTTGGTGGCTGAGTCGAGTCCCGTAGTCGTGATAAGATCGCTGGAGAGTGGTCACGAGAACGATCTAGCTCAGAGTCTCCCACTGGTCGCTCTTGAGGTGTTTCTCTGGCGGATCGTGGGGGAGGTGTGGGTCGAGATGATTCTAGCATCAATGCCTCGTCGGTGGCTTGCGGTGTTCGTTGTTCCTCGGCCACCCGCCGTTGAGGTCTAATATGTTCATGCTCTTCTTCAAGGCGACGTGTCCTTGGGAGTTGTGGATGGGCCGCTTGCCTCTCAGTTTCTCTCATCCACTTAGGAGCGCCGTTGGCTTCACCATCCGAGTTGAATTCCTGAACAGCCTGTTGGACTCGCTTCGTGCTTTGCTTCCAAAACGAATTCGCGGTTTTGAGGAAGGTGCTTCCAAATTCTGTGGCCATCTGCTCGAAATCTTTTTCTTGACCACGTGCTTGATCTCGCTCTCTGGTGCGAGGTTTCTCATGTTCATCCGGCCGGCGCCGAGATGGGTTTGGTTGAGAATCTGGGCGGTTGCTACCTCTTGCACCGCCCTCGACAGATTCTCCATGCCGGATTGAAATTTTAGATCGAGCCTTCGCCTGTGCTTCGGAGTGCGCTTGGTTTAGTAGAAAGCCGACAGCAGCTTGGACGTCTAGGCCGGACTCCGTGGTTTCTAATGCTTGCCTTGCTTTATCAGCAGGAAACCCCATGTCAACAAGCTCGGCTACCGCTTTGTCCTGAGGATGGTCACTATTGCGCTCTTCCTTGGTCACCATTGACGGAGAGCGTCGGCGTAGTCGAGCAGATGTTGGCTTTCCAAGCAGACCGAGGACATCATCGTCATCATCGACAGTAGTGGTCGTTTCCACCGTGTTTGTCCTCCGATTAGCAAACGCCGATAATTCAAACGGATCGTCCTCCTCTTCATTATTTGTGGTGGCCTTAGTGCTAGGAGCCGAGGCTGGAGCCTTGGGTATTGGGGCGGGTCTATTAAACGCAGCAAATAAGTCGTCTTCGTCGTCGTTGACACCGTTTCCTGCGGCAGTGTTCGTAGCACTTTGTTCCTTACGCTCGGTTGCTGGAGTGCCTCTGCCGCTTCCAAGGTTGTTCCAGAACTGATCATCCCCTGCTGCATATTGAGTCTGTGTCTTCTGGCTCTGTGCCTGCTGTTGCTTCAGCTTGGACTCTAGCAACCTCTTCTGCTGTTCTTGTAGAGACAGATTCTTGTTCGAAGCGGCGGAAGTATTGAACCCCACAAGATTCGCAAAGCTGTCGTTTGCAGGTGTGCCCGGTTTCGACGCGGGCTGGCTTGGCGGCTGGAATAATGGAGAGGCACGTCCTGATGTAGGAGGTGTCGGCTTCAGAGAGGCAAAGGCAGAGTAATTCGAGGTGGAGGGCGCTGGTTTCTGCGCATTACTTACAGGGGTTGAAGTCCACTTCAACCCCGCTATATCATCCATGACTGTGACTGGGGGGGAGGTATCAACTGAAGATCATTTCGTTAGGATTTCAAGTGCAATAACAACGGTGTTTACGGGTATCAGAGCGTACCCAGAAGATAATCGTGTGATCGTAGATTCGTTTGTTGTCTGATGGATGGAATCATGAACATTATTTGCACCGCCACAGTCAGCCATATTGTGGCGCGCACCGACTCCCGGTTGGGCTCAGCCTTGTATTTATCCATCCACAAGGCTTTATTTCGTCCCTCCAAAGACATGTCTAAATGTCCTATGTTCTACCGAAGTATATTTGACGGAACAAACGTGTGCCGACAGCTTACGATCCATTGTTCCAATATATACACAGGTTTACTTCCTTGATACAGTGCTCCAAGTCATATCACTAATGGGAACTTTTCCTGGGTATCATATTCATAAAATGGTGCACTGTCACCTCGCTGGGGTTATTTCCTTCAAAAGGGTCGAGTAGAAATCTGTCTTTGAAGACCTATACGGTCAACATAGCCGTGTACGTTGTTACATAACTCCACAAACCTCATTGCTATGTCCAAATCTTAAAACTTGTCGGTCAACACTTTCTTTAGCAGACCTGCTTGTGCTTCGTATTTTTCAACCTTTGCATGACTAGCCATAGCTTTTTCCAAACACCACTTGACTCGGGGTTTCAGCTCACTAGGCGTCCCGGGCATTTCGGCCAATATCCTGAGCTCTGTCTCATACTTATCCACATTCTTATTCTCGATACCAATCAATTGAGTCAGTATCGCCAAATCAAGCCGTGCTTTGAGTACCTGGTCTTCAATTAAATGTTCGAAAGCCGCTTGGTAGACTGGTTTGCCAGGCTTCACACCATACGGACGGCCATTTTGAGAGGTGATGGTGACCAATTCGGCCTGCTCCAGGGTTTGCAGGACTATCTCTCCATCTTTGAAAAGGTCATGGAGGAGCAGCTCGTTGTAGCGGAGAGTCTCATTAGCAGCCAACTCCTTGACAAGGTACCAGGCTTGTTGGGGGGACCATTTGCGACTAGCCACATCAACATCGAGGAGGTACATCTTGAGAATTTCTGATGCTGATTGCTCAATGATCTGGCGGACAGCTTCTAATGCATTTGTCAGTCTCCGCTCTGGAAAGGAGCATCAGTTCAATGAGAAACTTACTTCCTGGAGACTCGCCCGCCTTAATCCTCCGAGCAAGAAACTCTAAATCTGTGAGTCGACCGCCCAAGACTTGGATGACTCCATCAAGCTCGTCCAGATCACTCCTCAACTGCGATGGTGTCTGCTTGACCTCATCTCCTTGCTCTCGCTCTTCGGAATCTCGGTCGATTTGATGTATCACCATCTTCTTGGCCACTTCAGGCGTACAGTCGCTCAAGGTGATCTGGCGGAAGACTCTGTCGGGCAGTGCTTTGCTGAGTGATTTCGAGAAAGAAACATCTGTAGTCAAGAATATGACATGCGCAATATTTTGAGTGGTCAAGGTAGCCGCCCATTCTCCCAATTTATCGTAGACCATGTTGGCGGAGCCTTCATTGCTCTTGTGCAAGAAGTTGTCTATTACCACCACGGGTCGAGCTTCTGGATGTGCTTCGAGCCATTCATCATCAGACATGTTGGTGTCTTTTTCGTCCTTCTTTCGTGGAGCCAAGGCAATCTTCTTGAGAGCGGCAGTGGTGTTGCTCCAGATCTTGGCCAATTGTGTCTCGAGGGTTTCCGAAAAGCCAGTCTTGGTGCCTATGGTGCCTATAGCTGCCAAATCCAGCATACTGCTAATACTGTTCATCCACGAAAAGACAGGCTTGTAGCCTACTTGATCTGCTGCTGCTGCAATGGTGCTGCTGTCTCCACGGGCTTCCTGTATTTTTTTACAGTCAATGACAAGCTTATTGGGACGGTCCTTCAATGCCTGGTCCATCACCAATTCTTTCTTCCCCGCACCACGAGGACCTTGCACGACAATGAAGGTATCGGCAGTCTCAATCATCCAAGTTTGTAGTTGTTGTATGGCTCCGTGACGGTCTTCCCAGATTATCCTCAGATTATCCTCGTTGCCTCTCTGCTTTCGGAAGCGAATGATATCGTATCCTCGAGAGAGCTGACTTTTGATCCATCTGTAGAGAGGCTGGTCGTCTAAATGCAAGCCATGAGTGATGTGCATGCGAATGAAAAAGGTTCGGATAGGGTCAAAGACAGCGACAGAAGTGGCAGTGAGGAGTGCCACGAGAATAGGAAGAACAATTCTGGGATGGCTACTGATCCAATCCCAGAACCAATTCTTCTTCCTCTTCGACTCGTAACTGAGCTTCAGGAGAGTGCCGGCTTTACCACCTCCATCCTCGGCAGTGACGACATAGCCATGCATGCAATTCTTGGACATAGTGGCAAATCGAATCCTCGTATAATCTATATAGGCGAATTTGGGGACTACCTTCGAATCGGAAGGCTGAGGAATGATCTCGGCGATCTTCCCGTACCTGCGGAACAAGGAATAGAGGGTTTCTTGAGTCAATTCGGCAGCAGAAGCCTCGGGAGTTGTGGGCATGAATTCGACCTTGATTCTGGAACATGGTACGCGATATAGATCTTCAATCCAGGGTTTGCCTCGAACCAAGAATACGCGGACAGAGCGAAGGGGATTGAACCAGGGTGTAATAGGTTTCTCCCTGAGGTATTCCTTCAGTGTGTTTTCCAGTTCTGCAGGTGTGATTGCGCTGTCGTGGGAGAACTTGACAAATGCGCCGCCCTCACGTAATCTCGGGAGGACCTCGAGGACCTGAAGGGGCATCTGATCTGGAAGGGCACGCTTGATGATACTAGAGGGGTCTGCGAGAGCCAGACCTGGGTGATTGACTTTCTGGAGGGACTCTGCAAGGAACTTGTCGGGGTTCAAATATGGAATTCGGTTCAGCCATTGCAGCTTGAGAGGGAAGACATCTGAAGAGGTAAGCGGAGGAGAAGGTGCAGGGTAGTGCAGGCATACTGTCAAAGAAGAAGATACCCTGATTTTGCTTGGTCTGAATGTGACCGGTGTTGTCCTCGCCAGCTTCGTTCGTGGCACTCCTCCTGCAGATTGGTAGCGCGGGCGTGATAGGCCGAGGACGGAAACCGTTTGCAGTGTAGAAATATTGCTTTCTCAAATGAACGTCTCGAGCCAGGGGAGGTCGCTCCCAGGCGGACCGAAAGATCCTAGAGCCAATCATTCTGTTGTCTTGAAAAAGAGACGAGGGAGCGATTTGATCGGTGCTAGAACATGTTCATCGTGTGGGAGTATGAAGCAACCTGCTTCCAACCTAGCCACGAGAGACGGCCTTCGTGCCGGAACAAAGTGAAGATGGTTGAAGCTGGATCGCGGGTTGAGCCTTGAAATCATCCCACGATCACACAGTCCATTGGTTATGACGTCGAAGCTTCTTGTAAGCGAGAGGAACGGTGGAGCTGTGGCTGGAGCTGTGGGGAGCTCAGATGCGGCTTGCCACGGAAATATTATGGCGTAAATTTCCACGTGAAATATTTCTACATTGAAACAGCCAACGACAAGACAGACAGCCCCATTTGAACCGCCTCACATTCTCTTCCCTAGACTTGATTTCAACTTGCGCTCGCTATGGGCTGGTTCTGGGGTTCCAAATCAGCACCCACCGCTATAGATAATGGTGCCAACGCACCTCCGCCTGAGTTATCGGCGGTAGAGGCCACTCCTGCGCCTTTATCTGTTCCAGAGCCTGCCCAACAAAGCCTATCCCGAGATGAGCAGAGTGATACAGCGTTTCAAGAACTCCTTCGCGAGTTCTATGCTGAAGAGTCACGAGCGCAGGAGAAGCGAATTCAAACCAAGGACGGCCGGCGAAAGTCCTCCGCAGATTCTACACCTGTCGATATCACTCCCGACTCACTTTATCCTACCCAGATGTCCTGCCGATCAGCTTTTGATTATGCCATGTTCTGCCAGAGCTTTGGGGGTCAATTTGTGAATGTATATCGATACGGCGATTTCAGGAGTTGCTCAAATCATTGGAATGATTTCTGGCTGTGTATGAGGGCAAGGAACTATGGGGAGAAGGAGAAGGCCAGAGCCATACGAGACCATTATCAGAAGAAGGCCATCAGATACAAGACTGGGCCAAGTAGCGAAGATATATGGGAAGTGAGAGATGTGCCTGTGCAGGACGCCATGCAGGGCAATCTCGAAGAACTAGAGGCCAGGATCGAAGAGTGGAAAAAGGCGAATCCATCGGCTCCAGATCCCTGGAAGCAATCAAAGACCTTCCGTGATCATAAGAAGGATGCTGCTGCGCAATAATGAGAACAATTACTTCGACCAGCTATCCCTGCATGTCAAAAGGCGAAGGGGTCTATTGCTGCAGGAGGAGGGCACAAGAGAATCACGGGACCAGCAAGACGCCGTTGATGGAGGTGATGACGATGGGAAGGGCGTCACGTTGAACGTGTTGGGTGGCAGACGCAGAGGCGGAGGCAATGGTCGTGACTTCCTCTTTCATTGACAGTCACTGTTCTTGCCTCTTACCTCTTGCCATCTGTTCCCTCTCCGACCACACCGCGGCCACAGATTGTTTCCTCGCCGTCATCCTCATCCTCATCCTCGCCCTCGCCGTCCTAATCTCATCTCTCTCACCCTAGCTCAAGTCTCACTTCATTCATACTGCTTCGCCAGCCATGGCTTCTTCTATTCCCGACTTCCTGACCAATATGACCCTCTCAACCTCCCCTCAAATCTCGTTTGAACAAGCCGACAATCTCCTGTTACAAGCTCTGGAGCTCAGACAGGAAGCCGTTGAACTACAAGCTCGAATTGACGCTCTCAACGAACGAGCTGATGTCCTTAAGACTACTGCAACCGGTCTTCAAGCTATTGCAGCCCAGGATCGTGCCATTATTCAAGCAAGATTCGACCTTGCAGTCGAACTTCACACCAACTTCGTTCTCATCTATGGGCCTGCTACAAACAAAAGCCTTCGTTTTCAACAATTGGAACATCGTGTTGAGGATGGTCTGGCCACCATGGAAGAGTTGGAGAACT
Organism: Exophiala aquamarina CBS 119918; assembly: GCF_000709125.1. Taxonomy (NCBI): domain Eukaryota; kingdom Fungi; phylum Ascomycota; class Eurotiomycetes; order Chaetothyriales; family Herpotrichiellaceae; genus Exophiala; species Exophiala aquamarina. The sequence continues at coordinate 643,464 of NW_013550579.1, forward strand.
TCTTCGACGACTTGCAGTCCTCAAGTGTCCCGGGACGCTCCGAGCGCTCCAGAGCTCCAGAACCAGAGACTCCCGACACTGCCTCTATCGTAGTTCCGTCCGTCGAAGGTGCCCGGACCGCACAGGACACTCCCTCTCATGCTGCACCACTCCATAAGCGAAAACACTCTTCATCTGCCGGAGGTGCCAATTCAGCAAAGCGCCTCAAACAGAAAGGTGATGCTGAAGGTGGCCCCTCGAATGTCGTCTCAATGCCAGGAAGCTCGCAGGGCGCTGTTCCGGCCACATGGACAATCACTGATGCTGAAGGTGGCCCCTCAGACGCCGTGCCACGCTTGCCTCAAGAGTCTACTGAGCAACATGGACGCCGACCTTCAGTTGAACTTGGATCTAATTACCACGCCGATGGTGCAAAAGAAATAGGCTACGATGAAACTAAGGAGCGAAGATATAAAAGCAAGAGCAGGCAACGCAGAAAGCTTCTTGCAATTGCAAAGGCACAGGTTGGAACTGAAAGCACACAAAGCCCCACGCTATGAAAGCGTATTGCGGCGTTGAGCTGTTTGATCTTCCGAGGTTCGGCCAGTGGACACAAGCACATGACGAAATACCGCGGATGTAGGCGTCGAGGTGTCAGACAACAGCAATGATGGAGTATTAATTTTGTCTCAGAAAAGCCCATAGCTTCACAAACCTGCTACTCCGTGTTTTGCTTGAGGATTTTCTAAGTACGCGCACAAGCTAAGGGTCCTAGGCGAGGTGAAAGAAGTGATGTACATTAAGTGGTAGACAGGCATTTTCTTCACTCTTTAATCTCCACTCCATCTCTTGCCTGTTATTCTCTCGATCTTCTGAACTACCATGCAGGCACTCCTCTTCTGACATTGTGGCCTCAAGATCCGCTGTGTGTCCTTGCAATGGTGGCAGCGATGTCGACCAATCCAGATCTGCTGGAGATTGAAGCAGTGCATGCACGGCATCAGGCAGATCTACTTCGTGGCATTTCAATGGATCTCCAGGAAGCAATATCCATCCTCACTACTCGCGCCATTCATTTCGAAGCATATTCTCAGAGCCTTCGCACTCCTCTCCAGACCAGCACAGCTACCACTTCCAGCAATGATGTTTCTTTCAAGCCTGGCCAAGAAGATGCATTGAGAACTGCCAATGCCATGTGTTCCACTGAGGCCATGATGGAGATCTTGGAACAAGTCAAGCGTGACATAGAAGCTTTGACCGAGATCCTGTGCAAGCCTGGAGAAAGCGAACATATGGATGCGAGGGTCTACATGGACTGGAAGAATTCAAGCAGGGCTCGTTCGGTGGACATTGACGACTCGATCTTGGACAAAATGGCAACAATATCTGCTTTGACAGGCATCAAATTCTCCACTTCGGTCAAGAAGTCGCGACCCGTTGAAGGTTAGATCGACCAGTAACCTTGCACATCGCTTCCAGTCATGCTTAGACTCTGGACTCGACCACCACCGCCCCCTTTCCAGCACTTGTGTGTCTTGCGTTAGCAAGTCGTGCCCATTCTTTCTTCCTACCAGCCTAAATGATCCGTCAATGAAGAGGTTCAACCAGGAACAGAACAGTAAGTTAAGCAGCTCGGCGATGTCCCAGCGCTCTGACATATACTTCTAGGCTTTCACGAGATCAAGAAACCATCTGGCGCACCGCGAAAGGTTAAAGTCCTGGGCCGTTGCGGCGCTACAGCTGCAGAGGTGCTTGGTGGAACGACCATGGAAAATTGATAATGAAGAATGGGATGGCAAATCGAGGAGTTCAGGGTGGTTTTGGATAACTTACCAATTGAAAGTTACGAGGGCATCATGGCCGTCGCCATGGTCGGATTGCTTTTCAAGAGACCTCTGATAGATCGCAAGTAACTGCGGCATTTGGGATGTTTCGCTACCACCATGCATTATTCCCAACACCGGTAGGCGGCCTTCGAGTCTGTTTTCTGCCCGGTCATCGTACTCAGCCGCTTTTCGGCGAAAGCAAAATGATATTCTCTTTTCACAAAGAAATGGCATTTCGGGCAACAGAAGCACCGCTTCCTTGTAATGTTTGTGTAAATTCCATTTTGAAAACAAGATCATACGATCTAAGCACAGCTCATCTGCTGTCACAGGCACCTGAGCATTCGAAGTCCAGCTCCTAGCCATCGACATACTCCGTCCTCGGTACGGAGCGGCACTATCGGCTTCTGAAGTGGAAACCTAGCCGCCCGTCTCTTTGCTCTCAACATAATTATGTATGTCTGGGTCTGAACAGCCCCACATAGGGACTTTGAGATCTTCAATCTTTGATATCGTTGCTCCGATCAATGCATTCATAATCTACGAGTCCTTGTCCGCATTTGTCACAGACGTAACGATAAGAGTCTGATCTCTGGAGCTCGTAGCGTTGAGCCAGACAACTATGGAGGACAATGAAAAGAAAGAAAGGGCGCATGCTCTAAATGATGCACAGAAGTGCAGATGCCGACCCGGCAGTGGGCCATTATCTATCTGTGGCTTTCCCGGTGGATCTACCTTTACATTTTACCACGAGAGTGGAGTCTACAGCATGCCATGGCCCATCACGCAGAAGGAGCGTGCGCGTCAGCATGTCTTACTATTCTAAGGCTCCATATCTATCGCATTGGACTCGCCCCGCCACCCCAAGTATCCATTACTTGAATCAGGAACATCCACTTGGTTACGAACTTTCGCCATCCAAACTCAGCAAAAAGCTCATAGGTCACCACTGACTAGCGTCATGAGACGCGCCGAGATGGACCCGTGCCGACGTGCTCCATGATCCGAAGTACAAGTACTTGTTGAAGACGTAAATAGGTTCCTCGAGCTGTGCGAAAATTTCTCCAGCAAACTGCCAACCTATCTCAAGCCACCCAACATGGTCAACAGTACTATCAATTCAACTAGCAAGCTCGTGACCTTGTGCTCGGTTGTCGCATCTGCGGTGAGCCCAGTCTTTGCGGCTCCATTCATCAAAGACACTGTCGCACAGAAGAGGCAATCACAAGGAGCGCCTTGCGCCGATGTACATATCTTCCTGGCTAAGGGCTGGAACGAACCCTATCCGGGGCGACAGGGCAAACTTGCAGGAGCGATTTGCTATGGCCTCGACAGTTGTGACTACGAGGATATCATCTACTACAACACTCCTGACGCAGATTACTGTGCGTCAGTCACCCAAGGCAATACCAATGGTGTCGCTCAAATGACCGCATATGCTGCGCGTTGCCCGGACTCACGCCTAGTGCTCAGCGGATACTCTCAGGGCGCAAATGTCGCTGGTGACGTTCTCGGTGGCGGCGGTGGCAACTTCGGAAACGAAACGGTATATTGCACTGTTGGTGAGACTCCCGGGCTGGACAGAGCAACAAGTCCTGGCGACAAAGGTAGGTTCTTCTCCATCTAGTCCTCTTTCCATCACCGTGAAGAGCCCATCGACAAGGTTTTCCCATTCTCCCAGTACGATTTAAAACAGAAATACTCAAGGGAAGAAACTGACATGTTTCAATGCACAGTCGCCGCCGCGCTCATCTTCGGGGACAACCGGCACGTCGCAGGTCAAACGTACAACATTCTCTCCGGCGCAGATATCTCAGCCAACAATCCACGATTCCCCGACTCTCTCGCACGCATGAACGAATTCTCAGATATCCTTCGATCGTACTGTGTCGACACTGACCCCGTCTGCGCCGCTGCCGGACCCGGACCTTTTGTGACCGAAACCCACCTGAACTATTTCGATCTGTATTCCGACGACGCGGCAGCTTGGGTCAAGTCGAAGCTTGCATGAAGATGATCGTTTTTGGTGTTCTTTTTTGTTGAGACGAAGAACACGAGGTTGGGGTTTTTTTTTTTTGGTACTGACCTGGAGATTATGGCATCATGTCTCTTAATATATAATGTTATGGGGGAGGGACTGAGATTGCTGGTATATATAGATATCATCGGTTGGGATATGAGGAAAACCGGGCGCTCTCTCAAGGCACGCTCGTAGTATGGGGTGAGGCAGACGCCCACGCGAACAAGGCGTCCCACGACACCATATACTCTGCTCTAATTCTCTACCGTCAGAGGATATATGATATACATGTTAATAGTTCACTAATGCTAATAAACCATCATGTATCACTTGACCCCAAGTCTCTTTGTGCAGGACCCAGTCTCCGCGGGCGCCTTTTCGTCCAACCCACCGGGCCCCTAAGGCAATCACAAGAAGAGCGTTGCAAAGACATACATGCCTTCCGACAGAGCTAGAAGCTGAACCATCATTCCATCCACTAGATGTGTGATGAAACCAACCAACTAGAACCGCCCACGACGTGAGTGCACGGATATGCGCACCCCAGGACGTCCTCTATCAATTACGGAGGGCTTATCCGAGGTCTCTTCCTGCGCCCCCACAGGCACCCCAGAGGCCTTTGGGAAGCCGTTAGGTAAGCAAAGCCGCACATCTGACGATGGGTGGATGGTGTTGTAAGTAGTGGGTCACCAGGTCATCTGCTACGCATCCACGACCTCTGAAGCTCCTCTTTCCACAACTCTTATACCTGTGAGGCCCGCCGTAGCACTCGGTACACTTCTGTGGCCTTTAACCATGATGGGCCTTACTTCCTTGATAGAAAGCTGAAGATTACCAACATGAATTTAAATCTAACTGATGAATTCACGACGAGATGCTGCTCCCTGCCAGACTTACCTCTTCTTGCAGGCCTTATGCGCCGGGGATCTATTGCATGCTTTTGCCGTTGCACTCTCTCAAAATGAGCTTGCGTCGCTCCTTTTGCTAGTCGATGTCACCTAAATGAGTATCCTCTCATTGATCTTACATTGGTCCCCTGGTGAGGAAGGAAACGTGGCTCAAAAACGTTGAACCTGCAGGTGAGAAACTGTCCTTAACTTGGGAGGGGAGAACAATAAGAAGTGACCTTCTTCGACGATCACAAGGAGTGTGATCGCGGGAAACCCTCGGTGGCAAGAGGTCGAGGGAGCCCCTCGTATGGTCCAGCCCCAAGCCCATTGAAGTCGCGCCTCAGAATCGGTCAAGAGGTCAATGATAGTACCCTCAGTTAGCATCTAGCCTGAACAATGACACCGATAATGGAAAAACACGGGATGGTCGTTGGAGGATCAGCGTGCCCCCTCGCAGAACTTGTCGATCAACCCGGCCGAGGTCAGGATTTGGCGGCGAGTGATTGGGATATACGTACGGCGATGACAGGAAGCCACAGAGCCTATCAACTGAGCCCTTGAGTTCACCGTGGACAGCAACCATCGAGATCTTGCTGGACAGAGGAATAATGGAGCTCGTTGGACATGCCCACGCGAGTCGTTGGCAGGATCGGTGCTGGGCGAGAAAGGGATGTTCGCAGGTAAGGGGACTAAGAGAGATCTCGATCCTTCATCGCAACTCGTACGAAGAATGACCACTTTTTCGGGGAGGTTTTCTGGAATGAAGCATGGTTTCAGTGTTGCACTCACATACAGTGTATTGGCCTGAACCATGTGGGTTGCTGCTGCAGCAATGCTCCTCTGTCAGATACCTCGGGCGCGACTTGGTGACCACAACGTCATGAAAACCACTTCTGTGTCCACCGTTATGTACCTAGGGAAGGATTGGGCTTGAGGAACGAGTCTAGTTAGGGGCACGACCCATTACTGTTGCTTCAGCATTGGACAGGGACATGGAGGTGGGTATCGTCAAGAGTCTCCTGCCGCCGTTGAATGCAAGCCACGTCCTAGGGTTACAGAGGCAAGAATCTCGACGCTGCCACCACCTTATGGTCATTAGACACCCACTGTGCCGGCGTTAGGTGTACGATGAATAGTGGGGGTGTTTATTCAACGGGTGGACAATATTGCTGACGGGTGCAGGCTATGACGTTGATCGTGGTGGTCTCAGACAGACTGGTGCGTGGCAGTGCAAAATGCATCCCTCGAACAGGAATGATGCAACCGATCGACGACAACATTTCTGCTTGTGCAAATTGTCCCCTCCCTACAGAGAGCACTCTCCCCAATCAATGCCAATTCGTCCACCCCTCGGACGCCTGTTTCGCGAGTTTATTTACCAAAAATGCTCCTACCGTAACCCGTCGGGATTGTTCTCAACAGAGGTTGACGCCAGTGAATGTCCTTACAATACAATCAAGGGCCACAATAAATCTGGAGAGCAGAAAATAGACACCTCGTATCAATTGATTTATTGGCACTATGACTAACTTCCACTTGGGAAAGAATCCATCAAGTATCGAGTGAGAAAAAAACACCCGGATCAATTGAGAACCATTCAAAGCCATCGATCAATTTCCAAAGAAAGATTGGCCGTTGACGAGGAAAAATAATTCAGCGGGCGAAGGTTTCATCCCTCACCAGACACCTGATTGATTGATCTGCAAAGATAACCCCTCCCAAACTCCGTGCTTATTGGTACACATCCAAATGTGGGACAGCTATGTCATGGTCATACTCCATCTAAGAAGTCTTGCGCCGCTCGATGTGGTGGTGAAAGTCATATCAAGCCGTCGTCTCCAAGGTTTTTCGGCGTAGTCAAGAGGACAAGCCTTGAGCAGTCACTTTGTAAGAAAATTGCTCCCATACGCTTTGAACGCTGGTCGACTAAATTGATTGCAAGATATGGCATGGTTGGATTTTCTTTTTAAAATGATGACCGTGAAGAAATACTGCTATGGCTGCTTTGCAATGATAGTGACGCTTGGGCATCGGTGGCCTGCGCACTTCGTCGCCGGGCAGAGCGAGTTGCGGCGTCCATCTGTTCTTTGGTGTGGGAGTGCATCATTCGGGCGTATGTCGACATTGCTGCAACTGGATCTGACTCATAGTCGAGAGTCTCAGTTGGCCTGGAGAGGTATTCAACAGTAGAAGGCATTTTGTTATTTTGAAGAGTTGTTCAACTTTTGAATATCAAAGTTGGACTTGAGAGTCAATGTTTGTTATAATGGAGTATGAGCAGTGGAAGAGATGATTGGGAATTTGATGTCGGGGACGAGCATAATATAATTTTGGAGGAAACTCCTCGCCAGGCTGAAGATGAAAGCATTTGGCACCCAATACTAATGCAAGCTGGGCGGGGAGTTGAGCAAGTACGCATTCGCCATCGATGGCATCAGATGCGGGTGGCGTTCGAAGACCCAGTCATGATGCCTGGACAGAGCCGAGACCCTTCCCCTAGCATTGATATGTCGAATCTGGGTGGTCGTCCCCCAGGACTAGTCCAGTATGGACTGCCGATCAGCGGCAGAGAGCTGACTTCTGATCCTCACCAAATGTCTGATGGCAACACCCTAGTTGTCGAGATCGAGCAAATGACCTGAGAGAGAGCGCCCGAGCGAGTGGAGCACGAACCTGCCGATCGAATGGGAGGATTCAGGGTCTGGTTGCCAACATGCAAGATGAGAACATTTCGCATGCTTAGAGGAATTTGCCCATGGTGGAATTGGAAAGCCCATTGGACTTAACGGCTGGTAAAGGTGTGAGGATTCTCATCCATCCTATGGACCTTCAAACGATCTGGGTCTGGAAAGTACCAGCTCAATTGGAGGTCTTGGAAGTCGAGGAAAATCGACTGAAATCTAGATGAGCAATAGAGAATGGCGCCTTGCTGAGATGCAATCTTGACTTTCATTGCTATGGGCGAGCTAAAACAGCGTGTGTGGTGAAACCAAAGAAGGCGTAGCTAGCATTACCGTTTGGTGGACATTCAAAACTAGGGAACAACATTCGAGCCAGCAACGGGGCAGAATTGCTCATGCTGTTGTCGCAAACATCTGTGTGCGAGCATGATGCGTGTCTGTGGAACCCATGGAGCCTGATCACCTGTTGGGTGCCTGTGGTTAGAAGTGGGGGTATGACGTCGCGCGAAATCAGGGTCTGATGTGTGTCCAGCCCAGCCTTGCGCTGCCAAGACCGCCACCCTAAACCTTACTCCAACTATGACCAAATTCTGTGGTGCCTCTCCGCAGTTTGAGCGAGTCGAAAGAGCACAAGAGCCCTTTCCAAAACAACCATCCTCGGTACACATTCATGCCCCTGATGTTAGATACTTTTAGAGAATATCTTCTTCATGACGATGGATCTTCGGCCCCACTTGGCTGTAGCTTAATGCTCGCCACTAACTCTGCCGCATCTTTTATCTACAATATCTGGAGAACATAGCAACGTCTTTGCAATTTGGCGAGCTCTGACGCACCATGATGGAGATATTGAAACCATCTTAGTTTCTCTTTACATATGTGGGTACATTATCAGATCTGTCTACCTGTAAGGTCTGTATGTAGATCTTCAAGCTTGAAACTGAACGAAAATCCAAACCAACGACACTTAATGGGCCGATGATTTTGATTCGAATCTCGATTCCAACTTCGACTCGAATCTCAATTGGCGGAGGCGAACAGACTCCTCACCATTGATCTCTATCAAAGATGTGAGACACGGGTACGCGGACAAGCTGACGAGGCAAGCACATCTCATCCCGTGTGTACCAGTCACTTCGAACGAGCAGTATGCGAATATACGTCAGAGGCACTATTGGTTGAAACGGAAGGTCTGACACGTGAGAACACAGTCAAAGTATGACTTAACCCTGTCACCATGCGGGCAAAACTGGGGCCATGACCTATGCTAGCAGTATCATCGGGCGAACTCGCTCGTAGTACAGAAATGACGTCCGGCTTCGACCACTGCACTGTCCAGGCTTAAGATGTGTGAGTGGCCTATGACTTTTGCAATCACTCCAAAGTCTAGATCGGCCTGCGGTTCTGCTCTCAAGGTTGCTGAGGTGCATATCATAGTCGTCTTGAGGAGCATGACAATCCTCTGTCATAACAATTGTTTGCCCACAAGTATTTCGGGTTAGACTTTACCGTAGGGTTACGATAGTGTGTGCTTGCTGCCGACATGCCCACACAATGCTTGGTATGGGCCAGAAGCTCGAAATTTGAAAGATCAGACGGGAGAACCTGACTGCTCCCGCACAAGAAAGGCATGTCTTTCTGTTGATCTTTAAGATCGCCTGCCGTATCCATTGATCTGATCGTCATTTGGCCTTCCTGGAGGTAAAAAAGGCATTCCAGGTGGGAATGGAATGTTGGCTACATTTGGTGGGCCTGGTGGAAATGATAGACCTAGATTGTTCTGCCCCCCTAAAAGGTTGGGAGGTGGTGGAGGAGGCGGCGGCCACATACCTGTCCAATTGGGTGGTGGGGGAGGAAAAGCCGTAGAACTAGTCAAAGGATGAGGGAATGATGAACCCACAAAGGGAGGCATAGGCACATCAGCGTCAAAATGTTTAAACGTTGGAGTTTGGAGGCGAGCATTTTGGTGAGTGTATGCTTGGGTTTTCAGTTTGTCTTGATGGGTACTGTCATTGCCTCGCGTGCTCTGGGATTCTCTTCCTCGAGATACTGACCGGCTATAGGACCGTGAAGACGCCGAGGTATTACTTGGCGATTCGCTGTATCGTCTCCTCTTACGTTGGGTACGACTGCGACTGCGGCTGTGCGATCGACTCCTGGTTCGGCTGTGATTGCGACTATTGCTGTGAGAGTGGCTCCTGCGTGAGGATCCATCTAAGGCATTCATGGTGCCTCTGGACCTCATCTTCTCACAGAATGTGCGTGACCACCCGTAGTATGTATCTGCCGTGAGGTCTTCTGCTTCATTCCGGTACTGGACCTGGCCTAGCTCGTCGACTTCAACGGGGATGCTATCGTTTTCAAGTTTTGCAAAAGTATTGTCCATTCTGTCCACGTCTCTTAAAAAATCTTTTAGCGCGTTCACCAGACTCTCGTCAGCAGGGCCGGCAGAGAATTGTAAAGCTCTAACTTCAGCTGGGCGGATAGGTTGTGAACTATTAGGGACGATAAGATGCATGAGGTTGGCGGCGGGTAATTCATAGAAGGGTAGAGATGGGTCTCCGTGTGTGGAAGGTATGTTGTATGGTAGATCTAACGACACATTTTCCGACTTTGAAGGTGGTTGTAAGGGCGAACCGCTTGTCTCTGGCGATGCAGACAAGGAGTTCTGAAAAGCAAGAAGCTGCTCCTTGGTAAAGTATTTCTCCTTGTCCCAGATATCAATCAAGCCGATCAGTCTTCTCTTGACCTTCGATTTCCGCTGGGAAGCAGCCAATTGAAACAGATCGCATAAAATTGGACGCAAGGATTGAATGACAGTCTCCTCTGTCGATACATTCTGATTATGGTATTTGGAGTGATGGAGGAGATCATGAACTAGGTAGAGAATGTGCAATCGTTGACGCGACAGGAAGGACTTGGAATTGTTTTTGGCTTCAGAGGCCTTATGTTTGGAAACTGAGAGTAGGAATTTTCCCAGTGCAATAGTCCTTGGAGCTGAAACGACGACATTGTCGAGTAGCCACTGTTTGCACGCCTGTAAGTCTTCAGTAAATTTACTTTGTAATGCTACTTGGAGGACTAGAATCCTTCAAACCTGAATGTTCTGTATCGTGCAATTGCGGAGAGTTTTGTCAAACATGGATTGAAAATGTTCGAGATCATCACGAGAGACTTTGGTTACATCAGGGCGTAAAAGTGATGCAGCGAATGTCGCCTTCGCAAGGGACATATGATGCGCAGCCATGAGGGTGGTTTGCAGCCAAATGAGGTGCCAGTCGTTGCAGTCAGAACGGCAAGAGATCCTATCCATGTCATTACCAACCCAAGATACGGCTAACACGTGATTATGGCATTCTTGATCTTATCTTATCATGGTGGTGCGCACTACATACAGTACATATCTCATGCACGGGTATAGTACTCCTTACCACTTGGTAGAAGGTATGTACACTATATACATATGCAGGTGCCACTACTAGGAGTAAATACCCCGATGAAATTCCATCATCCAAGTGCAGAGACCGAGCATATATGTACGTAGAGTATCTCCTCTAGCTCCCTAGGTTGGTACCTATGTGGCATTTGACTAGGGGCCAACGAAAAGGGCCACAGCGACTCATAATTACAAGTACCATACACGGTGCCCTTTGTAGTCTGATATCGAAGTTATGCGGTCAGGGACTTTGGAAATCGAGGCAATAAAATTGAGCGTCCAGGATGGGTCTCGGTGGTCAAGTGGTCATCAAGTTACTCGTACCAAGCCCACAAGTATACATGTCTCGTTTGGAGAGAACCTTCATACCGGGTACGTTTGACAGCTTATCTACCTGGGCCTCCTTCTTTGCAGCTCGCCTGTGCAGAACCGTTTCATGCAGCGAGCGCCTCCATTCACCCGAAATTAGCCTATGCCCGGAAAGTCCCATGAAATGACATGGCACGACATGAACGGAGTCACGTGCAAAGCGCAAGGGCAAGGGCAAACCTCGAGACGAGAACGCAAGCACACGCCTCTGACAAAAACCGCCGCCGCGAGAGAAAAGAAAGGCAGCTCCAGTCATGCGGCGTGCTTATTGTTATTTTGTTTTGTGCTGCGGTGTACGGCACGGAGTACTGGACATGGGGAGCTCTCTACTGTGGTTCTTCCTCCCACGAGAAGTGGGAGGAAGCTTGACACGCTAGCCTGTTGCGGCAAGGCTCCCGAACTCCCGGTAACACGGATGCAAGTCGATCTGAGGGAGGAAAGTACGCGTGGGTGAATTCTGTGTGTATTTTGGTGTAGACCAGCCAGGGTCGCTCCTGCAAGTTTTCCAAGCGGTGGCCGACGCGACGCGGCTTACCCCGAACGGTGTGCCGGGCGGTCGGCTAATGGGATTCGTTGCAGTAATGTAACTCGTACATAAGTTCGTAACTGACTAAGTCGGAGCTTGCAGAAGATGAGAGCTCGCTGACATTATTATTGACATTATTATTGACATTATTTTTTTTGCTTCCGTCGCCGCCTCTGAATTTTACCCCAAACAAAAATAAAACCCAAGGGAGCCACTATTTTCAAATCAACTAGTACTTATTAGGAGCTGTTATACCTGGCAGTCCCCTTGATCCCTTGACCGCCTACTCCGACTGGGTTCCTGGATACTCCGTACCTGGGGATTGCTTATCCGAAACCGCCTCCTCCTGCTGGAGCTGCCGGTCTGGCAATCTCGAAATTTCTCAAAAATTCATGCCACCATCCACTTCGTCCCATTATTCCCATCTTCCGTTTCCCCAGACTGCAGACTGCGCCGCTTAGCTTTCTTGTCTGCTGTCCCTTTGACAGCTCGCCTTCTCCCATCATCATTAGCATCCTTTCCCTTCTTCCCTGTCCTTTGTCCCTCCCCTAAACAGCAGACACCCTTTCTCTTCTTTAGATTCGTGGATCGATAGACCTTCTATTCTTGTTTGTAGGGGGTGTTGGGTGGCTCTTTTCACCGGTTCAATTTACCTCTTGTCCTACCGATCTCCATCTCGGTCCATCGCATCTCTCCCTTCTCACACCAGCCATGGCGACCGTTACAGAGGCTGTCAAAGAATCCCTCCTGGGTTCCACAGCCTCTCCAAACCTTTCCTCCGAGTCGAAAGCCACCTTCCTAAAGTACGCTCACCAGGATGCTGATGGCGAGCTGTACATGAGCGAGGAAGACTTCATCAATGCCGTCGCTCCTCCAGAAGAAGACTATGTAGGTCATTATCTTCTTCCCTTCAGCCGATCTGTGTTGTGTCCTTGGGGCCTTGCTAACGCGTCATTTCCACCATAGCACAAGATCAAGAGAGAACAGTATGGGATTCTCTATGGTGTCGCCGACCGACATAAGCGTGGGAAGATCTCCATGTCCGAGTGGGCTTCCTTCGACAACCTCCTTGCGAAGTCCGACGCCGAATACGAGATCGCATTCAGGCTCTTCGACACAGATGGAACTGGTTCCATCAAATCAGATACCTTTCAAAAGATATACGAGCAGAACCGCGGTCAAGACAGTATCCCGTTCGACTTCAACTCCGAGTGGGCCTCTCTGTACATTGGTGGCAAGCAAAGAAGACATGAGATGACATACCCACAATTCGCCCAGATGATGCGTGGCCTTCAGGGTGAACGAATACGACAGGCATTCCATCTGTATGATAAGGACAAAGACGGTTATATTGACCCTGAAGATTTTGAGCGCATCATCCGAGCCACTTCAGGGCATAAGTTGTCGGACCATCTCCTCGAGAACCTACCTACACTTTGCAACATCTCAACCGGAACAAAAATCTCATATGCTAATGTCCGGGCCTTTCAGAACGTAATCCGTGAGATGGATCTGCTTGACCTGATAATCAGAAATGCCACTGCAAAATCAGCAGATGGTAGGATCGACAGAACAGATTTTCTGAACGAGGCTGCCAGACTCACCCGATTTTCCCTGTATACTCCCATGGAAGCTGATATTCTGTTTCACTTCGCCGGTTTGGACACTCCCTCAGGCCGTTTGGCTCTCGATGACTTCGCCAAAGTGTTGGACGCAAGTTGGCAAACTGCCGGCGCCAAGCTTGGTGCAATGACTGATGTGGCAGATCGAGCTGTGTCCAAGTCTCGGCAATTCTTCTTGGGTCTGCTCGAATCAGCCCATCATTTCGGCCTGGGAAGTATTGCTGGCGCATTTGGTGCATTTATGGTGTACCCCATTGATCTTGTGAAGACGCGATTGCAGAATCAGAGAAGTGTCAGACCAGGTGAAAGACTCTATGAAAACTCACTCGACTGTGCGCGCAAAGTCATCAGAAATGAAGGCTTCCGTGGCTTGTATTCCGGCGTGCTTCCACAATTGGTTGGTGTGGCACCAGAGAAGGCTATCAAACTCACTGTGAATGACCTTGTGCGCGGACGATTTACCGACAAACAAACGGGTTTGATTCCTTTGAAGTTTGAAGTCCTTGCAGGCGCGACTGCTGGTGGTTGTCAAGTGGTAAGTCTGCCCCTCGCTATCAGCCGCGCGCCCCTTTAGCATGTGTATACTAACCACATCCCGAAACCGAACAGGTTTTCACCAATCCCCTAGAAATCGTCAAGATTCGCCTGCAAGTACAAGGAGAACTGGCGAAGAAAGCCGACGTCCCCAAACGTAGTGCGATGTGGATTGTTCGAAATCTGGGTATCCTAGGTCTCTACAAAGGTCTCAGCGCTTGTCTGTTGCGTGACGTGCCCTTTTCTGCCATTTACTTCCCCACCTACAGCCATTTGAAGAAAGACTTCTTCGGCGAATCGCAGACCAAGAAGCTCGGTGTCCTCCAACTTCTCACTGCTGGCGCCATCGCTGGTATGCCTGCGGCTTACCTTACAACTCCATGCGATGTGATCAAGACCAGACTACAAGTCGAAGCCCGCAAAGGCGACGCCACATACAATGGTTTAGTGGATTGCGCACGAAAGGTCTACCGTGACGAAGGATTCAAAGCCTTCTTTAAGGGCGGCCCCGCACGTATACTACGAAGCTCTCCACAGTTCGGCTTCACACTCGCGGCCTATGAGGTCCTCAGCACATTACTTCCCTTCCCTGGTTCCGAAGAGGCTGAGTCGCAGAAATCCACCGCTGGAAAGATGGAGCCTGGTGTCGGTCTTAGAGAGGCTAAAGCACCTTTACCCTATCTTCGGAGCAGAAACGCGCTCAAGATTCTCCTGGACTTGGACAATAACTTCGGCCGTGTCAGGATCCCTGATGCTGCGAGTTCGTGGAAGAGTCTGCCTGGGTTTGGAAACACCAAGGCCTAGGTTTGCTTCAGTGCATAGAGCATAGAGGTCTAGATCGTTTAATTGCACTTACGACAGCGGGGACATGGATTTAGCCGAACAAATGGCTTGGTCATTTTAACTAAGTGCTAGTCAAATGGATGGAGCTGATATCCAATGGCCATAGTGTTGCAAGGCAAGGTGAACACACACATGTATCAAAAACCAGGGTCAATGTGGACAGTGGGGATGATAGAGCCTTGCATATAATGAGGGACTACAACTAACTTCTGGTTAGTTCCTCTTTCCATTTTCCAACCTAACCTGCTGTTATTTCCCTTTGTGGTGCGAGCTCATTTCTTTTTTTGCTTTAACATTCCCAGTTCGCACGCTTTTGTCGCAAGCCTTATTCCACATCAATGATCCAATCGCACATGACAGCGAGAAGATGCTCCTAGTACTGGTCCAACGGCTAAATGAGTTCAAAATACCCAAACTGTGTGCCACCAGGTGCTTGTGATAACACATAATGCTTCCGACGAGGCTATATGTGCAGCTGTGCCACCAGAACCCCTTAGACTGTGGTTAGATGGTCCCGGAAACGAGGTAACAAGCTTATTGCTTGTATTAACATCAGGAGGAATTGTCATTTAGTGGGCTGCATTAGAGCAAGGTGACGTTCACAGCACTTCTCGATCTAGCCCAGCAGATATCACCAAAACAGCGTTTATACTCTAACTTGATTGGCAGAGGTGGAACTGCCTGGGAAAAGCAAGTTGTTGAGCGAGCCACGGCCATGCTGAAAGCGGCACGAGATAGTGAGTCTTAGCACAACGGATCAGGCTGACTTTCCATTCACATTATTTTTTCGGCCTCCTGCATCCCTTTGAAGTCCCTTGAGGAACCACGATGTATCACAGAAGTTGGGGACCCTTCGATGTGAGACTCAAGAATGTCAGAATTGAGAATGAAGCTGGACAAGAGCGTCTTCTTGACGAAGGTAGGCAGGCCGCAGCCGGAACTGTGAAGGTCCAGACGCGAGACTTGGAAGCCATTACAAACCACCAAGACTACATATCTGTCACTCGTCGCCACGTTTAGTGGGATACAAAGTGGCTGGATCTGATCTGATCTGATCTAGTCGGATGATTTGGACTTCTGTATTGATGGCTTTTGCTTAACATTGCGGTTTCGTCTATTTTGACTCCATCTGGCAAAATGTCTGCTGTAAAAGTGTCTGGTGGGTATTTCCATTAGCCTATCTAGCTCAGCGCTCGAGTTAGGATCGTTCCCTTTCCTTCGGGAAGGCTGTCTTCCTGAAACAAACGCCTCAATTGTCTTGGGACCATCCCCCACCAATCCTAAGCCGGGCTGCCGACCCGTGTTCCACGGGAACTCTCTGGGGAAAACACGTGGAGACAGAAGTCGTATGCTAATAATAATGGGACCTCCATTGCCCATTGCCGGTTCAAGAAACAAGCCTAATAGGCCCGACGGCAGCTGTGATAAGCTTTAAGATCTGCTAGCCGGGCTACAGGAAGCAGCTGACACCTAGACTTCCAGGATGGGATTTTGAGACCGACTCGGGGCCTTGGTGAACTCAATTCGGAGTCAAGAGCTTCTTCCGTCTCGATTCACTATAGGTCATGACTAGAAAAGGATGTGTTGATCCACCTCCAGATCCACAGAAAGGAAACCATAAGGCCCAGAACACGCTTCGGGCCCTGCCAAGTGTATCCGCCGAAGTATATCTGTATTCTGTCAAGCATGCCAAAGCCTTATTCCACTTCATTTACTGCTTGGGGGAGGCATCTATGCAGAGCACTAGCTTGCCACTTGGCAGGCCGGATTCCTGGAACGTCTGTTATGTATGTCAAAAGCTAGGATCTAGACCTGCATTCTCGTTCAGCTGAAGCAGTAGTCGAAGCATGGGATGCAGAAGAGATCCCGATTTCAGTACTGTTGAGGAAAACATGTCTCAAGCAGTCTGCAGAGGGACGTCGGCGATGGGTATATAAGTCTCTCCCTTTTCCGTATGCTGTCTGTTATCCTTCTCCAGCATCAGCAACTCTGCGCGATATCTCCCATCATTTGTGCTGCAGTATCTCTTTTCTCATCAGCTTTTCCTCGCACACACCCCAGCATAACCAAACAAGATGGCTTCAGCTCTTTTAGCCGCCGCTGGATCGCTCTTGTCGGCCGGAATGTCACTCAATGACAAGCTCATGAACCGCAAGGGCGCCGACTCGCACACCAGCTGTGGCATTGTCTTTCAGAACTTCAGCAACCGAAAACTCTGGATTACTAACAACGGCCTATCCCATGGCACATGGACCACAGCTGCCCAACCTCCTCAGATTATTCCGCCAGGGAAGGCGGTTGCATTCATGAGCGAGTCGAAAGGTTTTGCCACCGGTACGCAAGGCTGGTGCAACGTTTCCTTTAAGCCCCACAATGACTGGGATATCAAATTCAACTGGAACATCCCATTCGCAGGAGGAAATTCGTACTAGGGCAAGATGAACGGTCATGACAATGACTATATTCTTACTGCACGGGGGCCGAGCCAGGGCAATAACGTTCTGCTCAAGGTCTACTTCAGCGCTAAAGATGAGTCTGGCAATGCGGACCAGGACGAGGTGGAAGAGGAGGGGGGCAACACAAATGGCAGTTCCAGGAACGATAAATCCAGGAACAATGATGATGAGGATGAAGAGGAAGAGGATAACTCTAGAAACGACAGATCCAGAAACAACGACGACGATGAAGAGGAAGAAGGAGGCAATGACGAAGAGGAAGACGAGTAATTCAGTCATGTCGTTTCTTGCTGATGGGACAGCTGTGACTGGATCACGAGTGACCAGTCAGTAGCAAAAGGGCTAGATCACATTCATAGTCTATCTTATGATCACGGAACTCCGTAGCGTGCGAACAGTGGTTCTTACGATGTCGAAAGCAAATCAGAATCTCCACAGAAAAATGAATCAACTCTCACGCGCAGATACCATGTGTGATGTTTTAAACCTCCCAACCAATGACACCGTGGCTTTGTGCTAACATGCAACATGAGTTCAGCGCGATTGCCGCTCGGAGGACTATGCTGCGACAAATCAGGTGGAGCTTCTTGACTATATATCGAACCGAATATGGCTAACGCAGAACTCAGAGTTGACGGCTTCATCCTCTCTTTCCTGCCTTCTCGATGCGGCCTGCGCCAGAATAGATTCAAAAACTATGCTGGTCTTTGGTTTGGCGGATAGAGTTGAAGCTCAGAGGGTTTCTGTATCGTGCTGTCGTCTTAGGCATGCCAGTTCCGTTGCGCCATTGAGCGACCCCTGAAGTGGATGCAACCATGACTATTGACTTGAACTTTCAGTAAGTGAGAGCAGAAGGAAAATGATGGGCCATCTTCAGTTATAAATCGAGCGCCCTATACTAAGACGTGGGATTCTGTGACATGATGACGAAGAGTGCGTCCGTTCGCGCGCACGTTGCATGTCATGAAGGACGTTCCAAGGTGGCTTCGTCACAGTGGAGTCGATGATAACGTTGAACACGTTACATAACTGGCTCGATATTGACTAAAAATGATACGTAGGTTACCCATTCATCTTAGCTAGCAACGTTAAAATATTTCTCGGCATCCCTCAGGCCGACGAATCGTTGCTCACTTCTGACTTTGCTTGCTTCGTTTCCACCATTTGCGTCTCCTCCACATGCTGACCAGTGATAGCGAGGACGCTGGAGTCAGCAAAGGCAGCAGATCCCTCGAATTTAAGTGCGATTTCCTCCAGCGGAATCCCCTTGGTCTCCACCCAGGTGAAGTAGATAATGGCCAGGAAGATGATGTTGTAAGAAGCATTGATCAAATAGAACTTCCATCCCAGGTCTGCCATGGCATAAGAGAGCGCAAAGGACGCCATGAGCCTGTTTGAAAGAGTGTCAGGACAAGGGCATCACGTGGATGGAGAACATTAGAAAGGAGGAGGATGCTTACCCGAATCCGCTGTCCAGCATGCGGAAAATGGCGATCCCAGTGGTACGGAGTTTATACTGTGAGACTTCGGTCGGGTACAGACTCGTCAGAGGGGTGATGGAGAATGCGTAGAGGCCTTGGAACAGGAAGATGAAGGCGATGGTGCCGTAGATTCCGGATTTGTTGGAGCTTTCTCCAAATGCTAGTTACGGGTGAGTTTCTGGATGCCCTGGAGAACGCGAAGAAGGCCAAATGCTTACTCTTGATCATTCCGGCAATGGCATATAAGCACACGATCATCCCGGCCACGCTGCCGAGTGCCTGCTTGCGTCGGCCGATGAAGTCGAGCAAGTAGCTGCCACAGCAAGCCACAACAAAAGACCAACAGCTCAGGATGACATTGATCTGGGTCTTCGTATTGACTTCGGTGATGCCGGCCTGGGTGAGTATCTTGTCCAAGTAGAACCTGTCATCGTGATACGTCAGTGACATGTGCAAGTAGACTCGATGGGAGCATCACGCACGAGATGACAAAGTTGCCAAAAGAGTTGATCATGACACCGAAGGTGCACAGAATCAGGAGGCGCTTCCTGTTCGCTGGAGTGGCCGCAATCTCGACCCAGGGATTGGAGTTGGACATGGCCGTTTCGGCGGCCAGAGCGCTTTCGATTTCTGCGAATGTTGTCTGCACGCTTTCGGATTCGGGGTTACCGCCTCCCTGAACAACAATCAATACCTCTCGTGCATGCTCGTGCCTGCCTTTGGAGAGCAACCAGCGGGGAGACTCAGGAACGAAAGGCAGCAAGACCAAGGCGAGCAAGCTGGGAATCACTTGAAGCATCGAGGGGAGTCTCCAGGACCAGGTCGACTGGATGTTCTGGCTGCCATAATTGATAATGGCAGATAACAGGCTGCCTACATAGAAGCAAGAAAAGAAGAATCCTAAAATCCGCCCTCGAGTAACAGCCGGAAGGAGTTCACCCAGCAGCGCAGGTGCCGCGCCACTGGACAGCTGAGAACCAAGGCCGATAATGATTCGCGCCACGATGAACATGCCGATGTTCTGTGCCGCGCTCTGTAAGATGATTCCGATAAAACAGATGATGGCAGAGAACAGGATAGCATTCTTGCGACCATACGTATCCGGGACGATCTGCATCAAAGGACCGGACAAGATGGCACCCATCCATGCAGCAGCGTTGTTGAGGCCATTGGTGGTAGTGTTGAGGTTAAAGTACTCTGTGTAGGATGGCAGAATTTGCAGTCCATTCATCACCGACGAATCATAGCCCAGTGTCTACATTTCAACCGTCAGAGACACCGTATACTTTGCTGCGTGCAGTTGACGGCATATACTCACCGCAGAATTGATGACAGCGACCGCTATGACCACCACAGTGAATATCTTGGGGTTCCTGGGCACCCATCCTGACACATAGTTACGCTCGAACTTGGCCATGTTGGTGTTGAACTTTGCCACAAAGAAGGACGACGATCGATGATGCTGGAGACCTGCAGAACACCCATGTCTCCTGATCTGTTGATTTATATGTATTGTCCATGCCGGCAGGCGCCGCATCTGATTGTGAATGAACGTATGTATCTCTCCGCAAGTCTCATCGATTCCCTCAGCTCACCTTTTCAAAGCGTTGGGTGTGTTTTGATTGAATAACGGGCGGGTTGATTGGGTGAAGCCTAAACTCACCCGTGCTCACCCGTGAATCTTGGGATAGAGCTGGGTGGTCAAAACGTCGCTAATCTGATATTGCCGTATTTAGCGGCTAGGATATGTGGACCAGTTGGAGGAGGGCCAGGGATTCACTGAAGCGATTGCTAACTCTTTTCGTTGATCTTTAAACTCACCCGAAACTCGGCCGTGATCAACTGGACTGACGTTCCCTATGGAAGCAATATTGTTGACAATGCTTAGCCTACTTCTTATCGAGCCCGCACTATTTACGCAGCAGCTTCTCTCGTTGCAACAATAAATGGTATTGCTGCTAGATATTCAATTTTTGACCGCCGCCAGGCCTGCCGTTATCTCCTGCCGGATTCGATGCTGTTATCTCAGAATTAGACGTACGTACCTCACCCACGAAGTTCCGCCACTCATCTGGCCCAAAGCGATGCCAGGCAAGATCAAGTCGTGGCCCGCATGGCGGGAATACGGCCCAGATGCCAATGGGTACCATCCCAAAGATCCAGAGTATGCTGCCAGCAAGAGATCGATTCTCGAGCAATATGGCCAGGAGGCTCTTGAGACCAGTTGGCTCCAAGTATGCCAGGATCTGGAAGCCGTCACATCAGATCTTGCGAATAAGAGAAGCAACTGTGTGCCTATCTTCAACAGTAAAGATGTTCTGGGAGGTGGCTTTTCTGAGGACCAGTTGGCACAGATCAAGCAGTATGGCTGCTTTGTTGTTCGCCAGGTCATCCCAGAAGCCACGGCCACTGGATTGTACCAGAACCTCAAGTCCTACATTGCCGATAACAAGGCACATATTAAAGGCTGGCCAGCGGAATCTCCCAGTATGCTGCTCATTTACGACTCGCCCACGCAGATCGCCGTGCGAACCCATCCAGATCACCTGAAGCTGCAGCGGCTGCTGAATCAGCTGTGGCATGATGACTCTGGCCACGCGTCTTCCGATCCGCTGTTGTACAGCGACGGCGTCCGGGACCGTCCACCCCAGCAGGAGTTTTTGGGCCTCGGGCCTCATATCGATGCTGGAAGCCTTTGCCGATGGGCTGATCCAACCTACCGAAAGGTATACCATCACATCTTCTCCGGGAGTCCACGACAGCACGACGCCTTCGATCTCACTATCCGCAAAGACGCTGATCAATTTTTATTTCCTGGAGCTGCGCACTCCACGGTTTTCCGGTCGTTCCAGGGCTGGACGGCTCTTACCAAAGCCGCCGCAGAAGAAGGAACGATACTGCTGTACCCAAACATAACCACAGCGATTGCATACATTTTGCTCCGACCGTTTTTCAAGCCTCCTGCTAGCCAAGCAGACATGTTGGATGCCAGCAAGTGGACATTCGATGCAGAAGGTGCTTGGTTTCCTGGCACGTTCAAGGAACATAGTCAATATCTTAGCAGATTATCACATCCGCACCTCCGGCTGGAAGATTGTCTCGTACATGTACCGCTTATCAAGCCAGGTGACACTGTCTGGTGGCATGCAGATGTAAGTCGAGTCTCTTCGTAACGAGATCAAGAGTACTAACAGCGTGCAGCTTTGTCATGCAGTGGATCCTGAGCATAATGGCGACGAAAACGCCAGCGTCGCATATGTTGCCGCCTGCCCAAGAACAGCTGTTAATGAGGCTTATATCAAACACCAGCTTCAATCAACACTGGCTGGTAAGCCGCCTCCAGATTATGCCGATGGCTTGAACACGGACGAGACCAAATTCAGGGGATACACTGGCCATCAAGGTCTTTCTAATGAGGCCCAAGCGGCGCTCGGTTACAGCCTATGAAAGTCAGCGATAAATGACAATGCTCCTTGCCCAGCGATATCGATTCTCACTGTTTTTTCAAACTTCGCCATCGGCAGATAGCAATAGATCTAGCTAGCTCAAGTAGTCAATCGTTGGCTTGGACCTAAAGTTCCCGCTCCTTGGTCATTGTCCAGTTGTGTTAAGATTTGGACAGCTGTCTTTGCTACAGCACTGGTATCCTCAAGCTGTGAGAGGTACGAAATTGAGTGGTCAATAAGATCCCGGCAATCGGTGACACCGGAAAGGCCGTGGACTTCAATATCATTTAACAGACAAGCGACGGCTGCATAAATATGGACAGTAGCAGCCCTGCGAAGGGTCGAATTAGCACGTATAAGCACTGGTGACCACGACTTGCTCCTACCATTGTCGGCGTTTGGTCAACGGGATTGTCCATTCACGTTGAATCAATAGAATGCCCCTGGCCGAGCTGAGACAGATCGCCCTCGGTCCACCGTACTGGTCCTGATCGACAAGCCAGGAACTTTGCAGTGTGCGGTTGATGACCATCCTGTAATATAATAGAACTAGCGTGAGGTAGACTCTTTGCCAAGCAATCCAAGGATAAGTTGTGTCGCGCCGAGTTGTGTAGTCGTCTTGAGGCTGATCGGGCTGTAGATGGCTGGGGAGGCTCGAGATTATCTCAGCCAGCTTATTATCTGTGTCTTGTACAATTTGCACAACGGGGCTTTCCATGGACCGTAGATCTCGACGAAATCTCTGGTAGACGGAAGAAACACTGATCATGAAGATGTGATAGTCGACGGGAGAACACGGTGCTATTCCATCACAGCCTTTGGCAGTCATGGCCGGCTCAAACTCCAGCTCCGGTAACGGGACATTGAAATCATGTTCTGTGATGCATGGTGCATACCATGGTACCGATAGCCTGGTTGTAGATCAGCTCCTGATTTCAACTTCGCGACGGAGCAAACCCGGACCATTCACAGATAATCAAAGTCCACCATAGCCTGCGGCACAACTGTGGTCTGATTCTTAAGCTGGTGACCATGGATCTGTCCATGCCTAAGCCCTGCGCGATGCGAATGGCGCAAGACCACAAGTTCTTGTACAACTTGTACTCCCCGAGAGTGTTAAAGCATATTCCTAAGACAGCGATCGTCTGCACGGTGAGAACATCATCCCTTCTCATAAAATTTGAGAAATGAAGGTAATAAAGTGACGTATCGAACCACAAGCGTAGACTAGAATCGACGTCACCTCGTTGCTTTGTCAGTGTTAAATGCACCAACATCGATTGATCGCGTCATTACCTGTCGGAAGGTTTAGATTGATGCTCTCCCTTTCATCCATAGTAAGCAAGGCAGCCTGCGTGAGTCTCTGAGCATTCGATCCTAAAGAGCAATTGACGGATTCTTACAGCAAGGACGGCAAAGTATAGAGCCAGCCACGCGGGATCGATCTGATCGGCAGGCGTGCCAGCGGATAACTTCTCCCAGAGGAGTTCATGCTCGTGGTCAAACTCTGGGTATTGCACGGCGTAGTGCACCCACGAGTTCCAAATTTTGTCATGCTCGATCAGCTTGATGCTGCAATCCCGTGTCGGGAAGACAATGCAGTCGTGGTCGAAATGGTGGCGGACAGGTGCCTGCTGGACGTTGTCAAAGAGATACCGTTCATATAGGTCGTAGTCCTGTACCGCGCCCGCATCGAGTGTGGCGACAGACTGGGGCTTAGGTATTGACAGATACATTGCATGCCGCAATCTCCGGTTCTCTTCGAGAAGCTCATTGTATGTCGGCAAACGGTCTTTGGCAGGCGCTCTACCCCAATAAGCTTCTAGAATAGGCCTTATTCATTCAGAGTGCACCTACGTGGTGACTGCACCGCGGACGAGAACCGTCTCCTTACAGCAAGCATCCGGTATGCCCTTCCTGATGCATTGATTACAAGGGGCGTTCTTGTCACATTTGATCTTGAGTCGAGAGCACCGCGTGCAACTCTGAGGCGCACGCTGTGTTGATCGTAGAGCACCAACGGGTGACTCGAAATTGGCTGGTGAGTACATACCTGGGGTTCTACTCGCCAGAAGTCGGCAGATTGCAGGAGCAATATGCAGCTGGCCAAGGCTCTTGCAGAACGTGGAAAGGAGATATATCGCTGACTCAACGAGATTGCTCAAATCACGCTCGTCACTCGGAACGATTGGCTGATTCAGGAAACTCGCCCGAACTCACCCGCGGGGGAGAGCCTGACACGTGACCTGCAGATAACCACCTCTTATGCTTCCACTACTTCGTTATTCGTACTTCTCATCTCTTTAATCGGCTCTCCTCTGCCTCCAGGTATCCTCAGTGACCCAGGCGTTTTGATACCGCTAGCAAGTACGACATTGATCCCTCCAGCCCGGTCATGGATCAGCCACTCGCTTTCCACGGCACAATCGCACACTGTCTGGACGATGGCACGACCAAGATTCTCCCCGACAGCCTCCTGGTTGTCGGCCAAGATGGCCGAATATCTCACATCAAGCACGGCATACCCACCTCCTCCGCTCAGGACCTTCTCTCGCAACTGAATCTCCCAGGATCCCCGCCCACACTCCGTTTCCTCTCAGCAACCTCATTCCTGATCCCAGGCTTTGTCGACACGCACAACCACGCCCCACAATGGGCGCAACGCGGGCTGGGCGGCGGGCTCCACATCCTCGACTGGCTGGAGCGCGTGACGTTCCCGAACGAGGCGAAATTCGCGGACCCGGAGTACGCACGAGCCATCTACTCCTCTTGCGTCGACGGATTCATCAAGCAAGGCGTGACGACCTGCTCGTACTACGGCTCGCTCCACGGGCCGGCCACGAAGATCCTGGCCGAGATATGCCTTGAGAAAGGGCAGCGAGCGCTCATCGGGAAATGCAACATGAACCGCAGTGCGCCGGATTACTACCGCGACAAGGACGCGGCGGAGTCGTTGAGAGTCACTCGGGAAGTCATTGATCACGTACGCGGGCTTGATCCGGCGGGGGAGCTGATCAGACCGATTCTGACGCCGCGCTTTGCGATCTGCTGCGATGAAGAGCTGCTGACGGGTCTCGGGGCCCTCGCGGCGCAGAACCCGGAGCTGCCGATCCAGACGCATTTCAACGAGGCACAGCAGGAAATCGACGCTACCCTGAGCCTGTTTCCGAGCTTTCAGAATGAGGCCGATCTCTACGAGCATTATGGGCTGCTGACGGACCGCAGTATACTCGCTCATTGCACCATCATGACTGACTATGAGATTGAGAAGCTTCGAGAGGCGGGCAGTGGCGTGGCTCACTGTCCTGTGTCAAACACGACGGTGGGAGGTGGGTTCATGGCCGCGCCGATCGCAAAGTTCCTCGAAAAGGGAATCAATGTCGGTCTGGGTACGGACAGCGGCGGAGGATTCTCGTCCAGCATCCTTGACGCAATCCGCCAGGCGATCATTGTCTCGAACGCCAGGCAGGTCATGACGGGCGAGTCCGCGCTCTCCGTCTGGCAGTGCTTTTTCCTCGCTACCTTGGGTGGTGCTAAAGTCTGCAGCCTGGATGACAAGGTTGGAAACTTCCAAGTCGGCAAAGAGTTTGATGGTCTTGTGCTCCAAACGGAAATCGATGGAGTCATGACCATGCTCGAAAAGTCAGACACTCTTGAAATCATCTTTGAAAAGTTTTTGATCACGGCGGATGATCGCAATATCGCTGAGGTCTATGTCAAAGGCCGTCAGGTCAAAGGCTCGGTGTGACGACCCGCAAAATGATCACGCCTTTCGTTCGGGCAGTTGTCACCGGTAACCATTGAGCCGAGCGTTGGATAGTCAAAATAATATCTCCCTATCCAGTATAGCAACTTCTAAATGAAATGTAGCTGTAGAACAGGGGCGCAGCAGCGAATGAAAAAGAGAACAGGCGATGATTAGTAGCTCTGGATTTTCATTATGCTCCGCCTTCATCTTGTCATCTAATATCCACCGTACCGCAAGTATGTTAGCAACTTCGGGAGATAGTAGCTGCAGCTGCTGCATAGTTAGGACGGGATACATATGGTCTTTGAATGGAGTGAGTTGGATCGTGAAATGTGCTTCAGGTGGTGATTGCATCGATTGTCCCCTCCAGCCGCTGCGTCCGCAATCCAAATCCGCCCTGATATCCAGCAGCATCTTCCTCACCAGAGAAACATGATTGGATAAATCGTAACAATAATTCAACCCTCGAGCCTTCGATTGGATTGGATTATCAGACTTATAAGCACCATCAGTATTGTGAGCTATTCTCCTCGTCGTCCGAGGTTGACTCTATCCACTCCGTGGTTTTCCATTTATTCCATACCCATAGCCAAACGATATTCCCTCCGGGCTCCTTCATAGGGGATTTGAAAAGTTTCGCGTCTCGGATCTCCATCCTTAGGATTATACGGTACCGGCCCGGGCCAGACCCCGCTTCCATCTCTCGGTCCTTCTCGATAATACCGCTGGCACTCTAGGTAGTCCGTCCAATTGCACCCAAACAGCCTCATTTGGATCTCAGAAGGCACGAGTCCATTTGGATCCATGCACTCATTGACAGCACCATGATTGACAAACGCTCGGATCGTGTCGCGCACTCCTTTGACTTGATTTTGGCGGTCTAGCGTGTGACTGTTCGCGAACTGCCACAGAAGTTCCAAAGGCTTGCCCCGGGGTCCATGATTATTGACATCCGCAGAATTTTCAAAGAGTAATTCTAGAAGTGTAGGGTTACTGAAAATATATGGATTGGTGCCTACCCCAGCGACAGCGTAATGGAGCACTCCTCCCAATGGACCGCATTGATCGTTAATGTGTGCACCCCATTCTTCAAGGATTCGGAGAACTTCCCTATCGTTTTCTGGATTGCCGAGTCTAATGCGAAGTCCGAGACCAGCCATAAGTGTGAGTGTCTTTCCTTGAAAGAATTCTTCAACTTGGGGATATTCCCATCCTAAGAACCAACTCAAAAGTTTCAGATCCACGTTCGCAATATTCAAACTCTGGCGTCCTGCCATTAACAATCTCAGTATTCTTGGTGTGCTGAAGCCGACTGCGAACAAAAGCTCATGGTTTTCAATGGTCGCCCCATATTTTAGAAGAAGTGTGAGCATTTGAGCCCAATCGTCTTCGTAGTAGTGCAGATTATATATCCGCTTGCAAGCAGAGAAAACCACCTGAGCCTTGAGAAACCTCAAAAGCCGACTAAAGTTAGCGGACTTTCCTCTTCCTACTGCACTTAAGATGTTGTCGACAATGTGCTGCATGTGATTAGATCTGGCCCGCTGAAGGTTTTCTTGAAGAAATTCATCCACATAATAGGCTAACATGTGAAACACTGAGAAATTCATTAGTTCGAATCGAATGCCATGACTTTCCAACATGCTAGCCAAAAATCGGCAATTGCATTTGAAAGACAGCTTCTGATGGACCTCAATAAACGCAGGAGTAAAAGACTTTCCAATGATTCTGCGGCATGAAACTTTGGAGAGCTTCTCGTAGGCAGTAGCATGTTCAAACACGGCTTTCGCGGCATAAGCAAGAAGAAGTGTCTCAGAAGCGGGTACGTGAGTTAGAACCATCTCAGTGGAGCTTAGTTCTGCACTAGTGTTGCCACCTGCACCTATGTTGTTCTCACGATCAGAAAAGGCCTGCGCGCGAAGAAACCTCAACTGAAACCGTATGGATATCGCGTCCGCGCTGGCAAATCTTAGAGCAAGCTTCGATCCATCCTGCCTGATGGCCTCAGCACAGATCTGCATCCATATCTTGTGGCCTAAGTCAGGGGTGGACATATCTCCAACCAGCTCCTTCCAGCCACCGAGTTCCAGGTAGGTGTTTGCCGTTCTGTGAATCAAACGAGGCAATTCGCAGTCGAATATTATGTCATCAAACTCGGCTTGAGCTTTGAAGACTTCTACAATGCCCCCTGTAACAGCAAGTAGCCTCATCGAGAACGAGGAGTCGTCAATCCCAAGCAGATGAGTTGTTGCATCCGGAGAGGACAGATTCCATGATGAGGGAACATAATAAAGTGCCTTTGCAAGCATGGCTGTGGTCAGATCAGATTGCTTGTAGCAAATCAACAGCAACAAGAGCGCTGCTATTTTTCTCTGGGCAGGTGCATAACGTCGAAAAATCCGAGAATAGATCTGGTGCAGCTCCTCTGGTAATTCTGCAAGTCTTTGTTCTAGTTCAGCAGATCCCAGTCGTTCACCACGGCTCAGGCCTTCTATCAGCTCATTGACGGCAAAACGAGCCCATAGGAAAACACCCTGGGATTTTTGTGCGACTTCCTCAGCCAAAGCGTGTAGAGCAACAGGCTCATACTGCCGAGCTGAGTAGAATTTTTCCAAAACGTCTAACCCGAAGGACTTGATAGCGTCAAAATTTAGCTCTTGCATCAAAATGACTGGCATACCAGCGAATGCGTCTGGGAATGGAGGATCAGGTCTGCTCGCGGTACATATTTTGATATTCTTTTGGTGAAGGCCCTTGATGAAGTTTGTCAATTCCACTTGTCGTCCATCATACTCGTCAAGGCCATCCAGGAGTATAAGGATATTTTCTGAACAGCTGGCAAGCGCCTGGAGGAGAGCATTCTTCAATGATTCGAGGGGCAGGTGCCCGGGGAATCCCGTTGGTCCAGCCAATGCTGGAATTTGCAAGGATCTCTTTTCAAAGAATTCATTTCGGGCGAATTGTTTTATAAAGTTTTGTAGTTCGGGGACGTGCTGGGAGAGGTCAGGTATATCCTGACAAAGCTGAAAAAGGAGGCATCTCAAGAATCCTTCAAAGCTATTGCTTATGCCGTCACGTGCCCGGAAATCGAAAAAGAAGTAAATCACTTTCCACAGCTTCTGATGAGCGTGTTGTAGAACCTCAGTAGTTTTTTCGGAATGTGCAATGTAGTTCATCAGCGTCGACTTCCCGCTTGCCGCCTTGCCCGAGATCCAGAAGAACGGACAGTCCTCCTCGAGCCAGGTTTTAAAGGATGAGGTCCAAATCCAATCAAATGTTTTTTGGGTCGTTTCTATGCCGCTGATTTGTTGTTGTCGAACACACCGTTCTTTGAAATCCAGGATTTCTTTCAGGACTGGCAACAGCGTCAGTTCTCCCTGAGCAGAAGACAAACTAGCTGGGATGAATCACATGTCACACACCTTGACATTCGGCCGCAAGACGCGCGTGCTCAGCTTTCTGTGCTGCAGTTTGCAATTGCCTTTCCCGTGCCTGAATTCTTGCGAGAAAGCCTTTCAATGCCGACCTGAAATCTGCATAGGCTGATGAGTTTGCTGAGCGGAAGCGTGCCATATCCATGTGGTTTTCGTTGACATGCGAACGTTGCTCGACGTCTTTTCGATTGAAGAAGGACGACGAATCTGGGACAATCTTGCCATCCAAATGCTTTATCGACGACAGCCCTTTACCTTCCTGGAAGCTATAAAGCTGGATCTTCTCATGGGCAGGGATATTTTGATTGAGAAGTTGATTGAAATCGCCTTCGACTAGGCTCAGCTTTTCTCCGTCGGGCTTCAGCCCTCTGAGGATCTCCTTGTAGAGACTAAAGCCACCCGGCAGAGCGCCCACGATATTGCTCAAGATTTCACCATATCTAGCGGCACTTGAGCCACGATGAGGCGTCCCGAAGAAGAAGATCGCAGAACAGGATTGATTGAGACATTTCAGATGGTTCTCATACTGGGCGGATTGGACGATTGCGTCCTTCACCAGTATTCCACCAAGACTGTGCGCAACAAAGATGATCGGCCTTGTCAAAAAGTCGATTCGATTGTTCGTGAGCTGCTGGAGGAGATTATTGGCATGTTGAGTAATAGTCATTTGATTCGTCTGTGCCGCGTAGAAATGGGACGGATGTGAGTCGTAGCCATACGTAATGACCCTTACATTGGCACAATCATTTGGAAGAAAATCAAGCGGCCAATAGCAGCCTCGTTTCTTTTGTAATTCGGGATGCGTAGTGTCTCCATCGGGCTGGATAGTCTGCTTCTCTTTTGCACGGCTAGAGCCGAACGTTGAGAACCTGAACCTCTTGCTCTTGGGGGCCGTTGGGTTTTCGTTCTCGGCCGGACCTCTCTTGTCGTACCAGGTTTTGAAGGGATGGCCCTTGAGGCCATGTACAAAGCAGATGTCGGCGAGAACATCTGTGGAAACAGGAGGACACCACAACTCAGTGACGCCGTTATCGAGGATATGAGGTAGAGGTCTTAGGATGGGCTGGTCGCGATCCTCAAGAACAGGCTGCCACTGATGATGGGTGATTCCATTTGGCGTTGGCCCATTCTGGGCTTCGGAAGCCATTGCGTCAAGTGCATATGGGCAAGAGCGTGAGTGGAGGAGCAACGTTTATTGGGGATTGTGACATCCCACATCATCGTCTTCCTGAGAAGCCCTCGTTCAACATCGGTTTAGCAATCTCCTCGTTGCAGCCGCTCCTGGAGGAAAAGAAGCTGAATGCCATGACCAGGCGGCAAGATGTCTGCGGTTAGGCTGGTAAGTTCAGCGAGGAAGACCAAGAAGGGCAGCCCCTAAGCATTGGCTGGACGCTGCAAGCATCAACTCCAATCAGCCACTTTTGGCGCCTGATATGTAAGTCGGTCTTCGCTTGCAGGCTTCGTTAATTATTTGCCCAAGTCGCCCGCAGCCTCAATGCTTGTCAGACTTTTCCTATCTGCAGCATGTGGGTGACACCTGCGTTCTCTTTAATTAATAATGGATGAAATGACCATGCAGGTAATCGACAACCGCGCCCTAGATTTTACCAGCACGGTACGGATGAGGGGAGTGGTGCAAGGTCCTTTAGGTAAGGACAGGACCTCAAGGACCACAAATGAGATAGAACTACACAGCCCGACTTTACGTAGACAATGGTTCACCTCTCAGAGGAATCCAAGGAACCCATGCAAAGGAGAAAAGAACAATCCACCAAACCAACCAAATCATTAGCACGCTAAACCGAGCATAGGCATATCTCGTTCAATCATTTCAAGGTATAAAGTATGTGGATGTATACACGTCCATCAATTTGAACACCCAGCTCAAGCTCAAAAACCAGCTGTTTGTCTCATCCAGCTGCAGCTCGTCAAACAGGTGCACCCAGCGCCTGACGTGCCCTTGTCCAGTAAGCCTGACGCTCAGGGGAATTCGCCGTCTGCACACAGCCAGTGATAAACCCATTCTGCCAGCCCTGCAGTCCACCATCAACCACCATCGCCCTCTGCTCCGTCGAGCACTTAGTCGCATAATACCACGACGCGGCCGCCCAAGCGTACTGATCCGGCTGCACCAGCTCGAGCACCTTCGCCGGATCCCCCGCGGCCGCGGCAACCTGTGGCGCCAGCTCGGGGATGCTAGCAGCATACTCGGCGACGAAGTTCGGCATCAGCATGGCACGGGTGCCTTGGCCAGGCCGACCGGGCGCCGGGAAGTGATTGCGGTTGAATTTGAAGTCGCCGGATTCGAACGCCATCCAGGAGAGGAGTGCGGCTTGCTCGGCCGCCGTGGTGATACTGTATGTTGTGAAGCCGGCGAGCAGGGCGTTGACGACTGTTGCGGATGAGACCGAGCACTCGTCCGGGAAGGACGCGCCGATGCAAGTGTTGGAGGTGGGCGCGATGGCGATAAGCTGTTGGACTGCATCGGCGGCGCGGGCGGGCAGTTCGTTGTCGTTGTTTTGCGTCGGCAATGGCGTTGCGAGAGTGGTGCCAGCCACCAGCGCCATGACCGCGAGAGGACCTGTACGTAGGCTACGCATCGTTTCGACTTGTGTTTCTCCAAGCCGGTATTTCTTTTTCAGACTCGTGGTTTTCTTGAGAGATAAAGCTTTTGTAACCTCCAAACCCCGGAAAAGGAATGTTACGGGGTTTTAAACTAAAGGAATGTGCGGATATAAAACGAAAAGGATCAAACCACCAAAGTAACGCGCAGCGAGCGTGGGAGGGAGGGAGCAGGATGAATTCAAAGACCACCCACAAGTACACATACACAACGAAAGCAACAAAGGCAGCCGGGCCATTCATTATAAGCAAGCTTTGAACAAGCACGAGGACACGCACAAGCCTCCGTGCTTGTTCTGAACAAGGCTAGACAAAGGGGACGTCGATGTCAATGTCGATGTCGATGTCAGTTCGCAGGGAGGTCAGGCCTCCGTTGGACACCAGAAAAGAATGGCATGTTCGGCGGCATGAACGGTCGCTCCAATGGGAGGCCTCAGATACTCGGTCCCTGGTATGGCGCAAACGTTAGTGGCCAGCCGTTGAAGCGATGTATGTAAGCTCTTCCATCGTTGGGTGTCAGATGCTGGTGGACGTGGACGACAGGACTGGAGGGGATGAGACGGCTGTTTCGAAGACGCTGGGGGCTGGGAAGAATAGGAGGATCAGATCAGTGGGCGAGGAGTCAGGATGGACATGGAGAGGGAGGGCAAGGCGGCATTCGAGCTACTCGTAAAGGGGGCCAAGCTTTCTTTGGGCACGGGGATTGCCCCACTAGCTGATTGGTTGGCTGTCGAAGTGATGTGTTATCGCCTAACCTGCCATAACCATCTCAAGGAGCTCAGCGCCAATAACGGCGGTTGGTTAGTCTTATAGGCGGCGTGGGACCCGCTTCTTGTACTCGGTGCCCAGTACCATGGAGTGCTTCGTACACAGTACAGCTCTTCGAGAGAAACCAAGGTCGTCTTTTTCAAATAGCTGCTATATAGGGTATCATTATATTCCATCATTCCCAACCAGTTATAACCTGGCTAACGCCCCGTAACCACGTGCGTGCACGCCTGTGCCCATGCCTATACTCGCAACAGAGCAAGGCCGAATTCCGCGCGACTTTTCTCCAGCATATGTGCCCCATTCCATCACTGTCACTTCCAGACTCCGATAAAGAGATGATATCTCGACGGAATGGACCGCGATGATGGTGTTTGATGAGGAGGAGGATAATGATCATGGCTCATTCCTCCTCACCCTCGGCATCCTCGTCGTCTTCTTCGTCTACACCATTTTGAACAGCTGTGTCCTCTTGCTCGACCTCAATCTCGCCTTCAGCGTCAGCGTCAGCGTCAATGTCAGAGTCAGAGTCGGAGTCGGAGTCGGAGTCGGAGCTACTGCCATCATCATTGTCGCTTGGGTCACTGCTGCTTTGCTCCTCGACTTGTTGCAAGTCCTCTTCTTGCTTGACGGTCAACCTCCCGCTCCGTCGGGCATTCGTTTGCGTGCGTGCTGTGGGAGCAGCAGGTTCATGGTCAAGAAGCCACCACTCGCCCTGCTTCCTGCCAGGCTGGATCAGGCCTTCTTTGATAGCCCACTCTCTAAGGCCGGTGTCAATTGCTTCCTGATTGAGGCTGTATGCATCGCGCTCAAAGTGGCGGCCGACGTGCTCCATGCGAGCATCCCAGGCCTTGCCGTCTTCGGTGTCGACGAAGGACTCGCCGCAGAAGCCGCAGCTGCTCCTTTTGGGGGCCTTTCTCCGATCGATCCAGCAGCGGGTTCGGATGCTTTCAAGCTGCTTCTCGAAATTGTCTTTCTCCTTCTTCGACACGCCTTCCTCGCCTTTCTTGGTTCCGACCCAAGGAGCGTGCATCCGTCGACAGTGCTGGGTGAATAGGTCCTTCCGGTTGAAGTCATTGAAACCTCGTTGTTGACTACGGCTATCATCTGGGGAGCAGGATCCTAGATCACATCGGAAATAACCCAGTCGCAGGTGTTGAGATGCGACATGACGTTTCCATTCGTTCTTACTCGCAAACGTAGCCTTGCACCCATAGTGATGGAAGGTACAAGGGAAAGACTTGGCTCCCTGCTGTGGCTTTTTGACCGAATGCTTCGCACCTCTACCGGTGACGTTCTTGCTTTTAGCACGGGAATGCTCAGGTGCCATTTTTCGGCCCTTCGAGGTTTTGCTGACTCGTGCTTGTCCAAGGACTCCTTTTATGGTGGAGTTTCGCCCGGTCCCAGACAATCTTCGATTCAGAGAGTCAACACGATTCAGTCGACTAGTGCTTCCTCGAGCAGGCCTTCTTGCTCCGGGGACGAAGTCGGAATCGTTGCCACTCTCAATGCCTCCGTAATCGTCCTCCGGATCCTTGACGGTGATGGTGTCATCGTCATGCAGGGACATGCCAAGCCCAGAATCTGCTGGACTGGCAAGTTGCTCTGACAGTTCGAGTTCCTCGGGATTGAGCTTAGGTTGAAGCACTTCTCTATCATCCATGATGCTATCCTCTAGTTCTGGCTCTGGATCTGGTGTCACCTGGAGGTCCCTCATTCTCAACGGCGTCTGCGTGGAAGGTATGGAGTTAGGAAGGGGAGTCATCGGGGACGGTTGTGGATTCCAATTGTTGACAACATTGAAGGGAGTGCCCAGTGTTGGTCCGTACAGGTCACAATCACGGGGAGAGATGGGAATCTCAAAGGGGCTCCGAATAATGTCAGGACTAAGTGCATAGTCGCTTGTAGTGGAGTCGGTGCTGGACGCTGCAAACCCAGCAGCGTCGGGAGGTGACATATGACGCACACATCGAAATTGGGTCGCATCACCAGGGGAAGGGGAGCATATCCCAAGTTGATACAGCTCATTGTCTTGAGTGTTCCTCTGGTATGGAAGAGAAAACCCATGGGCAGCAGGGTCATAAGCAGAGAAACTACCCCTTAGGAAGTTGTTTGGGTGATGGTGTGACAGGGAGCCCCCATGGGGTGGAAGGCCATGGGGTGGAAGGGCATCAAGATAAGGGTCGATACTGCTTGATTCACCTGGGTAGGACCAGACCGGGTGATGGCTTTCGTAACGATATGGATTGTTTGCATACTCTGGCCCCTCGCTTCCAAGCAAATCTTGGTAGTTCAAAGTATAGTCCATGACACTGGATCATCCAGATAACGCAGTGAGGATGACAGTGCGATGAAGGGTGGGAAGAGAAAGATGAGTCTGACTTGTTGAAAGGGACAGAGTGATTTGGGGTAGCACGGGCATATGAAGGGATAGTGTGGACGAGGTGGAAAGGCAACTCTTAAGAGAAGAAAAAAGCATATGGCAGCGGGAACAGTTGGGTGGATCTGGGTTTCCAGCGGAGTGAAAAGCAGAGGACTTCCTAGGAGTACTAGCATCTCCTGCTTCTGCTTTGATGGTGTCATGGATGGAGAGGAAGAAGGGGGCCAGAAAACAGAGGCCTCGAACAAAAAAGCCACAGCATCGGATGCTCATGGGTTGGGTTGGCTGGCATGGGGGGTGGAAGCAAGCGCATCAACCTCATGGGCCATGGGATCGGCCTTGTTGAGTGTCGAGGAGCGGATTAGCCGTCGCAGAGCCTCATCGCCCTCGTGGGACCTCACAAGAGGGCCGGCTAGGTGTATCGAAGGCTTTGACTAAGGGACAGTAGTGTTGGAATACCCTGGTCGCCTTGTTGATTGAGAATGGTCGAGTCTCAAAAGTGTCACACGGGCGAATGTCGAGACTCGAGTGGCGCGACTGGCATGCACCAGGCACCCCGGCAGATTCGATTGCGGTGATAGGCTGTCTCCCCAAACCGGTGTATTTCCTGGACAGCGGGTTGGGTCAGGCGAAGCTGGGGACGCCTTCTGGTTGCCTTTCTGGTCTCGTCAGCCATACGCTTAAGCTATTCGGGCTTTCATGGTTGTGGACAAGGCGGCACGCTCTGCCACTGCCACCAACTAAACTCGATGGGTTTTGGTAGTCGGTTGACGTGAATGCACACTCGCGTGGCCGCCCGGGCGGCCCCTGCTTCGCCCCGGCGCTGAGAATCGCGGTCAGGTCCAAAAGAGCCTATCATCCCAAATCCGGTTGGGCTGATTGGACTGTCTTGCAGACTCCTCGCATTGTCGCCCAAGCCCAACGACTGGCATGGACTCTTGTCTCGCTTCGTGGCTTTCATGGTGGCTTGATATTGAGGGAAATGCATGGCCGATTGCAGTAGTGGGTTTTATGTTTTATCAGCTATTGTGCAAGCAGGGGGGGCACGAACAGGTCGTTTGGGGAGGTCATGGTAGTAGGTAACGACGAGATAGAATGTGGAGGCTAATATTGCGCTGGCGTTGGGGGACTGGCGTTTCCTCCAGGGAACTGGGGAGGGATCATGCCTGGGATGGGGGACTTCAGTAACGAGCAGAAGTCCCATCTGGGAGAGAGATTGACCAAACGCCTCTAGTAGTAGGTAGCAGCCAGGGTTCAAGGTTGGGGTGGACCCGAAAGAGAGGGTCGGGACGGATGGGCATGGGTTAGGTTTGGGCGTGGACGAGGGACGGGAAAGCCAAACCGGTGCAGAGCTTGGAGCCCAGTACGGAGTACGGAGTACAGCGAGGGATAAATTGATAATGTGTCTGTGGGCGCGTGAGAAGTCTGGGGGGCTGTCAAAGCGGCCAGTACTAAGAATATCTGCATCCGTCACCATCGCGCGCTAGCGATACGAGAAAGGCGCTCATGGCGCCTAGGGAGATCTAAGAGGGGTCGAGGGGTCTATCTGGGGAAGCTGAGGCATGATTTGATGGAGTAAGGAGTAAGGACGTGCACGATTGGGGGATATTGTGAAGACAGATCTTATTCGTTCTGATGCCCACGGCTGAAGGCTAGCAGCTGAGAGAGGATGGAAGAGGTGCAGAAGTGGAAATTTTGTGCCTCTGGGAAGCGAGGGTTTGGGAGTTGGGAGCCCAAGATGGTAATGATCTCTGGTTCTGGTCTCCAGCACAAGTCTTGGGATGTTGGAGGTTACATTGCAATGACAAGCAAGGCGACCGAATGCCCCCAAAAGTGAAGGGTGGGTGATTTGGACACGGCGTTAGCCAGACACATGAACAGGATGCAGAGATGTACATGTTAGTAAGGGCGGAGAACGGAGTACGCAAGTTACTAGTCTAGAAATCACCATGTCTAGAAATCACCATGAACACGCGTTTGATGAGATGCACTCCGGTCTCCAGCACCAGGGCAAGAGGCGCTGCGCTGGTACTTCTAGCAGAACGAACGGGTAGAGTGGAGTAAATGACCGTCAACTGAACCACTACTCGTAGAGTCCTGAACCGGTCCATCGTGCTCGAATCTCTCGCATCTCTGGCGTCTTCACACTCTTGAGTTTCGGGAGGTGCTAAGGGCCGCCAGACGCCGCCGTGACCAAGCAAATGGGGGCTGATCGTCCCTGTGGAACGTCCGCGAGGACAAGTTAGGGAGGTGTTCTCAGTATATAGTCTGGATACTCGGTAGCTCAATAGTTATGCAGCGACTAGTAGCTAGCAGCTAGTACGTGGTTGGGTGCTTCATCCCTGCCTGGCCTGGCGGCTGTTTGAGATTCGAAGAATAATTACTCAGGACATACGGAGGACATACCGTGGCCCAACGAAGGGGCAGCAGCTCTTCACCACATACAAGGATGCATATGGTGCAGAAGGATTGGGGTTGCAGAAAGGCCAGCGTTCGGAACTGTTGCTTTCCTTTGTGTTTGATGTCCTCAGGCCGCGACCACAGCGAGCAAGAAGTCGCGTGGACTGATGAAAACACGAAGGCAAGAGTGTCCGCAGAGCAGAACGAAACAGCAGCGGGAAACAATAGTTCCATTGACTCCCATGTTGGTAGGAGGGATGAGTCAGGAGCTGCCTGTCACGATCGTTCGATGCGGAACTTGCCATTGGCGTTGGCGTTGGCGTTGGCGTTGGCGTTGGCGTTGGCGTTGGCGTTTGCAGTTGGCATTGAAGAACCGCGAGAAGCACAACCAAATTCGAAAGTGCACCAGCCAACCAAGCCAGAGCCCAAAAACCCACCCCAGCCTCTCTGAAATCTGCCCTGCCCGGCCAGGCCAGGCCAGGACCCGGTCGTACTGTACGAGTAGTCATCCGTGGGCGCGAGCATCCGATCTTTTTGGACAGGAGGAACCTGAAGCCAGGGATATACCATGAACACCCACCGCACCCCCGGATCTGTGCCGCCAGTCACAAGCGACCCGGGTCCCCAGAAGCCTCTCTTTCGGCCCCTAGCGAGCGGCAATGCCTGAGGCCCAGCAGAAAACAACCTTGGTTAAAGCCAATCTGAACTGGAATGCTGTTGACTGGCCACCCCTCTCAGCCTCTGGGTCCCCAATGCATGCCAATGCCAACGCAATGCCACATGATGCCAGGCGTCCAAACCCCAAACCCGTCAGCAGTCACCCAGGGTCTCTGTACGGAGTACTCGAACGGTGGGCTGCCCAGGGCTACCAAGCAGTAGCTCACCCACTATCGTCAATCACAAAGGCGCAAGGGAAGGGTTAGGCACGGATGTGGATGATGCCCTCGCTCCCCTGGGCGCGCGTCCTGTGCCCTGCATTCCATATTTCGGGTGTGAGCCTTGGGCGCCGGGGACTGGCGGCGTCCCATGCGTGACTACCTGCGTCGTGAGGCGCATACTGCCCGTAGTACTCGGTACTCCGTATACTACTGTGTACAGGCTAAAAGTTGGGAAACAGATGGAAATGACATCGACATCGGTTGATCATCGATCCAACACGAGGTAACTCGGTACGTGCATATTTAGAAAAAGGGGGAAGTCCGCGGGCTAAGGGGCCTCCTGCTTGAGGGGTTTTTTGAGACGTTGGGAAACCCGAATGGTTGAAATGCGAGTGAGTGGCACACACACAACACCTCAGCACTCTCGAGCCTGGCAGTGTGGTGCTCCCTTTTGGATTGGTGGACTCGAATCTTATTGAGGGTTGTGCGTCTCTATCTATGTATACCCGCGACCGCGACCAGAGTATTCGCTAGACATAGAAGACTCTTTCGTAACATTGTGCCTCTGCTTCTGTCTACAGTACTTGCTCCAGGTCACTTGCAGCCTCCGTCCGCCCAGGCCCAGGCCTCTAATGGCTGAACGACCCCGGTGCGTGTTTCGTCGGTGAGCGCAGGATGGATCCCTGTTTTGCTACCCTTATGTGCCCAACTTGCGCGCTCCCCTACATGATATAATATCCTGGTCTGGCCAATGTTTCGTCTTCTGCCACATCGTTAGTTCCTCATGTACAGCCCGTACAGGGGTTCTAGAGTCGTCGAGCTGGGCTGCTGGACCCCTGGGCCCCTGGGGGTTTTTCCTCTATACATCACCCAGTCCCTGGTTCCTTGTACGGATACCGATTTTACCCTGCTGGAAGAACACGGATGTGCTGATCTGATCAGCGCTGAAGGCTCCGTATGCCCCCATTGTTTCTCAATCGAGTCTGTCGCTCACTACCAATCCGGCAAGCGTGCACTGCGCCTAAGCTTGGTCGTTCTTGTCTGGGGCTTTGCTTGCATTCATAAACCCTGCCACTTGTCTATTTGGAGACAATCTTGAATCCTTTCATATCAGCTTATGTTCTGGTCATGCCTTCCCTTGGAGATGGTGTCTTTGTCTTCTCGCTTAAGATCTGGTCATGGAGCCCCTCCCCAGCTGATACCCCTGTCCATCACAGATTCACTACTCCGTACCCATCCCGTAGGTAGGGAGTCGATTCCCAAGAAACCTGAACGGCCCAAAGACACAACCCTAGTCTTAATTCCACCCTCCGCAATACCGCAACCGAATCCATCTCTCGCTTGCGACTACCCCAATTCAAGAGCCCGAGCGTCCCAGATCGATGCCCACGTGTCGCCCCGGGATCCAATTCTGGTTTGAGTCAATAGACTCTCAGCGTCACAGCTTGAGCAACTCTCCTCCGCTTCCCTCCGCTCTCTTACTTACCCCTCCCCAAACATTGCTAGCCCCAGCGCCACCAACGGTCGAGCTTCTTTACGTCAACCTTTGCACCCTCATTGTGGACTAGATGGAGTTGCAATAGCACCTGCTAACCATTCTGAGCACAGCTCGACCTCCATTCTGGTCCAGACACAGCTCAATCTCTCCACTTTGAGCCTCAACTTGCTCTCCTCGTTCCTCACCTTGCCCATCCGGGCATCGCGCTCTTCGCCCGAAGCCATTCCCCACCATAGCCGACTTTCCATCCACGACGGCATCTTTTCAACAACTCCTGATGCAGTTTGGAGCCCATGCAACTGCTGATAGCTGGACATCCCACTTCAGCTAAAGCTTTGTTTCAACCACCGCTCATACCGAGTACGAGTATAATCCTAAGCACACCCTCCCTGTACCCTGTCCGCTCTTGCCAGGCTAGCCGAACATTGGCCTCAAATCTCGCGAACCCTCACTCGCATTCCCTCCTCATCGTACCAATCATAGTCTTCATTCTCTTGAGGGTGCTGTCTTTCAACCACGGTCACCATATCGCCCGGTCGGAGGTCTAGCTCCTCCTCTGACAAGGATCGGGATTCGGAACGTGATCGCCGACGATGGTTTGTTTTGCGCACATGGGTCTGGCGATGGTGTTCTTCAGCCACCCTCCCTTGAGCTTCTGGTGTTTGATTCGTGGAGAACGAAGGAATCGGCGGTGGGCTTGGAGCATGCTCAAATTCTTGTGATACAGACTGATCCCTGCCTACTTCCGTCTGGTCAGCCAAGAGAAAAGGTGAGTGCGTGGCCCATTGCATCTACCTGCTTCGCGACTCCGTCGTCCTTTGCTCCTCCTTCGGCCACGACCAGTCGACCTCGATCTCGATCGCTCTCGGCTGCGGTCTCTATCCCGGTCCTGGAAATTCTCACCGCTCTCATAGTGTTCATTCCGATACCACGGAGCTCGGCCTTGTTGGGATGGCGCTCGCACGTTCCGACCCAATGGTCTCGACGATGATCGGTGTTGGTGTTTAAGAGGTTGAAGGCTCGGCCGATACGTGGCAGGTGCTGTCTCTTCAAAACGAGTGTGTCCTGCGGCGGGATGCATGGCCAGTGGATACGGATTCGCATGAACTCGAGGCATAAATCCTGGCTCAGCAACTGGCGGCACTGATGTCGGACGCATTCTACCATTGTTTAACAACAGACTGTGTAGATCCAGCCACGAGCAGAACGCCTACCTTGCAAATGGACCATGCCCGTTATCTTGCCCAATAGGCTCATTGTAGCAATGGGGACTCGTCTGGTGTCTGTCATGAGACTCAAGATACCTAACGTGCTCTTGAGGTACCAGCTTGAGCTTTTGAAAGTGCTTTGATATTTCAAGATCTGGTGAAGCTGGACGGCGGTAGCTTCTTGCTTGTCTACCGCCAACGCGTTCATCATCCGAATCAATGAAGCCTCTCCCCGGAGAGCAGCTGGGATCATCGTAATAATCGTTGCCGCTGTCGATCGATTTCTTTGCCTTGGAAGACCGAGTCCGACTCAGTCGTGAACGGCTCCTGTTTCTAGGATGTCGACCAGAGAATGGATTCCAGCTCTGAGCTCTCGAGTGCCGACGCCTATAATGGCGCGGCCGATCGCTCTCTGAACTACTTTCTTCTTCACTTTCCGTATCTTCTTCTCTGCACCTTCGGCAGATAGTCTTTCCCGGCAATTGTCCAGGAGGGATGGGGTGTTTTCGATGATACCGGGCAGATCTGAACCTGCTGCAAATCTCACATTTGTATCGCAGGCCTGAAGAGTGTCCTAGACCCGGCGATGCGTGGTTTTGATGTTGGTGCATTGGAAGCATATGGGGCTGCACCGGAAATGGTCCGGGAGGAGCGGCCGCAAATGGTGGGTGATGACCCATGAACGGCTGTGGTGTGACGAAAGGAAGTCCTTGATCGGGCACAGGATAACACGCTGGCATGGGAAATATCGTAGGATGAAAGTAGGGAAGGAACTGTGGCTGAGGTTTCATATGGCTTGGTATGGGCGTCTCAATTACCGCAGGTCTAGGAGCATCTTGTAAAGGAGGGACCAGGTACATGGCGATCGGTTGTGGCAGTTGTTGGCTTTGAGTTGAGGAAGGATTGGTGGAAGGCTGGCCAGGGCCTTGTGTAGGCATGGGACCGGTTGAAGATGGCCGTGG
The DNA here is from genome assembly GCF_000709125.1 of Exophiala aquamarina CBS 119918. NCBI lineage: Eukaryota > Fungi > Ascomycota > Eurotiomycetes > Chaetothyriales > Herpotrichiellaceae > Exophiala > Exophiala aquamarina. Next base: position 685,471 of record NW_013550579.1, read on the forward strand.
CATAATGAGCGGTATATCTGGATTCTCACATTGAACGTGATTGTTTTGGCGAGAGTCCCTGGAAAAGAATGAGCGAGCGCCCCCTGGCAGTAGTGCTTGGGTCAGCAGTTTTCGCAGCGATGGCTGACTGGACTTCTTCCGCACATAAAAATGGCGGCCATCATGCCCGCGCTCAATCCAAACTGAAGTTGGTTTCATTGCTGCTGCCATGTTGTCACTGTGCTGATGCAAAGGATGTGGGAAAGAAGGAGCGCAGCAGATGTTCTCACTGACCTTGAAGGCTCCTTCTGCGCATCAGAGAAGCCAAAGTACGCGTCGTAAGAAGGATAGTAGGTGCGACCACTTGCAGGGTGGTAGAAGTAACCGTACTGCGACTGCCACATCTTCAAGTCTGTGTGAATAACAGGTGAGGCAAGAGGCAGTAACGCTCAAAGTGGAAAGAGGTGGTTCAAAAGGAGGGAGAAGTTCTTCACTTCCCAATATTTAAATCTCACGGGCCCACGAACTGTACGGTTATCATCGTCGAGGCACTGCTCAGCCTTTCTGCAGAGGGACCCGGAGGTTGGTTAGAACAGGAACCCAGATACCCAGCGAAATAAGCTATCGCCTCGAAGAAAATTGTATGGAATGTCCTCCAGGAATTGAAAGTCGCATTGGTACGGAGGGAGAAGGTTAGTTTGTCTCTACAGAGATGATGTTCCACTCTCCACGTGCGACTTCAATCCAGAGAGCAATGCGTCCTCTAAAGATTGACCCAAAATGCAAAACCCTAAGCATTGTAAAAAGTAAAGCCTGCCGACAGTCCACTCCCAAGAGACTGCCACACCTCTTGCTTTTTGTGTCTTCAAGCGACCAGTTCAGGGTGTCAATGGGACGAACATGCTAGATCATCACCAGAATATATGCCTTTATGCCTTGAATCATCCCAATAAACCTCTTGATCAATTTCTCCACCTTTGAAGCTGCGAGACAAAATGCTGGATATGCGGGTCTTTGTCTAAGCCAGTTGAATAATTTATCTCCAGACTCCAGAGCTATTGAACATCTCTCACCGAGTTGAGTATCCTGCAACATAGGGTCATAGATAACTTCTGCAACTCCCAGGACACGTTTGTGGACAGCGTTCTGGAAGCAACAGAGCGCCTGGGTGGGGTTCGTTGCTCTTACTACGCCAGTCTATGGCCCTACTTCCCATCGAACTCAGCCTTGGTACACATCATGAGGATAACAGTGCAAACGAGATCGATGGCTCCTTAAACCGAGCTGTGGAACAACTCTACGGCCTGAGTGGCATCTTATTGCCTGCATAAATACTAGTGCACCTTTAGCGAGTCCTGCCTCTCAATTGAATACTTCGACTTCATCAACATGGACAACACTCCGAGAAGGGTTTCGTGCTGCAATCCTATTCCCACGCATACGATGATCGCTCGCAGGTGCATATGCAGCGTTAAGCTGTGAATTGTGCCTTGGAAGACTGGACGAGCCAGAAATGAGGGTTGCCACCACAAATATGTGATCGGCCACCTTAGGAACTCCTTACATACGTTCATGATGAGAGATCTCTGCCTTTTCATGTGTGACTTGGTGCTGAAGTGGAACCTCGAAAGTGTCGACATCGGCCGCTTTGAATTTTTCTCGTCGGTGTGCTGCGCTCAAAAAGGATATCCATCTCGGCAAATGTTCGTCCCGAAGGCTCCGGTAGACGGAAATAATGGTAGACAAGAACAAGAAAGCAAGTACCAGCCCAGAAGAAGCCGAGTTCCCCCAGTTCCAAGCGGTGGGATTGATCATGTAGGGGCTAAGGGCGTTCACGATGGTAGCGGCAACGTTGTAGGCCACACGAGCAAGACCAAGCCGAAGTCGTAATTGCAGCGTCGACGATCGAAGGGAGAGCAGGACCGCCCATGTGGACGATAGCCAAGACAAAGGGAGACGAGCAAGCGCCCTTCTGGGGAGTACCAAGATCCGGATCGTCGTAAGGAACCTAGACGTGAATCAGCATCGGGCAGTCATCCCAGGGTTCAGGGGGCTACGCGCTAGAATGCCAACAGGGAGGAAACCATCGTATAGAAGACGAGTAGACGCCAGACGACTGGACGGAAAACGGAAAACTGTGGGGTAACTACGGCGACGATACTTGGCCGCGCCCGAGGTGAGTGAAAGATGATTCGCTCCACCATAAGCGTATGCAGGCCCCGACAAACGTAGGACTCTACTAGGTACTTCCTTGCATCCTTGCTTTGCAGTGAGACAATGGATGCGGAAGTCATCGTTCCTGCACCCGTCATCATGCCTCAGCCGCGAGGTGTAGCTCATCACAATCACAGGCTTCAGAGTGAGATGTCACTTCATTGGAGTCAAGAGTATCTTTTAGAACTGTGGCTCTCAAAGCAGCAGCGCCGACATCTTCAAGGATCGTCAACACATCGTTAAGCATATTAACCAGCCAGACGTCAACAGTATTGGCCATAGTATTGGCCCAGCTACCTGCGCGCCAGGGAACCCAATTGTAGTGATGACTTGCGTGAAGGAGTTCGTTCTTGCGCCTTGCGATTGGCTGGCTTCCAAATCGATATGATTCAAGGGTTACCTCATTGTCCACTTCTTTGTGAAGGGCTTGGTAGATGGTAAGGAGACCGCTCGGCCGTTGTTCAGCGGCGGTGTTCGTGTCTAGCCGCCCACTCTCAATGAATGTCTTTAGTCTTCGCCGACATGCCACGAGTCGCCTACCCTGAAACCCATGGGAAATGGATCAGAAGCATCCAATACCACCTGTTTGAAGCTTGTGATCCACGCTCGTCTTTTGACTGTGGGCAGTATAGCATCGTACTCTCCGACCTTTGTAGTTCCTCGAATATAACCCTCAAACTCCGATCCACTTACACTGACATGCCTGAAGCTTTCACTTACGGTTATATGACCTCGAGCATGCATGACAGCCAATCGGGCACAAGTTCCTGTGCCTCAAAGGCTTCGATCTAGCCTGCCAGGGGATACCACCGCAGTACCATCAGCTGTTTTGCCTGTCCCAGATTTCGAAGCCATATCCTGATTGACCGAGCCAATCCACTGGAAATTCGTTACACCACTGATTCCAGGATTCTCCGGATGCACAGGATGGATAGATCGTTGAATAGCTCTCTTTATGTCCTCCCCAATCTTGACTATACATATTCATCGCTCTCAAGGATCAAAACCCCGACATCAGCGTCGGGATTTATTGGCGACAGCACGACGTTGACAGACATCGACGCTCGACCGCGTGGTTCTTGCAAGACTAGTTGCCGGATTTGGTCACAATGCTTCTCAAATGCCCGCATCTTCTAGTACATGTTTTGAAACGGTCCGCCAGGAGGATCAAGAATACCGCCCGTGATGACGTCGCCCACTTCCCCCTCGGCATGAACCCCAAAAGCGTTGAATGAACGACTGAATGGCATGCTGCTTCTTTAGTGTGTAGTCAGAGGCTTACATTTCAAGGTTAGAGGGCGCAGTGTGACTCTACGACTGTTTTCAAGTACATAAATATTGTCCCTCGAGGAATTCCCGTTAGGGACGTGGGAAGTGACCAAGCGGGACGGCCTTCCAGATTGATACCGCGACTAAAGCATTGTTAAATGGTTACGCCGAAGCGAACATTGGGGTGGCATCTTCATCTTGAGATAACGCAGTGAGTTACGCCATCAGGTTAGGCTGACCGAGATCACAGCTAATTCCCAAACAGCTCGTGGACGAACTCTCCGAGAACGTAGATTTTGACAATCAATTCTAGACCATTTTCGGGTCTATCGATATACCAGACGAATTCGCAGATCCTTTTCGTGGCTTCGAGCGGGATCCGTGCGGTGAAAATAATAGTATCCCTTAATTTCTCCATGATTTCTCCATAAACAGGACGACATCAGCCCAACTATCAGTGTGCCCGTCCAAACAAGAATCCTCAGCAGAAAGGGCGTCTTCACTCGGAGAGTCTCCTTCATCGAGAAGCTATCTTCACCAAAAGAAGATGCTTCACTCAGACATTCTCCGACATCTGGGCAGCCATCCTCATCGGAGGAGCCGTCTTCACTCAGACAAGGTTCCCCGTCCAGATTTTCATCCTCAGCAGGGCCGCGCGACCCCTGCAACTGATCGCCAGCCCCTGAGAAAACATTCGTAGCGAGTTCGGATGCGAATTTCCAACCTGGTTCAAACCTCGTAGTTAGGATGTCACGTTTCTCAGAGCCTTGGGCAAGCTTCGGTGGATGGTGAAAGCAAAAGCGATTTGTTAGGCCAACTCTACTCAAGAGTATCAAGATTATAACACGGAAGCTCGACTTCAACTTTTCAGATATCGTGAACGCCGTACGTTCACATTTCTGTGCTCTTGCCCTGCAGTACAAGATATTTGCCAGCTCCTGGGGTGGTGGTTCTCTGCGGAAAAAGCCACTTCAAATATGTCTTACATTCATCCAGGCGAGAACCAGACATGTTGCGGAAGCACAAGTATTTTAATTTAGAGAGATGATCTGTAGTTTGTCGCCCCTGGAGGTGCAAATACTTCTCTTGAAAGTCATTATAGGTATCATCTAATATTGGTTAGTCCAACAATGTTAGTATCATCTTGGGTGAACGCACCAATGGTGAAGGGGTTGAATTTGGCAGGGTGGTCCCTCAAGCAGGCGTTGAAGCCAAGATCGATTGAACTTTTCAGAACGTTGAATTTCAACGATTTCAAGCATTGATCACACATGTTCCCCCCGTTGCTCTAAGGTCTTATCAGTGACCTGGCATAGTCGAAATGAAGAGACACGCGTACCCTTCTTCTCAAGATCCTGCAGAGGAGACACTGTCCACCTGCCATGCGGACATTGCGTCTGTTCTCGCTCTCCTTTTCTGTTCGTGGTCTTTTCGAGATTCGAACCTTATTCCCGAACGTGATGATGGGGGTTCCGTTTTTGTCCTTGGAAACTTTGTGGTTTTCAAACCTACCTAAAGGGACCTTCCCGTGCTTTGTAGGCTGAGATGGAGACTCTGGGGCCATCCGCTGGTTTTTTGATCGCCCAAAATTTGCAGGGAGGAGGGGGCGGTGGGGTGTGGTATCGGTCTAGACCAGTAGTCTCTGAGCTTGTGGTGTGCGAGGTTTTGCACAAGGCACTGCGTCGGTCCAAATATTTGCGGTAGGATGAGTATAGTCTACCACACCAGGAAAGCTGTTTGGCGTTGGACAGTTGGGAAAGCTCTCAATGGGGGACATGACACGCTTTGTGTCGGTGGATTCGGGAGACGTATCAGTTCGCTGGCTGGAGGAAGTGCTGTTTGTTCTGGAGCAAAATTCGAAAGAGTTTCTTCGATCTCTTCTAGGCCTTCAGTTGCGTGATCAGGCAACAAGGGTTCACAATCCATTGGACAGAGGGCCCCACTATCGAAGTCATTTGGGGTCAGTGTGGAAAGACATTGTGCAGACGTGTCCCCATCAAACAGATGGGTAGGCGCCTCTCCAATTGGCAAGTGAGAGATCGGCAATGCTTGCTGCTGAGGATGACACCCCAGCTCTTCAAGAGGGCCATTACGTGGCGATGGGAAATGAGAATCCTCATGGACGGGAAGGTCATCGAACATGGACAGAGTAGAGGCATCGAACATGCTGGAGTCGAAATCAGGTAAGGGCCCAAGGTGAAAGATAGCCTCATCTGGAGGGATCATGGGGCTCATGGCTGAGATCGTGGGGCCGAAACAGGGGCAAGGCTGACTGAAGGCCTTTGAAATAGAGAGCCCCCGCGCAATGAGTGCTCGGCTCGTAAAGTATTCAGATGTTTCTCTTGAACAGATGAAAGTAGTAGAGACAATGAAGAGTTCGGAACCTGGGAATACTGCATATCATCTTATATTTGGCACAGGGCGCTCTCATTTCAGTTGACCTCTGTGGTTGCAACTCGTGGAGACCAGTCAAATTTTGCCGCATTGCCTGTTATGGGATAGCGTGCCACGCGAAGCCCCAAATGGCATGTCGCAAGGCAAGGCAGCAATCGCATTGGTGAATCCCGGAATCAATGCAATGGATGAGCAGTGCTGGAACTAGTAATGCGGCAGAAGGAGCTGAATACTATATCAGTTTAAGATCATAATGGCATAGAAATGTAAACTATTCCACAACAACTGCTCCACTCAGCACCACTTGACATCGGAGTCGACACACCAGGATATCTTACGCCCTCCATTGGACTTGGCGAAATATGTCACCGGCTGGACTAACTACAAGTACTACTGAATGGGAGAGGAACGAGGTTCTGGCCTTGTTGCAACTGCTTACAACTATTGTTCTTTGGGACATCGAACGCCTATTTGTATATCTTCACGACTTCAATCGACTCCGTCAAGGACAGCCGCCAGCAGGAAATAGCGGTGTAGCCGATGGCCATGCGACAGGAATGTCTGCAGCAAAATGTCATAATCACATGCTTTCCCAACCAGTAAAGATCCCTGCTGAGTTGGAGAATATGTTTGACAAACCCATCCCGAATCGCGAAACCGCTCGACGGAGAACTTCTGTGTAACGTGAACCATGGCGGGAGATAAACACTTACTGCGAATCATAGCAAGGTCGAGGTTGTGCCTGCCAGTTTGTTCCTTGTTTCTTCCTTACGCGTACCTGCTCCACGTCACGCATTCGGCTTGGCGGCTCCCCAATGCTGACTTTACTAAAACTGGCATAGTCTCCTTAGGTAAGGCAGGCACTCTCCAACAAAATCACCCCAGTCTATTCGGTCATGGGCAAGAAAACAACGTATACTGTGGCTTTGACCAGTGGCTGCCAGTGGGCAACAACAATTACTGCTTATACTTACATCATGCGGATCCGGCTTGTCGATTTCGAGCATGCCTCCACAACTTAAACACAATCGCATTTTAGGATTGTGATCTCTCTCAAGTCTTCTTTGCTACGGCTGCTTCACTGCGGCCTGCTCTTCTCACCTCAATTGAAGTTGGCCAGCTTCGCCGCACTGCCCGGACTACCTCACATTCACTTTCCTCACCACACCAGTCCTCCCTTCACAATGGCCCCCGTCGCCGAAAAGGACATCCTGGCATACCGTAAGGATGTCGCAGAGAAAGGCCGCACCCTTTCCGCCGCACAGCGAGAGAGACTTGTACAGCCATACCTCCCCGAACCCATGCAGAAACCACACACCACAAGCGAGCAAAATGCTTCATCTTTCTCTAGCAACAGCAACCAAAGATCCCGCAGTAACGGCCACAAGCGCCGACTGCGTCCATTTTTAAAAGCGAAGCTCCATTTTCTCATATTCTTCCTCATTCAACTTTTCTTTGGCATCTACATTCGTCTGCGACAGATCTACCACGCGACCATAGATCGGCTCCTAGCCATACGGCACTACCACCACCGTACGCCGGAGTATATACAGCGGGATGTCAAGAACCTCGACCGAATACCGGAACACCTGAGTGTTATTCTTAAGTTCAAATCCGAGCAGGATGGCGGCCTAGAGGCTCTGATGGATGAAGTCGCCGAGCTTTGCGCCTGGTCCGCTTCGGCAGGCATTCCATTGCTCAGCGTCTACGAGAAATCCGGGATTCTGAAGACATACATGCCTGCATTGCAGGAGTTGGTTACATTGAAGTTGAGATCTTACTTCGGTCCTGCCCCTGCGGCACCGAGTCTGAGGGTCTTCGCGCCAAATCATCCATCGATCATGACTCCTTCTCCTTCTCCTATAGCATCGCCTCGCATCCCCCCAACAGAGCCCAGCTCTAATGGTTCCGGATCAACACCATCTGGCACAACAAGACAACACTTCGACCTCCTCATCCTCTCCGCTAGTGACGGACGTGACACAATTGTCGACCTTACCCGAATACTAGCGGAGATGGCACAAGGACGAAAAATCTCCCCGAAGGACATCACGCCAAACCTCATCAACACAGAAATCAGCGCAACGACTTCTCTCGCGGAGTCGCAGCTTCAGAACGGCCATGTGCCAACAACTGCCACCCTTTCGCCCAACGCCGCTCCAAACAAACAAGTAGAGGCCGGCGAACCTGACCTGGTCATAATCTTTGGCCCGTACGTAAAACTGGACGGCTATCCGCCCTGGCAGGTGCGACTGAGTGAGATCTTCTGCGTCGGAGACTCAGGGGGTGACGTGAGTGGAAGTGCCAGCACCAGAGTCGAGTACCAGGGTTTCTTACGAGGCCTCTGGCGTTACGCTGGTGCAGAGATGAGATTCGGTAGATGAGGAACTACAACCCTCCCTACATTTGTATCCGGTAAGGGAAGCAAGGAATGACGAGGATGTAGTCAATTCCCTCTCTCCTAGCTTAGTGGCGGTTTTACATTGGAGGTATTGGTGCTATTGCTACGTTGCAGTGTAGATGTATAGATAGACATTATAAGTCAATTGAGACAATATATCTCTGCCTTTGCAGACGAACGGCATCGGTGATACACAGGGTCTCGGGACCTTCGGCTCAGCGGCTTGTTTGATTAATGATTATTGCTAGATCTGCATGCTAGACCTGCGTAACACATACCAAGATATTATACATGTCTCCCAAAATGCGTGATCTGGATGAGCGAGCGAGCTTGATGCAGTGCTGGCACCTGATCATTTGCTGCTTAATTGCCTCTGTGGATGCGAATCGCGCGTTCCTCTCACCCCGTACGCCTATCTCACTTTTGCACATTATGTACGACATGCTTCATTGATCTGGGCGATGGCTTAGCTCGATCTGTCTGCTGCCTCACAGCTCCAAAGGGATGGGTTCGAGCACATCGTAAGCATATAAAATGGGATTTCTGCGTAACCTTGATGTAATTTGTTCTGTCCGAGCTCAATCAGTTAGCGGGTGTATGATTAAGTAAGAAGGAAGAATTCTATGTTGGCTTCGGCGGGGTCGAACTTACCTCTTCCTCCCTCTTGTCGTGGTTGCAATTGAGTAAATGATTGACGGGCACTATACGCCTAGCGGTCCGACGGTATGGGAGGCCTGCGGCTCGCATGTATCATTCACGGTATTTGATACTTGAACACTCGAGGAACAGCCGGCGTTGTCTGCTGTGAAAGCCCAGGTGAGGTGACGATGACAGTATTGTCCCCGTGCGAACAAACGTGGCCGTAGTCGATTGGTTTAGGAGAGATCGATCGCCCTCATCCTCAAGAGCGTTCGAAAATACTGCGCTGGATGAATTCAAAGATGCATTATGGTGCATCGCCACTTAGCGTCTGTTACGTCTCAGTCATCATCATCATCATCATCATCATCATAGCCGGTATAAATCTCCCACATCTCATCATTTGTGCCTGAAGTGATCAGTGAGCCGAGCACTCTCTCGTACGTCCACATGGTGATGGCTGAAGCAGGTGCCGCCTGTATTAAGTCAGCTCACGCATGACACGGGAAGGAGGCAGGACAACGTGGGGTCTTACCTTGATTAAGCTAACGGTCAGGCCCCTATACCAACCGCGAATACCCTCTCTTCTCCAGATCATAGCGAGACCACGGAAAACACCTCTGTACTCTGGAATGTTGGTATGGATATACCTAGTCCGTGTCGGTCCTTGCACCTGTAATCTCTTTCGGACAAGATCGAGCGGGAAAACTGCTGTTTTCGCGAGGACGCTCGCGAAGACTCCAGCGGTGGCGTCTCCTGAGCCAAATGGTAATGTCTTGCCGCCGATATACTGATGTAGGATTTCGTAACTGGTGAAAAAGAGGCCCATGTACGGCACAATCTGGCCGATTGCTGCACTCAGGCCTCTGAAGAATCCCTTCGGTCCTTCATGCCTAGTAATGTCTTTGACTGAGTGAAGTAGACCCAAATACACGCGCTCAGGGCCTTGTGCGGCAAATCTCGTGCGCAAAAGATCAAGTGGGTATGTCACTGAGGTCGCGGCAGCCCCCGCGCAAGCACCACTAATGAAAGACTCAACAGAGGGAGGTGTCCGATAAGGGAGCAAGGCTTGAGCTTGGGTGACAGTACGGTAAGCTGTAAACTGGATACCTCCGTAGCAGACATACATCAACTCGGCAGGGATGTTGCCCTTCCATAGTGCTCGGATGCCCTCTTGCCGCGCGATGGTGGTCAGAGTCCGAAATGCTCCTTTGTAAATGGGACCTTTGATGCCATCACAGGACAGGGGATCCGAGAGTGAATGGGGTTGAAGTTGTAGTCTGATCTTTACCACATCCAGTGGAGCGATGCAAAACCTGGACACGAGTCCGGCAACAGCTCCAGCCACTACTACTTGTTGTCTTGTGCCCTGGAACCAGCTGATAAGAATAGGGTCGGCATTGAGAGCTCCATACTTACCTCGTCCTTGAGTCGCCCAACCTGGGCCGCCGACATGCGCTCTGCAATTCTCAGAAGCCGCCGTTAACCACGGAAGTGGTAATATGGATTAATTCGGGCCGTTTGATAGACTGTGTTCAGTGAGGAGGAGAGATCAATCTTCTCGTCAAGAAGTCTTGGTTTCAAAACATTGGGGAAATTGTTGGCGATGATGTCGTCCCTCCCAGGATAAGGGGATAGTCACGTGATAAGGCGCAAGTTTGGTGTTATTGTAACCTGAATCAGCAAGACACTTTACACTATGCACAAGAAAAGATGTGAAAGTTGATTTCTCGTTCCGCAGGATTGTCATAGTGTTATGGCTTAGTTACGAGTAGATCTAGAGCTTCTGAGCGTGGGTTGGAAACCACTTTACGCGATGGGTGATCAAGCGCGTCATTGCTGGGCGTTTTAGGCGTCGCTGCGGGGACCTTCTGGACTCATTAATTGATTGACCTGGGCTGCCCTTTCGTCTCCAGACCACATTTCTTGTGCCGCCACAACTCTCTCAGCCATTGAATCGCTCTACCACTCTTCCTTGTGTTCCTGTGCGAGGACAATGTCTTCAAGATGTTCAGGAATCCTCGTGAAAATACCAGCTTAAACTCTACCCGTTCTCTCCTCCCATCCACCGGGCGACCGCCTACTCCACCTTCCACCAACGAGCCAAAAGTCACTTCTTCTCCCTTTTTCGCTGCTCCAAAACCCACTTCCGAAAAGAAAACACCCATGTCTAAAACACCAGTACTCGGTCGTCAAGTTGGTTCCAAAATACCTAGTTCAAAGAAGCCAGGATTCCGGCAGAACCAGAGCATTCTAAGCTTTTTCGCCAAATCCGACAAACCCGAAGTAAACGACATTGACACCAAGTCCCAGGCCCCACTGTTCTTCAAGGATGCCCAAGAGAGTATTGAAGAGCAGCAAATCATCGAGCGCGCCATTCAGGCAAGCAAGGAGCAGGAGCAGTCAAGGTTCAATGAAGACGAGACCCCAATAAAGCGGAGGCGAACAGAGTCTCAGGATGTAGATTGGGAGGTTCGAACGCCGTCCCCCGAGCCCCACTTAGAGTTGGAAAGAAGTGCAAAAGAAGAAAGCGGGAGCATGCCGTTGAACAGTCGAGAACGGACACCAAAAAAGTGGATTGGTGGCTTTGTGGACGACTCGAGCGATGACGAGGACGTGGAGATCATGAACGCCAACGGATCTAATGGCCAGCTCGTCTTGGAGACAGTAGGAGGTCCTCATTTGGCTGCTTCGGACGACATTGACGTCGACGTAGGAATCTCGATCGCCAATCCCTTAAAGCCTTCTATTCAAAATGACAACAGGAAAAGTCCACCCACTGACATCGAAGGACCAGAGGAAACCACGGACATCATCGTTCCAGCCTTGAACCGTGAAGGTACCAGCATGTTCGTTGCTGAGGATTTTGGCGATGAGGAGGATTTCGATGACGACGAATTCTTTGAAGGTGGTGAAGAGTATATGGAACGAAGATGGATGGAGGAACAACGAGAAATGGATATGGGACTCGACGAAGATTCCAAATCAGAGAGTGGCGCGGAGAGTGTGACGACCCCAAGAAGTATTATTGAACATGACGGTCGCATTCAGTCCACAACAGGAGGTAACATCCCTCTCTGCCCCATCTGCAATGGCAACATGAAAGGATTATCAGAGGATCAGGCCTCTTCGCATGTCAACGCATGTCTCGATGGGGCCGCACAGCCTTTCCCTCAAACAACGAGTCTAGGGCGTGAAGGCTCTCTGCCCTTGCCTAAAGAGCCGGAAGGCCCAGTACCAAAACGCTTTCAACGTGCGGCAATCGCCCGTCCAGCGCAATCGAACCCCTTCACGTTGAACCAAGGTAGTAAAGGAGGCTCGGCTTTTACGAGGCTGATGTCTGGGCATGCAGAGGATGCAGCTTGGGCAGCTGCAGCTACTAATGAAGCTCACTCACGAGGAAAGCCTGCATATCAGCGAACATGCCCCTTCTATAAGATCATGCCGGGGTTCTTCATTTGTGTGGATGCTTTCAGGTACGGAAAGGTTGAGGGACAGAATGCGTACTTCCTCAGCCACTTTCACAGTGACCACTACATCGGCCTTACCTCTTCCTGGTGCCATGGTCCAATCTATGCCAGTAAGGTTACTTGTAACCTCATGATCCAACAACTCAAGGTAGACCCAAAATGGGTTGTACCACTGGAGTTTGAAAAGAATACTGAAGTCCCTAACACTAAAGGCGTATTTGTGACCATGCTTCCAGCCAACCATTGCCCTGGTTCTTCGCTTTATCTTTTCGAGAAAGTTACAGGCAAGAACAGAGATGGATCGCCGAAGGCTACACGAATTCTCCACTGTGGGGATTTTCGTGCTTGTCCTGCGCACATCAGTCATCCGTTGCTGAGGCCAGATGTCGTCGATAGCATCACTGGACAAATGAGACAACAGGTAATCGACACCTGCTACCTGGACACAACATATTTGACGCCAAAGTATTCATTTCCAGGCCAATATGATGTTATCGATGCTTGTGCTCAAATGTGCGTCAGCCTCTCTGGGGAAATGGTTGACTCCACCGACAGTTGGGAGCAGACGAAGACAGAAAAAGCAGGAAGCGCAATGAAGAAATTCCTGGAGCAGGGCGAGTCTGAAAGCGTCAAGGAACAGGAACCGGTCGAGAAGAAACAAAAGGCTCGAGGCCGCCTGCTCGTCGTGATTGGCACATACTCGATTGGCAAAGAACGAATCTGCTTGGGCATCGCGAAAGCCTTAAATTCAAAGATCTATGCACCCCCAGGAAAGATGCGCATATGTGCTTGCCTTGAGGATCCTGAACTCAATGCACGATTGACCAACAATCCGTTAGAGGCACAAGTTCATATGCAGACTCTGATGGAGATCAGGGCGGAAACATTACATGACTACATGATGACCTACAAGGGCCACTTCGCTCGAGTAGTTGGGTTTCGACCTACCGGTTGGTCGTATCGACCTCCAACCTCTCGCTTCACCGAGAATCCAGCTGTGAGTACAGTTCTGAATTCGGACGGATGGAAGTCTCGCTTCACAATGCGTGATCTTGCACCACAACGAGGAAGCACAAAAGAGTCCAATTGTTTTGGCGTGCCATACTCCGAACACAGCTCTTTCCGGGAACTGACGATGTTTTGCTGCGCATTGCGAATCAATCGCATCATACCGACCGTCAACGTTGGGAGCGCAAAGAACAGAGAGAAGATGAAAGGGTGGATAGAAAAATGGGATGCGGAGAAACGAAAAAATGGTCTCTTCAAGGTGGAGGATGGAGGAGACGGCTGGGGTTCAGGAGATGGAAAACTCAGCTATGGCGTATGATGAAGGGATCTTATCCTTGAGAGATTGGTTGAAGATTGGACAAAGATTTCTATTGAGCACTAGTCTCTCCTAGGTCAAGTATAGCTTTGTTGGAACATAAAGTGCGCTCTCGCAGACAGCCAACAAACCATGTTGGGTAGAGGTTTAGGGGCCTTGGACGCTTGCCGGGGCAAACTTGATCATCTCCGAATTCGATTCCACAATCTACTTCGCACTTTTCACGTCAAGAGCGCTTAGAGTCGGCTTCGAAACTAAGCTTAACTTGGGCATGTCTCCCTGCAGATTGACCTCATCATGTTTTGAAGTAGGGCCATGTCCAGCAGCTGGGCACCAAGGCCGCAGCGTGGCAGGCTCTTCAGTCCTCACTTGGATCAGACGGACAATTCCTTCAAGCACGGAAGTATATCCCCGGCCTTGTGGTCGCCCGCCCCAGAGGCGACTCACATCGCGCACGAAATGGCGGTTGTTTCCCCCGGCTCAAGAAGCAACATTAAATCACAGATCCATTTCCCTGGTCCCCAGGGTCTCAGCTGCCCTTCGCCTTTTGCGCAGCCGCCTCCCTCCGACATGCGTCCTCGAGCAGCGAGCGATCGACCTTGTCCGGGGGCAGGTGTACGTAGCGGACGACGGAGCCGCGGATGAAGATGTTCTTGACCGAGCTCAAGTGTGGGTATTTGAGCTCGTCCAGTACAACCACGTCGTCGAGTTTGATGTTCAGGTACTGGTCCACCGACTTCAGGGTGCCGCGGATGCTGATGTCGTTTTTCAGCTCGACGGTTACCGTTTGCTGTGTTAGGGTCTTGAAGAAACTGCAGGAACGGAGGTCGGTGGTTAGTACGTTGGGTTGAGCTGGAGTGGATTGATTCGGATGGGAGGCAAGGGAATGTGTGAGGGTCGGAATTATTTACCTGAAAAATAACATGGCAGCAGGCTAGGCGGTATGCGCCAGGGATTCGTCGAATATAGGAGATGGAGAGAGTTTGTGGGTTTCCTGATGAGGTTGTCTGAAATGGCCTTCGACATCTTAAAGTCGAAATGAATGCGAGGCTCCCTCCCTCTTCCGGCTCGCAGGCAGAGTGCACGCACGTGATCATGAGGTACTGCCAAGAATTATGCGGGGAATTGGTGTAGTATTGACAAATTGCCCTTTCTGGAATTAAATCCTTCCGAATTAGCTCTTTTGTGATCCAGCAATCTCTAGGCGCGCCAAGACTTGTGCGGGGAGGACCAAAGCCATGGCTCCTCTAAACGTGTCTAACGAGTAATGTGGATAAGCACCCTTCCTAAATAGACATTTCGTGATCAGGCAGTATTTCTCTCGTGGGTTGAGCACGCAACCTACATACACTAACTTACAGCGTGCTATAGAAGTGAGAATATCACTGAATATTGCCCTGATATAGGAGAGAGCATTCTCAACCAGGCGTTTCGTGATCCAATAGTATTGGTTTTGGAGCTGGGGTACCCAACCTACGATCGCCTCCACCACTGGCACGGCTATGTTGTAGCAATAACAACGTGACCGGAAAATGCCTAATAATGGGGAGAACATTCCCAATTAAGCCTTTCACGATCCTGCAATGCTTTTTGGTATAGGTTGCTGTTGGTGGGACACCTAATCTCGACGCGCGAGAATGCGACTGAATGATTCCCTGATACAGGACTGGCGTATTCCCAATTAGGTCTTTCATGATCCAGCACTATTCCTCCCAAAGATATTTTGATCTTCTTCAGATAACCGACTAAATTGGTTCTTCCTTTTCAGCATATGCACATGTCATTCAACAAGATAGCTAATCCCAACCACGCTGCCACTCAATGAATGTTAGTGGCTCGGCTGAACGAGCACAGTTCTTCCGCTCGTTTTGATTGTGGCGAACTGGAGCAAGCTAAACGGTTGCTGATCGTCCGAAAACCCAGATCTATGATGTCGACGGTTGGGCGAGAGCACAACAATGTACCCGACTATGCTGCTGTTGATCTATCAATAGTGCCACCGGGGCCTTGCCCCATGAATGATTTTTATTCAATCGATCTTCGCTGAGGCAATCAAATTATCTGCTCTGTCCTCGGAATCCAGATTGCTGTGGTCCCACTCTGATGGGTTTCAAAATGGCGCCCTCTCAGCCACTCTCGTGGCCAGCACAAGATTGCCTGCTGGATCAGGCACGCCAGAATCCAGGTCGTGGGTTCCGAAAATATTCGTTCCTTCTCAGTTTCAACATTTCTCGGTTCTACTTGTTTTGCTACCTCACTCTCTCTATTCCTTGGGACAAAGTTCAAATCTATCCAATCGTTTTGTCTCATTGGGGGCCACTTCGCTGTATAGACTGTCTTGCAGCTCTAATTCGAGTGGCTGCTCTCGCCTAATCCGATGACGTTATCTGTCAACAAATCCACAGAACCACAATTTCAATCAGCTCTCCATATATTCGAATGTCGCAAACTCAATTACGGTCTCGCGCATATGCAGCCCTAGATTATGTCGACCAAGTCGAGAAGTTATCCCTTGAACCCGCCGGCCGGGAGGATGATCAAGGACACCGTGGTGTCGCTGTCGAAGCGAAGTTTATTACACCTCTTGATCCCGTAATTGAAACTGCAGACAGCAATAGGCTCCCAGCAGTTCCTGTTCCAGAGGCACATAAAATCAATGTCTTGAAGGACCAGGCTGAGGGGCGTTCTACCCGACGTCCTCCTACCCCTCCACCTAGTCTCAGCAGGTTTGAGAAGTCCGATGCTTCTGGTGACGGTTGCGACCCGCAAACACTTATCCAAGAAGACCATGAAAACGCAACGAGCAGTCTCGGAAATGCTATCCCTCCAACGGTTACTCATCCACTATTCCCTCCTCTGCCATTATATGGGCCACCTTCACTTTTACGAAATCTTCAATGCAGGATATTCCAAATTACCGCATTCTACTTGTCTACTGCTTTTCTTGCTGTCATTGTCCTAGGCTCGGTCTTTACGTCTATTCCAAAGCTGATAACGTATATCTGGAATGGACTGGTCTTTCGAGATCGTTACAGCCAACGACCGTTTCGTGTAGAAGAGAAGCGACGGGCGGACATCCGCAAGGAAGAGGAGACACGGTGGCTGAGAACAGGACGTCGGCGGCGTCCAGCAGACGAAAATTCTTTAGAACCTCCGTCGTCTCAGCCGGGAGAGGACTATGTGCCTCTTGATGGCGGCCCTGATAAGCTGGTATGCGATGTTAGCTACTATGCCCGTAGGGTCGGTTTGGACATCGAGGAATTCAAAGTTCAGACCGAAGATGGCTTTATCCTGACGCTCTGGCATGTTTACAACCCAAGAGAGTATACGCCAGCATCGAAACGAGAACGGCGATCCACGTCTCCAGATTTATTCACCGACAATGCGGATGGCCTTCATCGACATGTACAGTCGCAATACCGTGATGGCCAAAGAAGATACCCTGTCTTACTGATTCATGGCCTTTTGCAAAGCGCTGGTGCCTACTGCACCAATGATGATGACAGTCTCGCATTCCTTCTCTGTAAGTCCGGGTACGATGTTTGGCTGGGCAATAATCGATGCGGGTTCAACCCTGAGCATACCCTGCTTCGATATTCGGATCCACGAATGTGGGCATGGAACATCCGGCAGATGGGAGTTATGGATTTACCTGCTTTCATATCTCGGGTCCTTCAAGAGACCGGATTCGAGAAGCTCGGACTCGTTTGTCACAGCCAAGGCACGACCGAAACATTCGTAGCATTGGCGAAGGAGCAGCGTCCTGAGCTTGGGGACAAAATCAGTGTTTTCTGTGCCCTTGCACCAGCGGTCTATGCAGGCCCTCTGATCGGCAAGATGTATTTCAAGTTCATGCGGGTTATCTCTCCAGCAATGTTTCGAGTCTTCTTTGGTATCCACAGCTTCATTCCTTTGATGATGACCATGCACCGGGTGCTTCCGGGAAAAGTTTACGGGTCAATGGGATATATGGTATTCTCGTTCCTTTTCAATTGGACCGATGCAAGATGGGATCGAGGTCTCCGCGATCGCCTGTTTCAGTTTTCCCCGGTTTACGTAAGTGCGGAGAGCATGCGGTGGTGGCTGGGGAGAGAGTGTTTTGCAAAACACAAGTGTATCCTATCCACACAGGAGGAGGAGGAGGGCTCCGAGGGAAATGAGAAGAAGGCTGCCGAGTCCTCCGACGCTGGTCCGTCAGGGACAGTCTGGTACGATGGACATGTCCCTCCTATGGCACTTTGGATCGGCGGTAGAGATGAGCTAGTGGATGGCAGGCGCCTGTTAAGGAGGTTTGAACAGGGGCGAGAACCATATGTCAACCTTGTCCATACCAAAGTGATTGAAGACTACGAACATCTCGATGTCCTGTGGGCCATTGACGCAGTTGAGCAAGTCGGCAAGGAAGTCAGGCAAGTTCTTTGGCAAACGATGCCGGGAGATGCGAGAAGCATTTGTCGAAAGGTTACCGGTGTTGATGATCATATTTTGAAGGGCTGAAGCACGACCCGGAACGGGTGCAGCATCAACAATGAGTCTGCGCTGTCATTCCCGTAGGGTCTCTTCAGCGATGGCGGACGGAGTTCCACGGATATTGTACATGATAGCCGGGGTAATATGCACGGTTTGGATATCCAGATTGTACACTCACGACGTTTCATGTTGACTTGATCTCATGGAAGACAAAATATTAATATGGCAGTAGTCTGCGAGCTTGTTGTTCTTCTGCCGTTCTCGGAATGCCGATGCGAGTTTATGTCAACCCCTGGCGTCTTCTGTGCCTCTATCTCCAGGAAATGGGGGATGCATCCGTCCTCCTCCCGGGCACACTTCATCGATCCACCTTCGAACACGAGCAACCACGAGTCGTGTGACATCAGACCGAAAGTGCCTGTGGTGATTTGACTAGCAGGGGCCAGACAAGACACCAGGATGGTGCCTATCATTTTAGCGGACATCAACGCCTACAACTGCCTACGGAGAACTAGGCTCTAATTACCAATCTTGACTGCTCAGGCTCAAGTGTGTCCTTGGACTTGTAGGAACACGTCAGCCAACAGGACCTTTTATCGCCAGGCAGATGTTCTTGAAACCCAAATTCCTCTACCTAGGCATGTCCCAGTTTGGGCGGTCAGAAACATCACACTACCTAATCTATCAATGTGCTTGTGCAGTATCATTTATCGTCACAAAGGTTATGCCCCTCTGCCTTACAGACACCGTAATCCCCTTAGAAAGAACGCAGAAGGTGATGAGCAATAGTTTCTCACGATAATCATAATGTGGGTTCCTGTTGTTCTTTGACAATGCTGCTCCGCTGGCTCTCACGGTCCACACGAGGTCGCAGATAAAGCTGAGTAACGAAAACTGATAGGCTTCCTCACAGTATGCTCCTCGTACTGGGCTCAATGTGCATGCAAAGAGCTCTGAATACTCGGTTCAGGTGGTGCTTTGATATGTTGTACTCGATTATACTGGTGGCAAGGTGATCGCTAGAAGGACTTTAATTGTTCTGAAGAGTCCCACAACCCAGCATGCCCGTCGTCAGCCAAAAGAGGAAACTTATAAGGCCATTTTCTTTCGACTGTCGCCCAGACGAGCACCCATGTTCATCTATCTGTGAAAGCAAGGATCTCGATCTCGGGTCCCACGAGGCAAAGAGGGGAGCCGAGGAGGTGCGCGCGGGAGCTGCTGATATGAGAGGCTGTCTTACACAACAGATTTAGTTTGCTGCAGGGTCGCATTGGCCTGGTTGCTTTAGGCTGTCGCCTCCATGTTCCTTAGTTTTATCTTGGCCTGGCGGGAGTCAAAGCAAGCCCGTTGGCATCCACTTACAAGACTGCAACACCCCAATCCTAAAGGAGCTTTGACACTCTTAGAGGATTTCTTATCTTTTGCTTCGCGAGCCTCCAGCCACTCACCTGCCACTTGATTTGCTGATCGATTGCTTGAGGAGCGGTTTCTCTCACCCTCCCCCTGCGATAACCATGCCTAACAACCCGTCGCCCTCTCCACACCTCGAGGAATCTAACTCGGCTGCGATTTGGCCTTTAGGGAAGGCGAAATGGCCATCTCACTCTCCGGTCTCGTGCAACACGAAGCCGGCAAACCCTGGGCCGATGTGAGACGAACGGGCTTTCCCTCGCAAAGCCATGCTGGCATGGCCGTGCCCCCATGCTCACAATCAGTTTAAGCTAGCGACGCGATGCTTTTGATAGTCTTCCAGTTACACCCATAAACAAGAGCAGGGTCCTTTCTTCGTTTTGTTATTGTATTTTCTCGCTGTATATATGCGTCGTTCCCCTCAATCTTGAAACTGGTTTATGATCGCCGCCCTGTGTCCATAACAACGTGATTCCCGCCATAAAGTGCCACTGACCACGAGGCTTTTTCCGGGCCACCTTTATGAACACCGGCGTGCATTAAATTCATGAGCCTCCGAAAGATTCGCCTGGGAAACAAATTCACCAATTCAAAAGTCCGGTGTTGCGACAATGAGCGCTGAAAGGAACCCAAGTACTTCCTCTGGCCATCACCGCAAGTCGGTGGCCGAGGAGCCTGTGACCTCAGTCCTTGCGCCCGGAGAGGTTCCTGTCCACGATCGAGAATACGATGCAGACGAGGAAGTGCTGGCCGCCCTTGGTTATGTGTACGTTTAATTGATTGCGCCACTTAGCATTCCGTGACGCTAATGTTGAAGGCAGCCCAGAGTTTAAGCGCGAATTTTCTCTATGGACGACATTCTGCGTGTCTTTTGCCGTCCTAGGCTTGCTACCCTCTTTCGCATCCACTCTTTGGTACGGCATGGGTTATGCAGGAACCCCTGGTATGGTATGGGGATGGCTGATCGCCATGGCTTTTATCCAATGTGTTGCCATGGGCATGGGTGAGTGCGCAAACAGATACACCTTTTATAGCGCAGCATTATTGATGTTTTGCAAGCTGAATTATGCTCGTCGATGCCGACGTCCGGTGGTCTTTACTATGCTGCAGCCGTGCTAGCACCTCCAGGCTACGGACCGCTGGCAGCTTGGATTACCGGCTGGTCAAATTGGTTCGTTCAAGTGACAGGAGCTCCCTCTGTGGATTATGCTCTGGCATCCATGATTCTTGCGGCTGGTTCGATTCAGAACCCCGATTATGTTCCCGAGAATTACCAGGTTTGGCTTCTTACCACTCTCATCATGATTATCCACGGATGCATCTCCTCTGCGCCCACACGTTGGATTGCAACCATCAACTCCTATGGGAGCACATTCAACATCATTGCTTTGGTCATCACTGTCATCACCATTCCAGCTGCAACTACGCGACCTGACCAGGGACTGCCCAGATTCACGAAGAGCAGTACAGTCTGGGGCAACTTCTACGAAGGCACTGACTTTCCAAACGGCGTGGCGCTTCTCATGTCCTTTATCGCAGTAATTTGGACGATGTCGGGATACGATGCGCCTTTCCATCTTGCCGAAGAATGCAGCAACGCCAGCATTGCCGCGCCGCGTGCAATCGTTTTGACATCAGGTGTTGGTGGGCTTATGGGCTGGTTCTTGCAATTGGTGGTCGCATACACAGTCATCGATATTGATGCAGTGTTGGAGTCTGAGATTGGTCAACCCTGGGCATCCTACCTTGTGGAAGTGCTACCCAAGAACACTGCCCTTGCGCTGCTTTCGTTGACAATCATGTGTGGATTCTCCATGGGCCAAGGATGCATGGTTGCTGCATCTCGAGTCACTTTCGCCTACGCCCGTGACGATTGCTTCCCATTCTCCAATATCTGGAAGCAAGTCAACCCAATTACCAGAACTCCTGTCAATGCTGTTTGGCTTAACTGTGCAGTCGGAATTTTATTGACCCTACTCCTCTTCGGTGGAACTGCGATCGATGCAATCTTCAGCATAGGCGCCATTGCTGCATTCGTCGCCTTCACGATCCCCATCACGATTCGAACATTTTTCGTTGGGAATCGTTTCCGCCGTGGACCGTGGCACCTCGGAAAGTATTCTTATCCAATCGGCATTGCCTCGACCTGCTTTACCACCCTGATGATCCCAATCCTGTGCTTACCCAGCGTAACGGGAAGCGATCTGGACGCCTCGCTCATGAACTGGACCTGTTTGGTGTGGGGTGGGCCGATGTTGCTGGTGTTGATTTGGTGGGTGGTTGATGCGCATAAATGGTTCAAGGGACCTAAAGTCAATATTCAACACCAAATGATAGGAAGAGAAGGCAACGTTATTGACGCAAAGGATGCAGGCTCTGACTCTGGAAATGATGCACTGCCTCCTCTGAAGGGAAGTGATAAGGTCGCCGAAGTATAAGTGCTTGAAGTCTTTTCGCTTGCAATACCCAGCTTATTTTGTCGATACCCCCAGCAAGGAACTTGGGGTTTTGCTTAAGGAAACGTTGAAGTCACTAATTACCTTGAGCCTTTGGCTTTATCTAGCATTATCTATTTTCGCCATGCTCGGGGCTCATATCCTAGTTTGATGCAATCGTCTTTATTACTACCTTCCTTCGCTTTCGTCACAAGATACACTAGCCTGGTAGTTGTGCTTACATAAAATAAGGACTAGGATATGATCTCAATAATGTAACATGTTGCACCGAAGCACATCACGGATACCTCAGCGAAAGTCACGTGCGACGCAAGCACTTCGCTGGAAGTCGCGTGACTACGTGTTGCGAGTGACGCGCCTGCTTGAAAGCCAAGAAGCTCCCCCTCCCGTGTTTCTTTCCGCCATCGATTTGCTAACGTTTCCCTTCGGATCATGATACCGTCAGGTGCTGTGCACAAATGATGGAGAATCAGCCCCATGGCTCTAGAACCTAAGGTGCCATCGATGCACAGCCGCTTGATGG
The DNA here is from genome assembly GCF_000709125.1 of Exophiala aquamarina CBS 119918. NCBI lineage: Eukaryota > Fungi > Ascomycota > Eurotiomycetes > Chaetothyriales > Herpotrichiellaceae > Exophiala > Exophiala aquamarina. Next base: position 708,020 of record NW_013550579.1, read on the forward strand.
GTACCCGAATTCCTCATCCTCCTAGTACCAATTTCAATGACGATCGTGATTTCCCTTCTCCTCCCTCTAAGCGGGCCAGAGTCGATGGGGTTTCCAATACTGGTGGCACTGCCAAACATGGCTCGGCGAAGAAAGGTGGGGTGAGAACGAGTATCAAAAATGAAGTTCTTGATTCCGACGATGAGCACCAAGAACTCAATGGTCCATCAAATGAGTTGCAAGGGGCCCCCAGAGCCACCCAATTAGAAACAGCACTGCCACCTATTCAGACTGACGAAGAAGCTATCGAGGCTTATGAAGCGTACAAAGCGGGAGAGAGGGTACTGCAAGACCAAGACAAAGAGCAAGGGGACACCAGTACTACGCAGTCTCGATTCGAGTCGAGATCATGGGTAAGAGGCCGAAGCTCTCTATATGTCGACGCGTTCAACCTTGCTCTAGACACTGTTCTCGGGGATGAAAGTCACTTGTTCAATGAGGCTGAAATGAAGGTCTTTCACGACTGGCGCGAGTTGGATTACGAGGCACAATATCTCTATGTCAGGCTGTTCCTGAGGAAGACCAGTAAATGGTTTCGCGTCAAAGAACTTCCTTACTTCACTGATATATCTGATATTGATGCGTCGGTGGCCGAACTTCAGAAGGAGAGAGGTCTGCCAGATGTGTCTTCTGAGGTCGTACTCCACCCTGGTGAGCTTGATCCTCCAGAAGGTATAGTCTTGGGTGAAACATACGCCTTCGCAGAATGCTCTTCTGAACATATCACAACTCTGGACAAGGCAAGTGAACTCTTACTTTTAGATGAGCTGAAGTCTCTCGCGAAGGATGCTAAGGTCCAGGGCAAGAATAAACGTGAGCTACTGCAAAACTTTCGTCGGACCAGTGGAAAACAATCTGGTCTGGGCTTTAAAGAACTCCACCGGACAGAGACTGAGGCATCCGCTGGCAGCGCTGTCTCAGACGATGGGAAATCGGGCTTAGATGATGACGACGGAGATAGCGGTGGTTCGAGAACACCCATCGCAAATCGTGACGCGCATTTCACCAAAAAGATTCTGGATCGGACGGGACGGTGCATTCGACTTGCTCTGACACCATTGAAGTTGTTTGAGCGTGTGCACCTTGTCTTCTATCGCAGCACCGAATGGACAGAGAAGAGTTTGACAACGTTGATACTTGCAAAGATCTCTCGGCGGAACTTTCCACAGTATATTGTCAGTAGATCTACGACTATTTTCGAATCGAGAGCTCTTCTGCTTGAGTTTGAAGCGAGTCTTCGTACACAATTTCAGATGGATAACTTTCTCGAGTTCAACGGCACTCCTAGCACCTTGACTCTTCAGGAGGTCAAAGATATTTTTGAGGCAGTATATCCTCGATGGAAGATCTTACTCAAGGAGGAGCAACGGAAGGAAGACCGTGTATACGAAAGTGGAGAAGGAGCATACCTTCGACGTTTTAGTCCTGCTTGGGTTTATACCCGGATCGTGCATAAAGGGTTGCATCCCCTGGCAAGATTCAAGGAACACCTGCGGGAGCACCAAGTGCTGACAGAGTTATTGGACCAACGCTTATTCCATGCTGCTAGACGAGGTGCATGGTATCAACGCAAAGCACTGTTGGAAGAACATTATCTGCATGCTCTCACTCCTGGCGAAGGGCGGAGCGTTGAATCAAACAAAAAACATTGGAAACGAATAGCGCTCAGGACTTGTGAGGAAGGGTTGCAAGACAAAGAATGTCATATCATCTACCATTACGATCTACAGAAGAGGATCAAGAAGCTGGAAAAACAACTTCGGCTTCCCATGCGAGAACAACATGATTTTGGACACGTCAGACTTAGTAAGGCAGTTGAGAGAGATGTTATTGGTATAAAATTTGAGAGCCTACGGGAGGACACACCTTCGAGGAATCTGAGCCGCAAGAACAGTATCAGCAACACATCTACGAAGGCGAAGGAGCTCACGACGACTGAGAAGTTGGACGATAAACCTGCCATGGTTCCCAGGTTACAATCTCACTCAAGCACGGGGGGAGTCCCTGGTGCCAAAACAGTCTGGCTTGATGAGCTCGACACGCAAGAGCGTGTATCAGTGGAAGCAATGTGCCTCTCCCATTACCGCAAAGTCCTAGGCTACAAAGGCTACCACTCCGAAGGAGGTATCCTCCGCACGCTATTCGGGCTACTTTTCAACGACATCCTCTTCTTCAATCCCTATATCCCCAATGTGTTTCAAACTGCATACCAAACCTGCCCACTCGATCTCCATACCGACTCGTTCTATTCCTCACGCGTTCACGAAATCACACAACGCGTCAACGAGATCTCCAACGGTGGAGCATTGGAAATCGCCGCACGCGTCTGGGACGAGAATTTCGACAACAAGACTTTCATAATCGGTGTCAAGTGGGACGGTTTCGAGCGCAACGATCTTCTCGAGCTCATCCAGTGTTGGGACGGCAATGCCCTCGGTACTGTCATGCTGGTCATGGCGCAGGAATATCAGGCCCGCGGGGGCGGCGTGCCGGATCTGATGCTCTGGAAGAAGTACGATGAAGACTCTAAGGAAAGTGATTGCGGCGACGCCCTTGATTCGAAAAAAGGGGAGATCATGTTCGTCGAAGTTAAGTCCGCCAATGATCGACTCAGCGATACTCAGCGCTTGTGGATCTCCGTCCTACTGGGGGCCGGCGTGAAGGTCGAGCTGTGTCATGCCGTTGCTGGTGAGGTACGCGCTGAATAGAAACAAATGTAATAAATAGATTGACACTTTGACGTATAGATGACTAAGGTGTATGAATGAGAATTGAGCCCAGTCGAGGCAACACCATGGTCTCACCTGTTCTTTGAAATCCTGGCTTTTGATCGATCGAGCGGGATGACGGAGTCATTATTCCGTCCCATTTCAAGTAGTCTCCCCAGATCCAACCCGTTGGTCGGGAAATATCAGAACCCTCGCTCTCATCACCCCCTTTTGATATCTCCAGAAATTATTCATTGCACAACTTGCCTTTCGCATTCACACCCACACCCACATTCACATTCACGTTTCGTTGTTCCTCGCCTTACTTCCTTTCTATCTTATAAAGAATACTTAAATAGCGGCGAGCGATCACCCATCTTTTCGAGTTCCGCGTCGGTATACCTAGCTCGCCATTCATCCTCAGTGAGTCTGGCGTTGCGCTTGTTGATGGTCCAGAACAGGGATTCTAGGGTTAGGGCGCACACAATGCCAGAGGCCGCAAAGGCAAGCGAGCTGCCGAACCCAGTCGGGTATTTCGGCTTCTCCTTGTCGATGAAGATGAAAGATCCGGCGATGCCACCGCAGTTGCCCTGTTGCATCGGTTAGTTACGGGGACTGCACGTGTATGTGCATGAAACTGACGGGAAGGTGATTTCTGGTGCTGGGCCTAAGGATAGACGTACCATTGCGATCATCCACGCGATGCCCTGAGCTCGCTTCGCTGGGCCGGCGAGGTTGTTGATAGTCCAGGCGTTGCAGCCTGGCAGGATCGGGTAGACGCCTGCACAAGCGACGAAGACCGCGAAATAGCACAGAGGCACATTATCGGCGATGTGCTCGGCCTTTACGAACAGAATCGTGTACGCGATGATCAGTAGCGTCTGTGCACCGACGATGAACGGCATGCGCCACACGAAACGGTCAGCCAGCAGCGCGGAGCACAGCGCTGAGATTGCTCCCATCGTGTAGGGCGGCGCGGTCAGAAGCTGGGCTTTTGACGAGGTGAAGCCCATGTTCTTGATGATCTGCGGCATGGTGAACTTCAGGCCGTAGTTGGGCACCGCATTCGACATAAAAACCAACGCTTGCAGGTACAGCTGCCAGTCCGTGAGGACCTGTTTCAGCGCGTGCCAGTTGAACGGCCTCTTCTTGTTGGTGCCCTCGATGTATTCTTGTTTCTCCTTGCGTCCACGGTGCAGCAAGTGGATGATGTTGAGGAATCGCGCCTCATCTGGGGTAAGCCATTTCGATCGCGATGGACTGTCCGGCAGCATGAAGAAGCACATTACACCCACCGCGATGGTTGCGAGGCCCTCAAGGATGAATATCCATCTCCACCCTTCGTATCCACCGATGCCGTCCATCTTGGCAATCGCAAACGCCAAGAGTCCGGAAAATGCTCCCGATGCTGCGGATGCGCAGTAGAACATAGCCATTCGACTCTGTGTCTTGTTCGGAGGGTACCTTTGAAAGAAGGAAATTAGTGAATTCGGCAGTCGAAACCACTACGTTACACAACATACCATTGACTGACCAGGAATATTGCGCCTGGGAAGAAGCCGGCTCTAATTGTTTCAAGACAAAATATCAGCAGCTGAAAGCAAGGGACGGTAGGCCCTAATCCCAACGTACTCAAAGAATCCAAGGAAGAATCTTGTCGCCACCAAGCCAGCGAAATTCTGGACCACGCCCATTAGGGTCATAACAGTGGCCCAGCATAGGACGAGGGTTCCGATGTAGTAAGATGGTAGACATCTGATAAGGATCTGATTCGATGGTACCTCACATAGCACGTATGGTACGAAGAAGATGGCCACTGTTTTTTCGAAAGCAATCAGTCAGAAACGGCTCTTTCATCTCAAAGGAAATGGTAGATTGCCAAAAATGAGCTGAGGTTGCATATCAAACATGTCTCATCTGGGTGATAGGACTCACAAGCAACATTGTAATCCGTGCCAGTCATGCCCAGGCTTTTTTCGAGGCCTTCGATTTTGGCGTTTCCGATGTTGGCTCGGTCTATGTGACTGATGAGGTACAACAAGGCCAGCATTGGGACGAGACGAACATCGACCTTGTGGTAGATGCGGTTTTGTTCCTTCAACGGTATGTCATGAAGGAACTGAGCATCTTCCTCGGTCAAGCCACCCCGCATGAGCTCTTCCACGTGCAAAGTCGACTCCTGGGGAGCCTTTTCAAGCGATTGACGCTCATATTCGTCTTTCGACTGTAGATTTGACATGGTTTCAATATCTGAAGAGAAAATCCCAGAAGGATTTTGGTCGGCTGGGTGGGAGCGAACCAGAACTCAAAGGGGCAGTGAAGAGTTGTCGCGAGACACCGCTGGCTTGCAAGCACAGGCATCCTACTATATAACATTTTCGGTAAGATGTATATGCCGTTGGAGATTGGAAGGGAATCAGGGATATGATCATACCCTGCTTCTTGGTATGGATCAAGCTCCCCGCAGAGCCAAGGCTGAGGCAATCCAGGAGCCATCGGACTGACTCTCCGACAAGCAAAATCCTGCGGATTTGAGACCGATGCCAAGCTGTTTGGGATGAGCAGTGTAATGCAGTTTGAAGCGAATTACCGATAGACGCTGCTTTGCGTGTTGGGGGGGAATACCCCCACAAAGCCCTTTCCCGGATTATCCCAGAAATGTTGGTCGACGACTAGTATCAATCTGGGGAACGACCACTCATCATGCTCATAACGCAGTCAGCCGAGAAACATTTTCTGTGAACTTAGTCCACACAGCATGCTGTGCCAGATCTGGAAATCTGCGAACCAGTTCGAATGTCTGGATACAAGTTCCTTGCAGGCCACGGTGGATGTTGTCACAGTTCCCTTCACGAAGCAGACCTCTCATTTGCAAGAGCCATCGTATCATTGGAAAGGCTGTCGCCAATCAGATGCAACTGGACCCGGCAAGCTTGCGCATGATCGCCATTGTTGTGGTTCGTTCAGGTAAGGACAACGACTTCGGCCCCATCTCCCTGCGTTATGAGCTATATGTTTTTCAGTCGTTACGGCAGTGCTTCACTAATTCTGTATGCTAATGCTCCGGCCGTTCTTGCCGAAGAACATGGTATAAAATGAGCTCTTGGGTGCGTCACGCTTTGTCATAAATGGTCGAATCTGCTGACTAGCCAGGTCTTTTTCAAGTTGAAGTTGACCATGGCTCCTAGGATGTGTCAGGTTTTTATGGCCGTGGCCCTGAATATTTGTAGTTTTTCAGCCGCTCGAGGACCCGCATGTCAAGACTTGGCCCTTCACATTGGTGGCTTCTCAAGTTTCAGTATCACGAACTCCAGCCAGGTTGGAGGCCAGTCCATATCTTTCCCGACTGCGAAGACTCTCACCAATAACATTCCTCTGTGCCGTGTCCAAGGGCATGTTGGGTACGCCCTGAACAAATCCATCGGGGTTGAGGTCTGGTTGCCGTTTGCAGATCAGTGGAATGGTCGATATCTCGTCGTTGGTAGGTCAGCTGTTTTTGGAGGGCCAGATATCTCAGCTGATTTGAACTAGGCAATGGGGGTTTGGCAGGTAACATCGACTACGTCAGTATGTTGCAACAGCTGAACGCTGGATATGCGGTGGCGGCGGGAGATTCTGGTCATCTATTGTCCAACAATGGTAATGGGACCACAGCGCCGGGTCAGAAAATCCCATTCTTGCAAGACCGTGAGGAAACAATTGAATGGATACATCAATCGATCGCTTCATTGACCACTCCAACTCGTGGCTTGGTGGAGAGCTTTTACGGACAGCCCCCTTCGCATTCGTATTATCAGGGATGTTCGACAGGCGGCGCGCAAGGGTTTGCTCTTGCTCAATATCATCCCGAGCTCTTTGATGGCATCATTGCTGGCTGTCCGGGAAACTGGTACAGCCATCTGATTCTTAGTTTCCTTTGGAATCACATCCATGCCAGAGATGCATTCCTTGAACAAGAAACTCTTGACTTCATTGCAAATGCAACCGTGAAAAGTTGTGACGACTTGGACGGTGTCAAGGACGGGGTTATCGAGAATCCTCTCGAGTGCCAGTTCAACATCTCACAACTCCAGTGCGCTTCTGGCCAAGAACGGAACTCCACAGATGGTGGGATCCAGTGCCTCACGGCTGGGGAAGTCGCAACCTACAAGGCAATTCGAGCAGGTCCAATAGAGGTCGACACAGGACGCATGGTGTATCCAGGATTTGATCTTGGGTCCGAGAGTTCGTGGCTTCTGCAACAGGAGGTGTTGGCAATCAACTATACCGTGCCCATCGTCCAGAACTTGGTGTTCCGAGATTTGAAGTATGACTATACGGCATTTAACTTCTCGTCTCAGGATCTTAAGCTAGTTGATTCCCGAGCCTCGCCATACATCGACTCGATATCTCCAGACCTGCTCGCCTACAAACAGAAGGGCGGCAAGATGATTGTGTACCAAGGCTGGGCCGATGCATTCAACGCGGGGACTTGGCCGATTAAACAGCTGGAGCAGACAGACGCGTTTCTCACCTCACTAGGCGGTTTCGCAGGCAATGCTTCCGAGTTCTATCGCTTGTTCATGGTCCCCGGCGGTGGCCACTGTGGTCCATCCGCTCCGTATCCGCAGGTCCCAGGGAAATACCATGTGCTGGATGCGCTCACTGCATGGGTCGAGAACGGCACGGCGCCGCTGCAGGTGAAGAGCTCCGCTCCGCCAGATGCGAGTAACCGGACAAGAAAGCTGTGTCCTTGGCCACAGACGGCGGAATTGGTGGGAGGTAATCCTGACGATTGGGAGTCTTTCCACTGTGTAGATTGAGCCATGTCGAGTATAATAAGAATCATATGAAAATAAGTTAGATATTCCCGATTCTACAATGCTATTCAGTAGGCTCGTCCCCTGCTCTGTCCTCTAGTAGGCGGAGATTGGTCATAGCCACGATGGACGTGACAGTTGTTGAGTTCAGCAATTAGGCACAATTACGAACCGAGCCTCTTCGACTCCAACTACACCCAGGCGATGGTCCTGAAGACACGATGGCCTATGGGCTCAGGCAATATTGGTTGTGCCAATATTCAGATACACCAACTCAACAAACTCGCCACTGAGTGCAGCGAGGTGCAATGAAGCCATAGGCCACTCTAGTATCTCCAACGAGGATCGAAATCCCAGGCTCTAGCTAGATGATCAGCCTTCGTTCCCCGAGACGAAAGCACCCGCGCAACCCCTCACTTTGTCGTTTCAAGAGTTGCACCAATTGCCGGCAGTGCAATACCTTCAGCCGAGGTCGCGGGGATCAAAGCTTACCTTCCAGAAATTCATGCACCAACGGAGTTCCTGTTACACAAGTTACTAGGCGAGTCTTACAAACGCAACGATGGGCCCTCCTCCATTTCGCGCAGACCAGATTGGCTCGCTTCTTCGGCCAGATGCACTGGTTCAGGCGCGGAAGAACCTACATTTAGGGCAAGGTCGACTGCGAGCTGGGCCACAGGGCGGAAACGAACAGCATGCCGAGTCTGACGCTGCCAATGAAGGAGATGTGTCGTCGGGCGCCACTCTCGTCCAGTCGGTGAAGACGGAGCAGGACCGTGCGATCAAGGAGGTTGTCCAGGAGCAACTGAACCGAAAGATTCTGCCAGTTGTGACCGGCGAGTACGAGCGCACGATTTTCTATGACAAGTTCTTCGAAGCCCTTACCGGGTTTGAGCTGAGATATACGCCGCTGGAGGAGTTCAAGTTGGATTTCCCTACGAATCGGCCGCTGTTGAAATGGGGCGTCCCGGGAAGGGATGCTGGGTACCCGACCGGGTCAAAGGTCTCCCTGGACAAGAGTGCGTACCTTGACGACTGGCTTTTTCTGAGGAGCCTGCTGCCGGAGAGTCAGTGGAAGAATGCGAAGATGACGATTCCTCCGCCAGGCTGGTGGCATATACAATTGAAAACCCCATACAGCAAGGAACTGTACGCGACAGATGAAGCATTACTGGCAGACTTGAGTGCTGCTGTCAGAAAGGAAATCTTGACGCTTTACAAGCATGGTTTGCGTGTCATCCAGGTCGATGATCCGAATCTGTCATTTTTCTGCGACGAGGCCTGGATAAAAACTTGCAAGTCTGAGGGTGTTGATCTCGAAAGACTTCTGGAACTCTATGTCAAATCACACAACGACGCTCTCATAGACTTACCGCCGGACCTCCACGTTGGTCTTCATATCTGTCGAGGTAATTTTCCGAACGGGGTTGGTCTGGCTAGTGGAAGCTACGAACGCATTGCGAGGAAGCTGTTTCTTGAAACAAGCTATAAACTGTTTTATCTTGAGTTCGACAGTCCTCGTGCGGGAGACTTTACGCCTCTGAAGCATTTCCCGGCTGACAAAGCCGTTGTGCTCGGCGTGGTAACCAGCAAATTCTCAGATATGGAAAAGCTGGACGACCTCAAAGCGAAAGTGTATCAGGCGGCTGACGTTATTGCTGAAGGGCAGGGTCGGACACGTGCAGATACACTTCGTGACAACATTGCAGTTTCTACTCAGTGTGGTTTCGCCAGTGATCATTCTGAAGGTGGCGTCGGAATGACCAGGGACCGAATGTGGGAGAAGCTGGAATTGGTTAAGGCGTTGTCTGAGGCTATTTGGCCTCGGTGGAATGAGTAACTATTACTCGTAGACGCCGGATCCTGGAAGATGGAATTAGCTTTGCTCCAAGCCCGTGCTCAAGAGTCTAGGATGAAGCCACATAAACGGTTCTAAATGTAAGCATCATAAGCGTCCTTGGATCAGATCAAGCTGTGCCGAGACTTGATTCTCCAAGCGATGAGCCAGAACAAGAAATGCCGGTCGTCGGTCATCGGGGCCGCTGCCCGACGGGTGATTGATATGCATGTTGACTACCTCGATGACTCGAGAGCGAAAAACATAATTGCCATATACGGTTTGATCCTGGATAGTGAGCGAAGGCCGCTTTAACCTGAGCTAAGGCTGAGCATCACTGAGTGCTCCCTCAGCTTTCCTTGAGCATTCCCTGAGCAAACATACCTGGGAGCGTAATCAGGCCCCTAGCAGTCGGCTATACCTGCCTCTTGGCTAGGTATCTGCTTCAGACGGGCGTCAGAGACCTTGCAGATTTCCTGCCCTTATGCTGCTACCTAACTACGTAACCGAAATAGGTGTTATACCAGCGGAATCTCGATCCTTGGTGACCTTGACTGTCACGTGATCCATTGCCACTCATGCTCAGGTTGGGCTCCGGAGGGGTTGCTCGTCCTGCTCAGACTAGCGGGTTTAGACGGGGTCCGTAAAGCAGGACTGTAGCTGCCCGAAACTGGAATCCTGAAGTATTTGCTAACAGTCTCTACTATGCTGGCCTGCCTACGGAGTACCTGCAAGGCCTTCCTTTAATCTCTATGATCGGACCGCTGCTTGTAGGACCGGTACCACCGGCCAGTGGCTTAAGACATGTGCCTGTCAGCCTTGTGCGGGAGGGTAGTTATCGAACCCACCGCGGAAGTTGATGTCACTCTCACCAGCCAGTAATTGCATAACTACAGGCTTGCACGTCTGGAGCAGTGCTTTTCCACTGCCCTCCCACGACCCGATCCGACCGTCCTGGCCGCTTTTACGTTTTCGGTACCTGCCCCCCTACTGGCCGCTGAATCTGCATTCCCCTCCTCCAGCTTCTTCAGCCGCCTGCTTCTTTGTCTCTCTCATCTCCAAATGATTGGGGTTGACATACGGCGTTGACAGGAGAATGTATTCTGATGTGGTTCCTGGTCGAAGGCTTCTGATCAACAACGCCTGTCTGAAAGCCAGGTCAGTCGCTGATTATGAAGCTATGGCATATGTCTCTTACAGATGACGTCCTCACGTTGCAGATACCGCGCCTCATGTATCGATGTGATACAGATATGGTCAAAGAGTCCGTCAGTTTTGGTCTGCGGCAGTAGCGGCGTTGAGCGATCGGGGGACGGGCGAGGCCATCTTCGCTGGACATATTTGACGAGAATGAAGATGATGGGCGCAGCTGTGACAAGCAACGAAACAATGGCAATAATTGCTTCTGTGGAGAGAAGCATTCTCTACGACCACTGCAGAGGCCTGCGGGAAAATCGAGACTCCGGCTTCCGGATTCGCATCATTGCGGCGAACAGTGCAGATTTGTCGCTCTAGATATATTGGATGTTCGAGATTTTGGCCACCCCTATCTTAGCCATTGCTCTCGTCGACTGGACTCACCAGGCTACTCGTAGATGGGCCATACAAGAATTTGGTCCTCGGGACCCAGTGTGGCTTACTCCGTCGTCACACACAAGCACGGTTAAGAGTGCCATTGCCCAATCAGCGTGATCCTTGCGTGGATGGAACGGTCAACAGCTCCACATTCCGGTTACGGGGCCGGAGCGCAGCGAAGCGTGGCTGCAAGAAATTAGCCACAACCAATCGATGGCTGGATGGGTTTGCGCCCTGGAGATCCACTCCTGCAAGATTTTGGACAAGGCACACCGCCGTACCCTCATGGGGTGACCTCGTAGCCTCATGCTTACAGACTCCAGAGTATAACAAGGCGATGGCCCGTGGATCCACTACATTCACCCTCCTGAGCTTCACTTCGATTTCTTCCATCATCGTCGCTAGTCTCGCAGACTTGGGCGGGCCTCACGATGACTTCTATCCCGCCTGCTTGGGACGCTCACAAAGACTTGCTCAGTCACCTGTACCGTGACCAGAACTGGTCCAAGGCATCTGTTTCAAAGCACATGTGTTGGAGGATTTGGACTGTACAACTGTACGGGCCAATCGATACAGGCAAGTCAGCGTTGTTGAGATTTCTGTCTTCTTCTATTCTATGGTCACCGTTCTGGTTTATATAGACAATTACTAGGCAAGATGACCTCCTGGAGCCTGTTTTCCATGATTCCAAAGCATTCCAGAGGCTGTGGCACTGACTCATTGATCGTTATTACGAGGTTGTCTGCCTGTTCCGTCGATAGTTACTTTGGCGCCAACAGCTCTCCCCGACGTTAGCTTTAGACAATATGATTCATTTGGCATGCTGAGGGATCCTCATCCGGCGCCCTTTCTAGTGAGCTCGAACTTGTTAATTGGACGACTGCTGCGATATTCTCTTACGCGGTAATGATGGTAGATCTGCGCTTACTTCCTTTGAAGGCTTAGCAGAAGGTCGGCTTTATATTACTCCTCTTGGGCATACCTACGTGTTGCTTTCCTATAGTCCATTGATTAAGTTGAAACCCAAACGATGGGATTCTTTCTTACGGCTTAAGCAATCGGGCGCGATCTGTTGACGGCCAGATTGTCGCAACCCTTTCGCATTCCTCCTATGTCTCGCATTGAATTACTTATTCTTTTTAACCTGTGGCATCTTCAACACCATGTTCCCGATTAGGGTCTATATAAAGTCTGTCTTGTACAGCCTCGTTAGCACTTTCCTTAAGTCATTTTTGGAGTCATTCTCGTTCCAGGGCCCTAGGGCCCCCATCTTAGGCGCCATTGCGCCACCACCACATACTCACTTTCTAAGTCATATATACTCGCTTTATGAGTCGTTTGCTACTCTCTCAGTAGCCTATATATGTCCTGGCAAATGCCCCATGCACTTGCAGAGGACCAGAGCCCTCAATACACTTGTTGGCGCCAAAGTGACTATCGACGGAACAGGCAGACAACCTCGTAATAACGATCAATGAGTCAGTGCCACAGCCTCTGGAATGCTTTGGAATCATGGAAAACAGGCTCCAGGAGGTCATCTTGCCTAGTAATTGTCTATATAAACCAGAACGGTGACCATAGAATAGAAGAAGACAGAAATCTCAACAACGCTGACTTGCCTGTATCGATTGGCCCGTACAGTTGTACAGTCCAAATCCTCCAACAAGAGCTCAGGGATCGCTCAGGGAGCAGCAGGTGAGCCGTTGAAAAAGCAAAGCGGGGAGCGGTTCAGTCATGAGGCGGGCGATGGCGGTCGGGATTTTCGAATCGTACTACCTACATAGACTACTCGAGAACGACAAACCTAAATATTTGCCAGATACGGTTTGATCCTAGAGGGTGAGCAAAGGCCGCTTTAACCTGAGCTTTGAGGAGCCTTTCCGGGAGCGTTCCCTGAGCACTGAGCAGACACACGAGGGGTCTAAACTGGCCATTGCCGTTCGGCTATGCTTGCCTGTCGGTTAGGACCGCCATGTCGAACGCGATGAACAATTAAGAGCATCCCTGCTTGGCTCGTCTTGTAGTGGAGGGGACAGATATATACCGTACAATAGGTTAGATGTTGCTTTATTAAGAAACGTTACGAACCGGACAGCTCCGCACAACTATAAAGTACGCAGGTAGTAGTGAGAAAGCTGGCGCACAATCAAAACCTGAATGGTCGTGGCATAAGCCATGGAGTACAGCCTCCTCCTCACCTTTGCTGCCATGAGATATTTCGGTTGATGAGTTGCTATGAGATATGTTGGTTGATGAGTTGCTATGAGATATGTTGGTTGATGAGTTACACCCATGGGCCGCGATGAAGAAAGTTGAGGAAAAGGTTGATTAGAGGTATTGATTGGCTTCCAAGTTCCAGCACAGCAGGGTCCTCTTGTGATCCACATTTACCAGAGTACTTATTTGAAGACTGTCTTCTAACATCTTCGTCTTCTTCTTCCTCAAATTATCTTGACCAACGAATAGGACGACATTGCTCCTCCAGCTGCTGACTTGACGGGAAATTTCCACCATCAATCTTCCCACACTACTCCCCCAGCAAGCCCTCCAAAGCCTTAATCGGACTACACACTTGTATCCACTCGCATCGCTTTAGCAAACCCCTTCCTGTCAGAGACTGTAGAAATTTAGGCAAATCTTTAAGTCTATTCATGATGTACGCGATGTTGAAATTTCTTTTTCAATATTATGGCTACTATGGAGAACACCGGGGTCGCTCACTGGAGCGCTCATGAAGCAGCACGTGGGCCAAGAGTGGGAAAAGCGGCGGGCGACTAATCAGATTAGTTTTAGTGCAGCTCATCCGCAGAGCTCAGCCTTATTCATCATCCATCGGCAACTGGGTGTGGGCGCCCCCGACCGCCGGGTCTGCAAAGAAGGCACCCAGAAGGTGGATCACTCTCTAAACTTCCCCAGACAAGGAGGAGCCTGTTCCCGCTCAGCACGGCTATTGCGCTCGTCTTGGCAGCACCTTGCACAACGCCTGATGCATGAATCTGATATTGGCCTCAGACTGCTGGCCTGAATTCCGTGGGAGAACTATCCAACCGCAAGGACACCATTCAGTATTTGAGCAAAAGATGTCTGTGGCTGGCAATGCCAAGTCTGGTGCTTGTGAGAGATGCTATCGACGGAAGGCGCGATGTTCGAGGGACTTGCCTACCTGTTCTTCCTGTGCCAAGGCGAATACGCCTTGCATTTACACTGTCAAGGAAGGGCCAATCCGACGACAAGATATGGAGAGGTTGGAGCGACGCCTGCGGTATCTTGAGTCCAGGAACAAAGAACTGAATGACCAACTGCAAGAGGCTCGACAGGTTCAGTCCCCCACTGCTCAAGCATCCTTTACTTCTCCAGCTTCAAACATGAATTCGACGCGAGAGGACATCGGTCGCCCCCCTGAGAACAGCGAGGTGGTACATCAGGTATCATACCTGTCCTTGTGTGCAGGTGGCGAGCGACAGTTTCTAGGCACCACCAGTGGCCTGCTTCTCGCAAACCTGCTTCAGACAACCCTTCTCCAGACAAACCTACCGTCTGCTTCCCAGCCTTCCAATGATCAACGTGGATCCGAACAATTCCAGAGGCCTGGATCTGATACCATTGTACAAAATGCAAGTCTCCCACTACGAGACTCCGCGGTCTTGCCACCCTTGCATGTTGCAAAAGGTCTTCTGGCGGCCTATTGCAATCATGATATTATCTGCTATCCATTTCTCGATGCAAACACCCTCGGTCATGCATTTGATGTGGTATATAACCAGAGCCCTCAAGATGCTATTGATCCATTGGACGACTTTATCGTCGATATGATATTAGCGATTGGTACGGCCCATGTTCACAAGTTTGATTGGCATGCATTTCCGGATGCAGAAACGCATTACAATCGGGCAATCACGCGATTCAGCGCAGTTTTTACGAGAGGCGGCATTCCGGCCTTGCAGGCTGTTCTTCTTATATGCCAGTACAGAATGGGAAGCTCATCGTTCGACACGTCTACCAGTCTTTGGCATCTGATTGGTGTAGCCGCCAGAATGTGCTTCGAGTTAGGCCTCCACAAGAAGGCGACCTTTGGGCCTCTCCAGAACGATGATCATGACCTCGCAGCGTGGCCGCGCTCAGATCAAGAAATCGTTGAGATCAAGCGAAGATGTTTTTGGTGCGTACTGGCAATGGATCGTGTTGCCAGTTTTGTGCTGGGAAGACCGCTAGCCATCCAGCTTGACGATGTTGATACTGAACTACCGTTCATCGACACTAACAAGTTGAGCGATCCACAAGGATTCTCTTCGCCAAATGAAGCCTTCGATAGCCCTAAGTGGCATCTCAAGACCTTGATCTTTGTTCACATTGTGCGGTATCGTATCATATGCGGCAAGATTCTCACATCTCTCCATCGTGATACGAAGAGTACAAGAGAATCGATTGGCTCATACGAAGCGATGCGGAACGAATTGGCTATGGAGCTAGAATCCTGGCACGAGGACAGTGGCAGACTCCCCCTGACCACCGCTGCGGGCAGTACAACGGAGCTACAAAGTGCATCGAGCTTTACATCCAAAGAATGGCATGAGCTGCTCTACCACAACGGCATACTAATGCTCTTTCGTCCTTCAAGATGCCTGTCCGATGCGGGACACAACAGCGCCACCCTCCAGCACATTTTTAATTCCTCACAACAATCAATCAGCCTGTATGCTTTTTTGCACCGATCCAGGAGGATAAACTATTCATGGGTTACGTTACACTCAGTCTTCATTTCTGGCCTATCCTACATATACGCACTCAGATACCATTTTCAAAACCTTCAGAGACCTGACAATCCGGGTAATCCTCCTAGAGCAAAACTACCCCTCTCACCAACTATCAATCAAGTTGTTAATGATACAAGGGCATGTTCCAACGTTCTAGTGGCTGTGTCTGAGCGATGGAGTACTGCGAGAAGCTGCTCACAAGTGTTTGACAAGCTGAGCGATGCAGTTTTAACCGATGTGGTCGAGGCCCAAACGAGGGGCCCAGGGCTTTCTGCTACCGTGAGCAGCCACCCTCACGATCAAGGCGCCGCGCCCAATCCGCTCTCATCACCGGGTATGTCAGGGATCCTGCCTGCAGGCATGTCTCAAGAGCTGGGGTACATGGCTGTAGATAGCACTCTCCAAGACTGCTTTGGTGATTTGCAAAGCCTTTGCATCGACCAGTACGGGAGCGATGCGATTGCCGCGCTTTCACAGGACTGGCTGTTCGGTATCCAGGATCCTGGAAATGGCTATTGGTGAAAGGTAAGTGGTCTATCACCTGCATACAGTCCTTTGAATTGTCCTTCAGATAATGAATCGACCCAGACTGCTGATTTGCAGCTCCAGTGCTTCGCTGAAGATACCCGCGTGTTCATAAGGCTTACATCTCTCCTAGACTCATACGATGCCTTTGCCAAGGAAAGTGATTGGAATCTCCACATGACGGCTTCGACAATATTCAGTAATCCCCTTTCCAAGGCCACCGATTCTGTTCGAAGATGAGATGCTTCGATTCAGGTTACCAAGAATTCGGCTAAAATCAACCCGGCGCTGAGGATCAGATTTGTACTAATCATCACCAAGAAGGTCTTTGGGCCTCGCCACAGTGAAGAAGGTTTGCTGCCAAGGATATTCCTCTTGACTCCGTACGAAGAATCCAACATTCGAGTTATGAGCCTTGTCGCCGGATCCTGATGGACAATACTTCCAAGAGGTGCAGGTTGAGTTTCGCCAACAGAGGCCATACTGGCTGTGCAGTTTCATAAGACGGTCTGTTCGTCGGATGGGTATCCGTGAAATTCGGCGGTGCGACGCGAACAACCTCTCCACTACTCAATTGGACTCTGATCGACGGCCGCGATCGAAATGGTAGAAGGAAAGATTTCCATGAAAGCTTTTGGTTCCATGGTCCGGAAATCAAGACCCATGTGGTAGCCCGGATAGCTCTGCATTCGCAAGGCGTATATTGGTGTTTTGAAAATTGACGAGTCTATGTCTTTCTTCTGCCTTGTTTGAACGAACACTCTCAATTGGACTGTTCCGGCTTGCTGCGTTGAAGGATTCTCAACCTGAGAGCCGTACTGCTCGATACTCACTCCATTTGCTGAAATTATTGTCCTTGAAAGCATAGTCTAGCTGTTTTCTCATCATGGCAACTTTGGCGGCGATATCGAGACCATTTATGTAGAAAGTTGCTTCCGCCTGATAAACACCAGGTGCCGTGAACGTCACTTTCATCGTCGATGGAGGTGGGATACCACGCGCACCGTAGACACGGACGTGGTTGGATTGATTGTGTTCAGCCTCCACTCGGATCTCTGAAAGCTCTGCCATAACGTCGGGATTTAAGTACAGGTGTCCTTGCAGTTCATAAAGCATTTGTGCTTTGACAGGTGTTGGTCGTTACACTGCCACCTCCTTCGAGAGTTCTGGTGATGACACATCGACCTGCAGAAACGATTTCTGCATTGGGAAAAGCCAGGTGGACTAAATCAGAAGGAATTCCTTGAAGCCTGAGAAATTTGCTCCTACCACGTACGGAACGCACTCATTGAGGTGGGCGGCCAATAAAGAGCCGGCAAATTCATTATACTATTCTTCATGCCAACCGAAGTACCAAGCACAAGCTCCCATGACAGGTGAAGCATCCGTGACTCGGCCACAGATGACAATACTGGCACCGCCCTTTGAAGCTTTGGAGATCCCCTGGCATCCGATATAAGCTGTTGCACAGAATGGTTCGAGGTCCAGTCGTCCAACGGTCGTTCTTGGTGGTGAATTGCAATTGATTTCGTCTTTTAGAATCTTTGATAACATCAGCTACATCATCACCCAGGACGGCAGCGACGACTACGTCCCCGTATCCCCGAGCTTTGCAGAGGTCTTGGGCTTTGCTGTACAAGCTGAGAGTGTTGAGAGCTCCAGCATTTGTGACGACCTTTATGCCCTTCACGATTATCTCGTTGAGGCACTCTTCCAATTGCTGGTAGAAGCCGTTCTCGTACCCGAGGTCAGGATCCGTGTCACCTTTTACGATGGCGTTCCAGGCGATGTTCATCTCTGACAGCCAGTCACCAGTGATTACGTCGACATTTCCAGACTTGACCATCCGCGCCATTGCGTGAGGGTGGTCACCCGTCGCGCCTGAAACATTGCCAACACGTAGCGGGAGCTTTCCTATCATGTTGTTGAGATCTGGTCTGTTCAGGATTGCCTAGGCACAATCAAAATAGGCAAGCTAGAGTTGGATGAGAGGAATAGAATATTTTCTCCAGGATGAGATTGTTGAGAGGGTGTCTCGATGTGCCTCTCGCGAAGAAACCCACATGGTGATGTCGCATGTCGTTGCAGCGGACTGTATCCCGAGCAAGGAGAGGTCTTGTTTGCTTGAACTCGTTGAGTTCCATCTCCACAGCTACCGGCTTCCTCAGACGGCAGGCGAGTCTGAATGGAATGGAGCAGGATCAAGGAGACTTTGTCGGACCGGGCGTCCGATGAACGGGCCTCGCCTCCGGAGGATTGACAGCAGATATGATTCTGGGGTGTGGATGGGCCAAGCACGTCGATCCTGACTCGCAATGCATGGTAGTTGGAGAATAGCATTTCTACACCTGTCCATGCCGACCGGCCTCTACTACTTGGACCTAGATTGCTCTGGTCGGGATGAAAGTGCGGGCAGATCTCCTCAATTGCCGACAGGACCCCCACGAATTCAGGTGGTGTATTGAGCACGACCAGAGGACGCTTGTGTTCCACGTATCGCCGGCTCGTTAGTTTTTTTTACATGCCTACCAGCCCAATTATGACTGCCCATGCTATTTAACACTGATTAATTGTTTCTTGGGATGGTTCCTGTCTTTGATATTGGGTGGTAGTACAGTCTAGAGGTTGTAAGATTGCTGCTGTTATGCTGACTCCCATGGTCGCTCACGAAGTGCCCCAATTGGAAGTCTGGACGACTTGCTGGTCTCTCTCACCGGAAGAAACAATATATAAAAAAAGGCTAGTGCTAAGCATCGAAACTCGCCTCTCCGTCTTTCGTCTGAATATCCCTAACCTCGAGCTTCACGACATGCGCGGCACGAGGCCCTTGGTTCAAATCGCCCTTGAGTTTCTTCAATGCGTCTTCGGCCCCTTGTGCCTCTCCCACGACCTTTCCGTCGTTGGTGTTCTTGACATATCCTGTGAGGCCGTAGCTTGTGGCTTTCTTTTGCGTGAAGTCGCTGGTTTGAGGGTGTCGGTTAGAGTGGGGGTCTGTGGATGGTGGGAATCGCGCCGCCATGGCGACTGCTGGATGCTGAGATGGCAGTGTGTTCGTGGATTGACTCACCGGAAGCATACCCCTTGGACGCGGCCGTGGACCGTGAATGCTATGCGTTTGGACATTGCGTAGATATTGGGGATTAAGAGACTGTAAAGGATTGTGTTTGTTGTTGTTGTTGTTGTTGTTGTTGGTGGTGGTGGTGATCTACCTATCTGGACTTGCTGTGCACCCAGCATTTTGATAGTGCGGGGCATGAATATCCGGGAGGAAATAGAGGCGTATGTATGACGCCACAAATGGAGCACCTATAAGGTTGCTGGTGGCTGCCTAACTCGCAGCCGGCCTCATCGTAGGGGAGGGCGATGCCAGTGGATGGCACGTGCCTCGTGGTTCCCAAGTCAGTAGCCGGCACCTGGCCGGCCTGCTTGGGCACCTCGGCCGTCCAGTTAATAATATTTGTAGGTGGCATCCCGGGGGCAGCCACCCTCCCAGACCACCTGCACCTGCACCTACACCTGAAACCACCAACCAGCAGCCGAGCGTTGTGACTTTTGACGCCCTCCTCCGTCCAACGCGTTCTCTTTACAGCATGTCAACAAACCAACATCCAACATCAACATCCGGAAAGGGCAGCACCAACGTGATCAGTCATCACTAACTGAAGATTATCTTGGAGTGCACGAGAACGACCAGGACATAGCCTTATCCTGGTAAGATTGGCCCTGTTTCTTCTTCACAGATGTCAAACCCGAGATTCAGGTTGTCAAGGATGATGCTGGCTATGGTGTTTGGTTACTGCCGAGGAGACTCGATGTGTGTTATTGTTAACTCTTTGATTCATTATCGTTTATCCGTTCCGGGAGCTGGTGCCACCGTGCCACCGTGCCAGGGCTCGCCATCATCATGGATCGCGATCGGCCCCTTTCTCGTCCGCGTTCGCTTCCACGCCCTCTGGTAAAGAAGCACCTGCGTGATCTCTCCAGCTTACCAAAGGCCAACTAGTGCCTCCATCCAATTTCACCTCCACCTACCCGTGATCTTTTCCCACCCCAACTCCCACGGGCCACCTTTTGGTATCACCTCGTCGACGTGTCCCTGTGCTACCAGCCTACCACTGTTCATGCTCATGTCGTGACCGGCAACTTACGTTCATTCATTTACTCCTTCATTCCTGTTCAACTTCAACGTCTTCGTGAAACCTGCTGGGTCAGTTTCCTGCACTTTTACAACCCGTACTGCCACAGCCAGTCCTATTGCACCACCTCCACCCTGTTCACTGGAGTCGCAGTCGTGTCACCACTCCCTCTCTTGCTCTCACCAACCACCAACCTCCATATCACATTCTTTTACCATCTGTCGGTCTCCCATCATGACAGATCTGGAATCTTCGATACCCGAAACGGCATCTCCCTCAACTTCTCCAAGTCTCTTAGCAACCCCCGATACCGCAAGCCTCATCTCACATCGATCCGTTTCTGCCGTCTCTTCCATATCCAATTTCTCCGCCTATTCCAATGGCTCCTCTGCTTCTCGAGCAAGCACATACCCCCGTCGACGAGGTTATGTCCGTCCTCAGGGGGGTTCCTTCGCCGAGTCTGCCAAGAATCGCGAAAGTGTCATGAGTCTAGGCAGTATCGCCCATCTGCAGTATTACTTCGCTCGCACGGGCTTACTGGAGGGAAAGGGTGGCCAGATGGCGAGGAGAAAACAGAATGGAGAGTACGATATCCCCAAGTTTACGCTCGCCGCGAACCAGGACGTGGTAGAGTCTCCCATTGATGACGAAGCTCAAGCCATGTGGGAGGCTGCTCTGGAAGACGGCCAGGAGGTGATGCTCCCTCCAAATGTCTCGACTTACAGGCATCGCTCCACCGATGTTGCCCCGCCCCCTGACCAAAAGACCATGAAGCGTGAATTGGTCGAGGCCCTCGAAAATGCTTTGCAAGCCGTGGAATCCTGTGAAAGCAACTTGACCCATGACGGGGATCAGGCTTCACAAGGGTTTCATGAGATCCAGGGCCTCCACATTCTGGACACCACCACCCTCGCCATACGGGCGGCTAGACTCTACTATACTTTACATCCCAACCCGCAAAGATTAAACTCCATAAAGTCCGATCACAACTTACGCAAAGATCTTCATGAAGTGATGGACGTCTTGAAGAAGTGCACGTCACGCAACTTCGAAGGTGGCTTCCGTGAAGACGAGAGACTCTCCATCCTTGTATGGGTGAGTGATGTGGGGATGATGATCGACCAAGAGGCCAAACTTGAAGAGGCAGACAGACATGAAAGGAGAGATTGGCACTGGATGGATGACAAAAAGTGGACCAGCCGAGAGAGTGAACGAGACATCAATTTCCTCCTTTTCCTACTCAATGGAGAGTGTGAAAGTTCTTTGAGATCTCTCCGTGATGAGTATCCCAATTTCTTTCGCAATCTAGCCGATGGTAAAGGTTTGATATCCATGCACAACGCCGCGGTCAAGCGATCAAAACGCCAGTTTGACTACATCAATACCTCCCACAATGATACTGCCAAGCCATATCGACGAGCAGACAACTTGAGATACTGGTTGAAAGCCGCAGAATTAAGATTCGAGCTCAAACTCAAGCTTGATGTTATGGCTGTCGCAAACCAGCTAGATGATCCTGCAGTTTGGTCATCCTTCGAAGATGTCGTTCGAGAATGGAGCCGTGGTGTTCGGGCTGAACTTACCAAAGATTGGAATGGCGATGAAGAACGCAAACTCCATGCCCGAGCTAGGAGTTTGGCTTTGGCAAGCCCACTCTCAAGTCCAGCAAGGAGAGCATCTCCCGCACCTCCCATGCCCAGCCCAGCTCGAAGATTGGTCGCTCCTAGTCCTTTGGGAAGTCCTGTCAAAAGATCGACCGCGACAGACGCCACCGAGTCCGACAGTCCAAACCGAAAGACAGCTCTTTCGGCTTGTGGCGAAGAAAACACCGTTTCCACAAATTAAAATACCCATACCTTCCCATCCAGCAATTCAAACGACCAGAAGGACCATATCAAATTCGAAGTTTTTTCCCTGAGAGGATTATGATACCCATGCATTCGTTGTCAGCAAGCGTTCTTCTTGCAATCGGCATTTGGGGGAATTGAGGACGAACATGCCAGGCGTTTGTTCGTATCCAGCATTGGCAGATGGTCCCGGAGTAATTCCTCCCTGCTTTGACGATGCTTTGTTTCTGGGTTTTGGGTTTATAGCCTTGTCTAGCACTGCTTCACTTATAATTATTCTCTATAGCCGTTTGAATGGATATAAAATCTTTGGTGATGTAGGAAGACGGATCGGTCCTGTTGTGTCCACTGTTTAGTCATCAAAGAAACGACCTGTCCTCCTTCTCCCTATCTGGGTAGGGAACAGTTTGGCGTGATCGATTTACTCGGTGCTGTAGATAAATAAAGTCTTTCTCGCAATCTCGTCATGGAAAATCATAAGCATGGAGAATATTTCTTTGCAATTTCTCGACTCAAAATATTTTCGACATTCTGTTGCCGTATGTATGTAGGTAGGTAATCTCTGTCAACAACACCCTCGACTCTTTCTCGTCCAGATAACTTTCCATCTTCCCACAGCACGCCTAGGTATCAAAGGTAGGTAGTTTCCTATCATTCCTTTCCTCCTTTCATCATTTGTTTTCTTCCCTTCTTACATGTCCAACTACGAGGGCGGCATCGCTTCAATCTGCCCGGCGTCATCGAGGGCAGCCACCCACTTCACGCGCTCGGGCGCAAACAGCTCGGCGCCGGGCTTGATGCTGTTGATGACGTCCACGTCATCGAGGATGCCCGCCTTGATGATGCGCATGCCGTCAATGCCGCCGAACGCGTCGCCGTGCCGCCACAGTGTTGTCCCGCAGTCGCCGCAGAAACTGTTGGTGATGGGCTTGCCGGACGCGGCGGTGACCGTGATGGTCTTGGGGGTGCCGGATACGATCTTGAAGTTGGTGGACGGCACGACGATGTTGTTGCTGTAGTTGCCCCCCGAGATCTTGCGGCAGTCACTGCAGTGGCAGAGGGCCTGTGAGGAGGAGAGGAGTGGGAGTTAGTGCATATTTCGCAGAGCATGGGAAGTGGTGACGGTGTGCTGGAGCTGGACGGCTGCTACTGACCGACATGGCGGGCTCGCCACTGTACTCGACCTTGATATTCCCGCAGAAACAGCTGCCGGTAGGCATGTTGGGTGGTTTGCCGGGTAGATACGTAGGATGTCTTGGGAGTGGGTGTGGGTTTCGATTTGGTTTCAAAAGTGAACCGACAAGGACAAGGACAAGGACAAGGACAGGTACAGGTCTGCTGGGTTTGGGTTGATCCGAAAGGGCTTCTGGAGAATGAGAAGATGCTTTGCCGAGAGGGTGGTCTTGCGAGGACTTCTTATATTCCTCTCTCCCGACATGATCTACCCGACTCATCGGAGGGAGCGTGTCTTAAAACAGCCATGGAAAAGAAACACGCCACGACTGACTACTGCACCTACCACCAGCTACGGCTGCTAGTCAGAAAGAGTTTCGGTATTCGCAATTGGCTCCTTGAACCTGTCCTTAGTACCTGCTTAGTTCTGCGCTCCTACACGACCCATCATCCCATCAATCAATCATCGCGACTGGTCCTGGTGTGCGGTGGTGTTTCAGTGGCCGCTCACCCGTTCGCCGAACCCTCGGCCTTTTGGTTGACGCAGGGTCTTCCAGTCATCTAAATCCTCGTGCTCTTGAGCTGCCAGGTATGGATATCCGGGGACCACGTCAAGATCAAAGTATTTGAAATTTGGGGAGCAAGTCGGCTCCGTAGTTGGAAGGGGAAGGAGGGGCTGATGTGGTCATGCGAGGTGAGGGGCCCAAAAGTGGCATTGGCTTTTCTTCAGGGGTTAAAAAGCGGCATGACGTCGATATCGAACTGGTTTGTAGTTCCATCTCGTGTCACTCGTCCCTGTCACTGGATGGCATTGCCCTAATCACACGTCACTAATTTCTTAGTACTGCAAAGTTCAAGCCCAATCTGCCTCTGCTGGCTCTGCCTCGTACTCTGACTGCCAAACTTGGAAGTCAGAGAAGGGAATTCAACCATTCAGCGAGGCACCATGCCGTGGCTGCCCTAATCCATCCCAAACCCAACCCCATAACTCGGGAGCCCGTGCAAGGGTGTTCCAAAACACTCTGCAAACTGCCAACCCCGAACCCAAGAGCTAGTGCAGATCTTCCTCCCACTTTCCAGGCTCCCCGCCAAGCGGATGCGCTGCGGGGGGGTTATTTGAATTTCGAGATCGGATTGGATCAGACCAGACCAGACCAGACGAGAGATTACGGATATTGAATTCCCGCCTTGGGCGTAAAATCAGGGCCGGGCAGTACGAGGTATTTCGTACTGTAGATCAACCTCTCAAACTGAATACCCTGTACGGAGTTCCTTCTTACTCGGTGCCCATGAGTCGGTAACGAAGTACGAGGTACGGAGGACGTTGTATCCTCATCCAAAAAGGTCAGACATTTCCTGTCCGGAACATGTGGCTCTGTTTTTTAAACCAACGACAAATGTCGTCAAAGGAGAAAACCGGCAGGACGCGATCCTAGACGCCGATGCAAGTAAGCGATAGCGTAGCCCCCGAGAAATCAGAAACCAAGAACGTCCTCGTATATACGGAGTGCTCACGGACTACCAAGTGCCTACTACATACTCTCGTCAAGCCCCACAGCTCGACTGCCAGAATAGGTAAAGTGCGATGGGGTTAAGAAAGGCAAAAGCAGCGGGACACGCCGCTTTTATTGTGCATCCAAAGGCGGCGCCTAAGCCTCACCATTTCGACTTCCGCTGACACTGGCGCTGGGATCCGTTGCTAATCTAATGCACATCATCCTCGAACAGGATGCACATTGGCATGGGCCGACATTCTGTCTTCTCTACCAAACTCGGAAGGTAACGTGTGTCTTGTGCAGCTACACGGGTTTTCATTGCCCCGGCTTGCCATCTTACGGACGATAAACCCTCAATGTCGAGAGACGAAGTCGACAAACTCGACACTTCACTCGTCCTTGGCTGATGGCGTCCACTGTCTTTGGATAAACGCCAACGTACGATCTTACTTATGAACCGCGTGCTTATTGTTCCTCCTGCATGAAATCGTGGCGTGTTTGCCTGCTCAGTCATGGTGAGAACGAGAAATACAGGAAGGAAAGGGCGAATGGCCCTCCGTGCTGATGACGGCGTCATTCATGATGGAGCTGGACACGCGCTGTCTTGGTAAGTTATGGTTGCTTGGAAGGTCTTCAGAACTACGAAGAGACCCATCGCCCTGCGATGCGGTCCAAGTTTCCGTGGGCAACCACCAAACGATGGTAAATGGATCACAGGAGCAAACCAAGCAGTATGCCATTTTTGACGACCACAGAGTAATAGTTTCTCTCCATTGTTTCCAGCCACTGACACACATTCAACGTGCTTCGACGAGACCAACTTTCCCACCATAGCAGCTGCACGCTACAACTGCTCAGCCAATTTGCCCTCTTTCCTCCCTCTTCTTTCTCTGATGTCCTTTCACTTCAAAAAACTCCCATTTGTCTTCGCAAGCTGCTCATCATAGTACCCCTGAAACGCCAGCCAGCCCTTCTCATCAGTGCCGACCGACGCATACGAGAACTCCGCCTCGTCATCACTGATCATAATCTTCTTATACCCGGAACCCGCACTGGCCGCATCCGCCAGTAACTGCGCATGACAAGTCTTGTCCAGACTAATGAACCAAAACGCCGCAGCATCGACCGTCTTGGCGACAGTCAGCAAGCCATGATTCTGCAGAATAACAGCCTTTCCGTTCCCCAGAGCTTTGGCGATTCGCTTCCCTTCCTCGCGGTCCAGCACCACACCGCCGAAATTGTCGTACACGGCGTGCGACTTCCAGAACCGCAGCGCGTCTTGCGTCATCATGTCAAGCTCGCGCCCGAACACGCTGAACGCTTTCCCGTACACGGAGTGCGCGTGGCATGCAGCGTCGACGTCGGGGCGTGCTTTGTGGATTTCTGAGTGGATCGCAAAGGCCGCGGCGTTGATGGGCTCGTCGCCGATCACGACTTCGCCGTCTTCGTTCACGAGGATCAGGTCCGATACGCTGATTTGGCTGAAGTGCTGGGAGAGCGGGTTGAGCCCTGGAGTAGGTAGGGTGCGGTGCTTGTCAGCGAGGACACAACAGAACCGGGCTTAACATGGCAAGAATTGTGGTCTATGTGAAAGGGGGAATTAACGACGACGGCAACATTCCGAGACTGCGTGCACACAGCCATACAGACATGAACACAGATATACCCTTCACCCAAAGCGTAGGTTATGTTGTTTTTCCATCCTTATCCTTCCACGCCTACACCCATCACTTTGCCCTTCGTAAAAGCAAACCCTCTCCGATCCTCTCGGCTGTAGCCCGTCGCCCAAAACAGACAAACAGCAAAACGGCCAAGCAGAAAAGAAAAGCAACTCACAAAAATGATCCCTCAGAATGGGATCCCGCACGGAGATATGTCCCGCAACGCCCTCGTCAAAGCCACGGTCCGCAAAGATGCGAAACGCCGCGGCGAGGTGCTGCTTGCGGTACAAGCGCTCCTCTTCCAGCGAGTCGAAGCGCGGGTACGCGCGGATCTTGAGCTGTTTGCCGCTCTTCGTCTTCCCCAGCGCCTGCACGCTGCGGTTCTCCTTCGAGGAGGCGTCGTACACGTCTAGTGCGGGCGCCATTTTTGCTTACTTTTGACTTTTCGTCTTTTACGGCTTGGGGCTATTATGGATGGATCAAGCACCGGGGCGAGGTGTAGAGGCTTGATGATGATTATGGTGATTATGATGATGAAGATATACTTCGACGTCGTGGAAACCAATTATAGTCGAAACGGGCAAGAATTCGGGGAAGGGGGGGAGAAGGGAGGTCCAAATCCAAAATCCGAATGAATGCAGGAGGAATTCATAAGTTGGCCATGACGATGCTACAGGAACTATTAACCAGTCGTTGTCATCTATTAGCTGAGGGACTGCAATATTTCGGCCTAGGCAAATTTCCGAGATAGGGATGCTCTTGTTGGAGAGGGCTTCGGGAAACTCGGCATCGGGGAGACACAGAGAGAGAGTGTGTGTGTGTGTGTGTGTGAGTGAGTGAGAGGATTTGCAGAATGAAATGGGCCGTTTGCTGGAGAGCAACAAAGTCGTGGTGCCGATGCGATGCGCGGTGGCGGCACTGGTTGGGTGGATGGATGGACTGAGGGCCAGGTCGATGATGGATATTCCTCGCCTCGATTCCTGAGGCCGCCGTGGTTGTTGATACGGGTGCGGGGTATCATTATGTGGTGCTTTGCCTAGGTGGTAGTAGTCCGAGTTCCAGTAAAGGGACTCAGGAGGAGCCGACGGAACTACTATTCGAGATGCCGTCGGCCCACGCGATGGATGTCGAGCATGAGTGTGTAATACATATACTACTATACTACTCTGTACGACGTATCTCCTTTGACCGGACCAAATACGTAAGACGCCATAGCGTTTTAAATTGTTTATTCGTAAGAGAGTAGAATACCTCCGCAATTACTTAACTACCTGATGTAGTCAGGTCAATTGACCAGCCCGTGAGATATACCTACACCGGAGAGCTGAGTCCAGATTCTATACATCGTCGACATCGTGACGAAAGATCCATAATCAACGCCGCGTCTCATGCAGATTCCTTTCCACAACGCCTCGCATATAATATTAATGGAGAACAATTCGACTTTGTGTTGTTACAACGACCCGGCCAGTCTTGACTGGACACCGATGTCTGATGAGACGCATCACTCCTGTTCCTTGTCGGCCTTCTTTTCGTTTTGGCTCTTGGCCCATTTCTTGCCAACTTCGTAGCTGCTGATCATGATAGCACACGCAGGTGCTACCTTCAAACATCGGGCGGCCCATCCTTTGAACAATCCACCCAACCCTTCTTCTCGGAGTATGTGCATCAGGAATCGTGGCATGGACAATTCCTCGGGAATGACCTTCCCGTTCTTGACGGCTTCTCGGGCTGCAGCTATTGAGCCTGCATCATCACCGGCATGATGGTAGACTTGTTGACGGGTCTTACCAACATCAAAGGGAGTTGTGATGAATGCTGCCACAGCCCCTGACACCGCGCCGGCGAAAAAACTATCCACAAAGGTGGCTGTGTGCGATTCATCCTTCTGAAGTTGTCTTCCGCTTGTCAGAGACCGATCGGGATCAAGTTCTTGCCCCCTAGAAGCTGCCCTCGCATCGGTCAAAGAGTTGCGTAGTGCCTCATAGCCCCACCAGTAAAATCCTGAAAAGGGAACATCTCGCCACATGGTCAAGGTTAGCCCACGCCAGAGTGATGTATATCCTTGTGTTTGTGTCATTCGTCGCAGTCCATAGAATGTCTCTCTGTAAATGCCGGTCGAAACTCCCTGAGTGGCCTGCATTCGTGTCCGGAACATTTCAATTGGTGATATAGCAAATGCTGCCGCCACTCGGGCAATCGCACCTGCTACCAGAGGCGCATAGGTATCGTTGGACACACGTCTTACCGGACTGACATGGCTATAACGAAGCCAGTCATACCCCGTGAAGTAGATGACGTTGGCAGGAATGGCCATCACGAGAGTTGGGCTAAGCCCACGCCATAATGTTAATGTACCTTCATTCCTCGCGATCTTTCTTATTCCATCCAGTGTCGAGTTAAATGTTCTCTTCTGTGTCTCCTCCACAGCACAATCGGCTGCAATGGCCTGGGACGAGTGTCCATTTCCATGACCGGCTATACAGAATTCTCCATTACTCCCCATAAAGAACACTTCTCGACAGCAGGAGTTGATGCCTAGATCTGGTGGCAGGTGTTTAAAGTTGGTAGAGTATGCCGCGAAGCGAGAAAGGTTATGTGGTGTGGGAGGCGATTGAGACTGTAATCTGACACGGACAACATCCAAGGGTGTGACTACAAGCTGTTAGTGAGAATCCGGCCAACCCTCCTGCGCATTCGTAATACATACCCAGCAGCGAGGTAAGGACACTTCCGACAGTGGCAGAGATCATACGCTGGCCGGCGGTAATGTTGAGATGATCTGAGGCCGACATCTCCTTTGTATTCTGTTCCTTGAAGAGAACTCTCTCATGCCGTTGTCCGTCTGGTAGGAAATGCGCATCATGCCCGAGCGCGTCTTCGGAGGCGACAGAATGATCAAGTGAATGCGCAGAGCTTGGGGGGAAGGAAAGTGACATTCAAGCGCTTATGGGCGTGATGTATGGCAGAAGGACTTCAGCGTCAAGACATGAGATTCGACCAAGGTGTATCAGGGTGTCGTGGTCGTTGTGGGAGGCGGTAGTGAAGAGAACTTTAACACGGAGATACCAGCGAACATGACATCGAGACTGGAAAAAGTTGGGAATGATAGACGATTTGCCCGAAATCTGCCGCCGAGCTCGGATGTAAAAGTTGCAGGAGCCACTCACCAATTGGCCGTTAATGCCGAGCCACGCCCTTGCTGTTCTAGGAAAGCCAACCCGCTATTTTCCAGAAGTTTGAATGATCAAGCTTTGCTTGAACGTTGGTTATCAGGCTGAGGAGAATCAATCATTACATAAAGGCTGCTGTGACTACGAGTACTGGCATGAATATTTCACTGCTGTAAGCTCTACACACTGCGAGCGATGCTGATATTGTTGAGGACTTGCTTTAGTCCTCAATGTACAGTGACGTCAGCGCGATATAAGCTCCCACGTGATCATACCTCAAGGCATCCAAGTACTCCATAATGTGATCAACAATAAGTCGCTGAGAGAACTGAACTCGCACACTAAGGATTCACGACACATCTACACCGCTTCCAACTATTAAAGCGTTATCAGATTACTTTGAACCAAGTTGCAGTGATTTAATTTCATATACCTAGTAGTGAAGGGATCCGTCGGTGAGACATTCTTCATCTACGGCTTGCCGAATGGTAGCTAGTGTGACCACGCAAGTCGCGTTCGGCTCCTGACAACGATCACCCGATTCAATGCCCTACGATCAAAGCACGGTTGGGGTCTTGCAAAAGACGTTGCTTCGAAATTCAATCATCGACCTTTTGGTTAACGCACGACTTCGGTTCTTATTGTTGTCGGGGGACTACCTCATCGAGTGTACCCCGGATTTCTGGAGCAATTGACACATTCTTTGAGTATGTTGGAGGCTCGAGTACCCTCCAAATAAGGCATCATAAGACCTCATTTCGTCGAGGTTGCTACTTGATGTCAACAAATGGGGTTTAACGGCGTAATTTGACAGACAACGACAGGTCGAGAAATGGACCGTGCACGGGATCCCGGTTTGGTTGACTAGACCTTTCTGACATGCAGCATAGCAAGTGGCACACTGTGGCACAAGATCGATCTTTGAATACAGCAAAATCCCATGAACGGGAAAGTAAGCATTGACTCAGTTTGAGACTTTCGGCTCAATCATTTGGAGTGACGATAACTCAGACTATATGTAGAGAAATCCTTGTGATACATCTCACACACTGGTCGTTATCCTGAAGCACTGAGGGCGCAGACTTATTTGCGGTGTCTCCCTAGCAACCCTACCGAATCTCCCGCAAATCTTTCTAGAAACTGGTAAGTTGAACCCCTGACAACAACAAGAGATGACGAGCAGCAATGTGGCTTAGGGGGAGGGACCACCAACGAACAGAGGGGTCAAAGAAGTAGGCAATCTGGCTCTCTTGATTCAGGTTGAGATGGATCGAGGTTGAGGACCCATTCCGATGGAGAAACTCGGATTCGACAAGTAATCTTAGGCAGGTACCGAGTACTTCGTACCCGTTGTCCCGTACATACACGCCCTTTCGAGCTATCCACAGATGATAATAATAATGGAAATGAGCAGAACCAAGGACAAGGTAGCGTTCTTCCTTTGGCCCCTGCATTAGTGCCGCCGTTAGCGGGAGCCATTAGCACCTCGGCTTTCCGCGTCAGGGTTTTCCCGCTTCCGGTTTGCGCCACTAAACCGTTCTGGGACTGGGTTGCTATGGTAAACAAAACCACCACCAGGCGAACTCCAGCACCGCCATCGCAGCCTAAAGAGGGTACTTCTCGAGCTGAAATGGGACGTATCGTGTCGAACTTTACCTGGTCATGAGGCTTGCTTCAGGACGCCACGAGTATCTCATCTCGTTCTCATCCTCGGCCGCACCCTAGTCATATCAGTCACTCCGGTCATCCACTACTCTTATTACATTAGCAACCCTGGACCTACTCTCCTCCCGCTTCTTCTATTCCTGCCTCCAACCGTCAATGCTGTACTACGGCACCTCCCATCACCGATTGTATTCTTTTTGACATCATTGTTTCGGCGCATATACACGTTTTGCATTCACATTCGTACGGATAAACAGCATTTGCATATGTCCGTCGCCTACATTCGACTGGATCACTGGTGTTTTTACGGGCGACTCGAAGAGGGCACAAGAATTTGACGTGCGACGTACGCAGACCATCACTCGGACGCCCTCCTTGACCGCCTTTTGGTTAGAGGCAACTGAACCAGCACTAGTGACCCATCAAGAAGGCAGCACCACCTCACCACGATGATGACATACACGGAAGGTGCGCCTCGAGAGGCAAGAAGCACTACTTCCCAAGCACCTTTCCAGATCCAACATGACGAGGCAGATGGCGACACATTAGCAGATCGATATCAAGTGCTAGAAGAACTGGGTAGTGGCTCGTTCGGTGTCGTCTATAAAGCCATTGAAAAGGCCACCGGTGAAATCGTCGCCATCAAGCATGTAAGTTGCAACATATTTCCGATGACATCCCTAGACTCGGACATTGACAATTCATCCACAGGTCGATCTGGAATCATCTGAAGAAGACCTCTCCGACATCCTCTCCGAGCTCTCGGTCCTCTCCTCCTGCGCCAGTCCCCACGTCACCAAATACCGTCTCGCCTTTCTGCGGCGGCAGACTTTATGGATAGTGATGGAATACTTGGGAGGCGGATCATGCGCAGACTTACTCAAACCTCCTCCTCATTGCCTATCCGAAAGCCACATTGCCATTATCTGCCGAGAGCTTTTACTTGGCCTTTCATACTTGCACGGAGAAGGCAAATTGCATCGAGACATCAAAGCTGCAAACGTCTTACTGGGTATGGACGGTAGGGTCAAACTCGCTGACTTTGGTGTGGCCGCACAATTAGTCGGTTTGAAGAGTGTGAGAAACACCTTCGTCGGGACACCTTTCTGGATGGCGCCGGAGGTTATTCAACAAGAAGGTCACGATGCTAAAGCCGACGTATGGAGCCTGGGGATAACCGCTATGGAACTAGCAAATGGCGAGCCTCCACATGCCAATGTTCATCCTATGAAGGTCCTTTTCTTGATTCCCAAACAATCCGCTCCGAGACTGGAAGGGTCTCAATGGTCGAGAGAGTTCCGCGACTTCGTTGCGACTTGCTTGACGAAAGATGCGGACAAAAGGAGCAGCGCCAAAGAGCTCCTGAAGCACCGCTTTATTCGGTCTGCTGGTAAGATCGAAGGACTTCAAGAATTGATTGCTAGAAAGCAAGACTGGGAAGCTGGCAAAGGTGGCGAACGGAATTTGAAATATTATGCCGAAACCCTCAGAAACTTGCCAAGCATAAGACACGATGATGACTGGGTATTCGAGACTGTAAAAGCAGTACCAGCAGTTGATTACAGAAGTGTACAAACACAGAAGAGAAAGAGACCCAGCATTGATGTGCAGGGTAATCACTCCGAAGGTAATCCTGCACAAATGATGCAAAACCTAGCACTTGATCATGATCGACACCCTGAACACAGTCCAACCACGTCAACGATGCGAAAAATTTCCGAATCTAAACGTGAACAGTTGGCATCAGGCGAGCAATCTTCCGTCAAACAAACAGCAAAGAAGAGAGTATCCAGTGCTCAAAATCGGAATCCATTGGGTGTCAATATGTCTTTTGGTAACAGCCCCAGCACTGTACGTCAATTTAGAAGAGTATCACCAAGTGCTTTGGTTGATACCAACGAAGAAAATGAGGACCCTTGTTCTAGTGTTATTAGGACACCCTCAAAAGCAAAACCCGGTTTGCCCCAATTTGTGGATATAGACAAGTCCCTACTCGGAGATGCAAAGAGAGAGAGTTCCTCTCGCTTCTCTTCCACGGCAACCACTATTGCCCCTGAGTCGAAAGAAGCAAATCTTGGCCGAAAGTTGTATGCCAACGCAATCGGAATATCTTGTCAAGATGTTTTGAATGATACCGCAGATGAAGTAAAGCGTGAGGCCGTTGCTCGATTAGCAGAGGCATTCTCAGATCTCGAAAATGTTGACCCTGATGGAGTGTACCACATCATGAGCTCTATCATCAAGAATATGAGAGGGGATGGTGACCTGAAGAAAATGTTGCCTTCAAAGCAGTCTCACCGATCATCTGTTATGTCTCAGCGTCCATCATCCGTGCCACAACCAGAGCAGCAGCAAATTTCCTCGCCAATCAAAGTTGGCAATCTTGCGTTACAACCTCCTCCTATCTCCGCAAATGCAAGTCGACAAGTAACGCCTAGTACGCCAACTAAAGGCAATGTTGGTGCAAAACTACTCCTTGCACAGAACAATCCACATTTGAAGTCTCACCGACGGCGACAATCAGCTCAAGCAGCAATGGACAGATCGAGGGATTCGAGTCAGGTCTTCGACGTCAGTGGCACAAAAAGCCCAGACAAGAAAAAAAGATCTGCAGCAAATGAAGACGCTGAGCTGGAGAAAGAAATCACCAACGGATTCAAAAGCGGCTTGGATCATAATCGACAACTTGCGGATGTCTTATTTGAGAGATGGTGCGAGGGTCTCAGAATGAGATGGCCTGCTGTGTGAAGTCCAGTCGATGTCTTGCACCAGTACTTGATCATTACAGATCCAACGATCACCTCAGGTTGCCACAAACATAAATGCCTTCACGAAAGTATACTATGTTGTAAGACGGGGCGTTTCAAAGATCTGTGTCTCGGGTGCATTTACATCTCGGATCATGAATCAACTTTCATCCTTGGAGCAGGGGTGAGGTTGAGTCGAAGGGCGAGGTTGGAAGGACTTCCTTTTCTATTTTTAACGATCAGCTTCAAATTGCATAGCGAAAGCGGATAACGATATGGTAGGAGTGGAGATTTTCTTTGCTTTTCCATGATCATTTGCCTCATTGACCTCCCTGCACTACATCGTGGGGTGGTTTCCCCCTTGTTTGAACAGCACGAACACCGAAAAGCGTACCTTTCGAAAAGGCGTTCTCGACATGTAGAATATATCACGGCCTCCTTCCTGTTTCTATATAGCGGCCAAGATAGATAGATGTAGGTACCGATCTGGTGCCTCTGTATCATCACCATGATAAAGCAAATCAACATCTCTCTGTTTCAGCTGAAGTATTCTTATCTTTTCCTGGTATCTTTTCCGGGTCTGTGTACGGTTAGTAATGTATGAACAGAGCGGATGACTATGTACGATATAAACATGCATCTATATATATGCATATATGAACGGGTATATATGTAGGGGAATATACGGGGAAATGCTTTTGTACGTGTAGTAGACCTCACTAGCCAACCAGCCATTGTGACCAAAACACTCAAGTCGGCGACGCGCGTTCCTCTTCCTCGTTCTCATCCGCTCCACGACAGTCTCTGTACCCTCTTCATCCCTTTATCTCATTCCTCTAGCGAACTGGAAGTATTCATCTACAGCTTGACACCCTGCACGCCGCGCTCCGCATCAATGGCGGCTTTGTCGCGTCTCCAGATCGCCCACGGGCTGGATTCACTAGCGCCGCTACCGCCGTCATCGAGATCGCCCACAACGTCGTTCAGGTATAAGAGCACGGCACCGCGCATGTCGACCAGCCTCGCGGTCCGCGCCTCGACACTCGCGCCCGAGATGTCGTGCAGTGCGTTCTTGATGATCAGCGAGTGCGGCGAGAGCACTGCTGCTTGCGGATCGGACTGAGTCGATTGGGAACCACCACTGCTAATGGCGTCTTTCCACCGCGCCATCAGCGCCTCCTTGTCGATGCGCTTGCTCACGTGCTCGTCGCTGCCAGAGACGAGGACGAGCATTGATTTCGGTGTCCTGGTCGTCTCCTTACTCGACGGAACGACGTGCGCACAAGCGGCTAACTTGCCAAACGTCGACCGGAACGTCGCGTCGCTGAGGTCCGATGAGAAATAGTCGTCCGCACCGGGCGATGCCGGGCTGTCAGGCGACGCGAGGCTGAGGAACCGCGCGACCGTCGTCGGGATCGAGCCCATCAGTGGGTAGGACAGGTTCCACGGCAGCAGGGCCTTGGACTGCACGGCCTTGGGCGTCGAGGCGCAAAATTCCAGGGCCTCTTTGTAGGCTGCCGCAACGGCGGGTTTGCTGTTGATGGAGTCGAGCATTGCTTCGCGGTCGGAGACCGGGGCTTGCAGGATTAGGCCCGAGATCTGGGGGCGGGAAGGGGTGGTTGGTAATGATGAAGGGGAGGAGGAGGAGGAGGAGGAGGAGGAGGAGGAGGGTGGCTTCGGGGTTGAAAATTCAGAGCACATGTAATGCATTGAATCCTGGCAGCCTGTGCTGTGACCCATGATGACGACCGGGGTGGTGGGCGATTTGGTGATGGTCGTTCGGATGTGGCTGATTGCTTCACCGACTTCTTCGACCTATTGCAAGGGGGCCCGCAATGTGAGTATAATCTCGACCCTGAACCCTTGAAGGAATAGAGCAGCGCCAAAAAGAAAGTCCAAGACCCTCACAAGGCTCCAAAGTGAAAATCTTGACCTACATCACGATTTAAATCCACCAGGCCAAAACACTTACCCGCCGAGCTCAGCTGTACATGGAAAACACTCCATTTCTGGTTGGGCTCGTCCCGCGGGAACAAGGCTGCCAGGTCATCTGGATACTTCGGAGATCGGAAGTTATCGTACATGCCGCCGATGAACAGCAGGACATTGGGTGGTTGGTGCTGTTCTTGTCGGGACTGTGTCAGGTTGAGCCGTGGGATGTACTCTGACAGGTTAAGGGTCCGTCGCGGGTAGTATGTATGGAGTCGGACGTCCATTGCGGTTATTGCTTCCAGGCTCCTCTTGGACGGGGTGGGAGTTGATTTTGGTTGTTGATTCTGTGGGCTGCCTCGAGGTGGGAGGTATGAGGGTAGCCTTACCCTGGGTGGAGGCTTGCGCTTTGAACTTGAAGTCGTGCGTAAGGGTTTATAGTAGCAGGAAACCAGTCGCAGGAGGTTAGGGTTGCTCTTCCACTGGCATTTTATCATCAGCTAGGAAGGTCTGCTGGTACGTCGAGTTCAACATGTTTCAGTGTAGCAGTGCAAATATTGTTCTTGAATCTTGAATGACACCAACGGTAGTCACAACACCGATACCGGACTCGAAATAGAGTTTCGGGGATGAGTCAGCTACTATACGTATCTCACTTCCATTGTGCATGGGGCAGTCTCCTCAAGGACACTTATTTGAGAGCGACTGATTGACTCTGCGTGACGTACTACGATCTTAAAAAGCGTCATGATCGAAAAGGGGCAATCTGGATGCTAGTATCAATTAAGGTGCGCACAGAGATGAACCAAGTATTCACGCAATCAGATTGCCCAGTTTGCCAAAAGTCGAGATGACAGACACATCCTCCCCTATGTCAATGACCACTGGACCACTCAATGAACAAACCTAAAATCCAATCTCTTGGTACCCTCGTCCTTGGTGTTATGGATGTAGTCGTGCTTCTCGTCTGCAGTGAGCCTACTCCACGCCTCCTCTCGCCTCTTGTTGCGTATGACATAGTAATACTTGACGAAGAAGAACATGACGATATTAAAGGTGCAGATCCCAAGTAGAATCCTGTTTCCACGTAGATCTATCAGTGCACCGTCAGCAAAGCGTGCATATGTGACTCGCGGAGGAGACAGCTTACAGAGTGGTCGGTCAGAGTCCCGGTAGATGTTGGATCCCACGATATTCCCCGCTTGGACAAACATGTTGTAGAGAGCAGCGGATACCGCGCGCGTTCGGACAGCGTTGGAGTTGCGCGAGTTCCATGCCACCAGAATTGCATGACAGTACGGGTAGGAGAGGAGGCCTGTGAGTAGAGCATACCGGACCCAGTTGCTTGCCTTTGCGCCTAGGGCCACTAGCGCAACAAGCCAAGGAAAGATCCAGATATTGGATGTCGATGACACTATGGATCGCTCGTTGACCCATTCACTGATTCGTGAGATGATCAGCAGATTCACCCCGAACATGAATTGTGAGGGAATGGTGAGTAGATTTGCGTTGAAACTGCTGAATCCCATTTGTCGAAGAATGAATGCAAGGTAGTTCGAAGGTGGACTCGGTGGGATATAGTTGGTCAGTCCGATCAAGTACAGCGGCCACAGGTCGTAGTCTTTCAAGCATTTCCATAGCCGCTTAGGTCCAACTGCTTGTCTGTTGTGCATATCTCCTTTTGACGGGTCGTCCCTGAGCAAACGATTCACGAGGATTTTCTCTTCGTGCGCAGTGAACCATCCCTTTTTGCCCCGGAATCGACTGGCAGTTTGGCACGGGCTAGCTGGCATGAGTATCCAACTAGCGATTCCCACGACTGCTGTCACGACGCCTTCTAGCAGGAAGAGCCACTGCCATGGGTTAGTATTAATGCTGTAAGGATACGGGCTTCGAAGAATCATACCTGCCATCCACTCCAGCCACTAATACCTCTCATCTGAAG
Organism: Exophiala aquamarina CBS 119918; assembly: GCF_000709125.1. Classification (NCBI taxonomy): domain Eukaryota; kingdom Fungi; phylum Ascomycota; class Eurotiomycetes; order Chaetothyriales; family Herpotrichiellaceae; genus Exophiala; species Exophiala aquamarina. The sequence continues at coordinate 746,029 of NW_013550579.1, forward strand.
AATGCCAGCGGCTAGCAGCGATCCAAGAATATTGCAAGTGCTAAGGACAGTCCAGAACCAACTCAGGCGGATAGGAAGTTCTTTCGACTTGTACCAATAGGTAATATACAGAACAGTGTCAGGCTGCGCAGGTATTCAGCACGGATTTGAATATTGGCAAAGGGCTCATACGATAAATCCTCCCATGAGAAGTCCAAGCAATGCACGGCAGACATAGTAACCAGTTTTATTGGCAAGACCCGCCTGGGCTGCTGATATGATTGACCACGCCAGAATTATGAATGGAATCCAACTGAGACAGATCTGGTCAACTCCTAACTAGCTCTGGAAAAAGCCACACTTACATGTCGGGGCCCAGCTTCTTGGAGATCAGGCCAGATGGAAGCTCGGCGGACAAGAAGCAGGTCAGGAAAATGGTTTGACCATAATTGAAATCGTTGGTATTCATCCCCAGCTCCGGGAGCATGTTATCACTGATTGCTGTTATGTAAATTAGCCGTAGGTGCCAAAAGTTGCATTACGAAGTGACGGCGAAGAATGTAGCAAGAAAAGATGTTGGGCTTCGCAGAGGTGGCTCGTGGCGACGTCTCATCCGATATGAATCTATTAACTCGTTCACTGCGTGCTGGAAACGTACCTCTGTTGATATTCCTTCGATTGAGATCCAGGGCAAGAAACATCAACCAGCACCATGACATAATGCGGAAGTCGACCTATTCATGACTGTAAGCTCACCACTCTGAATTCATCAATTCAATATTGTCGAACATGCCTTTCTTTTCAACCGTTTCTCCTCAGAAGCCGACCAAGTAAAAGTGGGATCGAATCGATGTCGGCCTTCATAGGTCGCGGTCTCGTAGACACTTCTCCAGTGTTCAGCGACTTTAGGATCGGAAAAAATATGGTTCCCGTAAGAGCCGTAGTCACCATCGATATCCTCGATTGAGCTGTCGTCGTCGCTGATGACTTCATTGGTGAGCGCATCTTTCGGGGGACTCTGATTGTCATGACCCAGCTCTTCGCGGGCTTTACCCAAGGGATCTTTTGGGACAGACATTGTGGTTAACCCGACATTAAAGGTGCAGGCTCTTCCAATCACGGTTGATGAAGTGAGAAGAAGTGCCCTTAGGTTGAGAAGCTCCACGGACGCTAGCCCAGACCCTCCCTCGCGGCCTTTTCTAGCTGGACAAACTTTCTGAATGCCAATCACGCAAAGCGAAATCTTCGTGATGACACCATACCTGTGGCTGGTCTCGCAAGTCTTGGAAGCACGAAATGCCATGGCCTTCTAAGAGCATTGTGGAGTAATAGCAAGGAGGCCTACCGGTTCTGTGCTGCAAAATATCTCCGCTTTCAATGTGTTTATGGCAGTTGTTGGATCTGGTTTTGCAGGCCAAGAGAAGACTCAATATACACTTTCGATGATAACACAATTGCACGCATCTCATAGGTAGTGCCTTATCGATCCAAGTATATCGTTATTTATGCCAAGGCTTGCGTGCTGCCAGATCACAATCGAGACTACCACATCTTGAGTTGTGACTGCCAGCCGAAATTTATATACAGCATTTGATTGATGAAAAAATGCGCAGAGGATCACACCCCGTCGGGATTCAGGCTCCATGCATGGGACACTGTTGCGATGTCACCATGCAACGGGTTCGGACTTTACGCTTAGCTTGCGTTGGACAGCCGTACCCACATTGGGTGAGACGCTCCAGGCTCGAGACCTACTTGAGAAGGTCATAGTCATGCTTGAATGCTATTAAGGGAATGATTATGCCTGCTTGAGAGCAAGAGTTGTGGAAAGCTCAATAGATTCCTGTTGAGGTTCTGGTATGACTTGCTTCACACCAAGTACACATTCCATTTGTGACCACGTACCTGGACATAATATGGCAGCTTCATCATAAAACACCACAGCTGCTACTTCCACTGAGCCCGAGCCTAGAATCCGACCTGCTAGCAATAGTTTGATGAGCAAGGAGGGTGAGAGACAAGTACTCTGTCAGCAGAGTGTTGCATCTCACGGTCACCTGATGGGGGCATTCACAGCTCCCGCGCCACTGCATGTATAGGTCTGATCATATTCCTGCGAAGCGCAGCCACGTGACAATTCGACCTGTTCAAAATCGAAGAATTGAGAAGTTGGACGTATCATTGCATTGACGCTTCCAGCAGGATCAGATCCCTAGAAATCCATTGCAAGTTAGACACCGATACTGTGAACTAGAATCTCCGTCCGATCGTAATACCCATGCATAGCCTCGTTAATACATGTTCAAGTTTTTGCCCACCAACAACCGGGGGGGGGGGGAAGCAGAAGGAATTGGCAATGCTGAAAGAATCACCCCAGGATTTAGAAAACGGTTCCATCAGAAATAATACCGATCGGAGGCCCCTTGGTTATAGGCCTTGATACCTGGGCGAGCTCACGTCCACCCTAAAAGTTTGTTAGGTTAAGCTCAAGACAAGTGAGACCATCTCTTACCTTCCAAGTTCCAGCTTCAAGCATTTGGGCCAAACTTAGCTGGTCATGCCCTTCTAGTCCAAGGCCTTTGTTGACAGCAGCCAGAAGTTCGTCGAGGAAACCAACTGTAACAGCCCTCCACTCAACAATTACGTCATCAGATGGCTCAAAGGTAGGCACGACCTCCACGGCTTTGCCCTCTGCGACCGTCTCATGATAAATTTTCAATCCTCGTTTTCTATCAGCCTCTTTCAAAGTGAGGAGCCCGGTGTCAACCAGGAGGCCACCGTTGCGATATTCTGGTAGACCTGTCATCAACTCAGCTCCAGCAAAATGGACATTGAGCAGTTTGGTCATCGGAACCATCAGAGAGTAGCAGAGCCATTGAGTGAGCTTATGGAATGGGACAATGGTCTCCCACGGGTGTGCTGGTGGTGATTTAGGCATTGCTTGGCATCGCCACGCATCACCCAAAGGCGTTCCTTGAATATTGGTCCTGGTCGCCGGCCATATACCTGACAGCCCATCCATCAGAACGCTCCATAGAGTTGGTAGGAGAATGACAGGGACTGATGAGGCCTGTGTTGTTGGATGTGATATCAGATAATCTATGCCTGTCAGTCTAAGTGTTGAAGTTACAGCCAGCCGTGGGTGCCTACCAATCATGTTTCCAGGTCTCCCCTCGACACCAAAAATCTCGGCGTTTTGAAGAGCCTTACCAAGCCGTATCAAAAGACCTGCACGACCATCTAGTCCAGACATGGGATTGGAATCGGAAACTTGCATTCCTCTGGCTAAAGTATCGACAGTCAACTTGTGGAGGCCGGCCGCATCAACTTGGTGGGGGCGACTAGCATCGCTGCTGAACGCTCCAGCTTTGAACATTTCTAGACTTGCGACAGCCAAACCTTCACTTCGGGAGTAGACCTTTGCAGATTCTTTGGATTTGTAGGACCATTTAGTGCCAGCACCTGCATCGAGCAAGACTGAAACGAGGAAAAGATCGATCAGTCGGCGGGTTCTTTCCTGGTTATCTATCGTGCTGGGCCACGATTGCAGTAGCTGGGTCACACGAGGCCGGCCTCCAACTTCGAAATGTTGCCATCGACCATGTGGGGGGATGGCAGAGTATTCTCCCGCAAAATCGCGCTGGCTTCAATCAGGAGGTGCAGCACAAAGATATCATTTTTATTCGCGGTACTCACCTTGATGATGGAAACAACATAATCAGCAGTGTCCTGAAATTTGGTCAAGTCGACATCAAAATGGTTGAGAGCGTTGACTTTGGCCTCTTCGAGGACTATTCTGGTCCTTTGTCTAACGGCATGGATACTCCGAAGGTAAGCCGCCGGTTTTGTGTTTGGATCAGGAGGGTCAGGAATTGAGATGTCAGCAACGGAGGCGGACATGGCTGGGGCGGCAAACTTGTCAGATACGAGCTTCGGTGATTTGTGTGAATAAGTGTTTATGCGTTCGACGGTGACGGCAGCCTTCAACAGCGACTTAGATGTTGCAGCATCATTATTTGAAGAAGACTTGGAGTCTTTTTTCTTGAAAATGCCCATCATGGCGGAGAAGCCCTATCGGTGGGCGGTGGGCGGTGGGCGGTGAAACTTGCACAGAACGCGAGTTCCTCGCGTCAAGCCACGTGAGCCAATGCGCGCAGGAGGCGAACTTCGGATCGGCTGTTCGCGGCTAAACTGCAAGGGGTTGTGTGACAGCAGATCGCGTGGCCATGAGTGATGCGATGCAACGTGCCTGGGCCTGAAGATTGCAGCAGTCCTGCAAGATGACCGATCTGTGGAACAGGAATGACAAAAATGTACGAGATATTGTGTTGAGGCCGAGGGTAGACGCCTGGGGGAGAAAGTAGGGGGCTGTTAAGCTGTGAAAAGGCCAAGGGAAAACTCAAGCGGGCGAATACAGCAAGTGAGGCAGAAATCTGAGATTGGACCCAAAAGGCAAAGACAAGGGGAAGGCGAGACGGAGCGATGGAGCGATGGAGCGATGGAAGAGGGATGCAGACTGTGTCGGTTCCAACACTTTGGCGTTATCTAAAATAGCGAAATCTCAACTTGCGCAGCGACTATCCGTACAACGTAGGACTAACTCAGTAGCAAGCGACAATGGGGCTTCATCTTGAAGCTCGGGTCTTGAGGTCCTCGTTCCGTCTCCGCTCAACAAAGACACTTTTTCAATTCCGATTTCAATGTTTTGATCAAGGGGTGAGAGCGAGAGAAGGAGAACGAGCGCGCTGCAAAGAAATCGACCCTTGGAGGGAGGGCATTACCCGTAGCAAGACCCAACAACGTGGCTGTATGCCCCCGGGAACAAACATGGGTTATTAGAGGCCTTGTCTCTCCGGGCATCGCCTGGCGCTCACTAGTTAGTTAAACAAGCCGCTAGCCGGCGTATGAGAATGGCGGTGGGCTGACTTTATGGGCTTGGCTTTAACTATCACAGCAACTGCTCGGTGCCCGCATTGGCGCTGGCTCTCAAGTATTACAGAGGTACTCGGTACTCCGTACTTAAGCTTGAACGCCCCCGCACGTCTAACTCTCTGGGATCCTCTCTACTCCGTACTCCGTACTCCGTCCTGCCCTCGCTCTCTTCGCCTCGTGGCCGCCACGAGACGAAACACAGAGGAACGCGAGCGAGACGGAGTACTCGTACTGCCTGCAAGGTTCCTTGGATGCCCCTCCAGCGTCAGGGGCACCACCGGTCCACCACTCCCCAATGTGTCCGCTTGGGGATAAAGTTATCATCCACAGACCTGCAACTAAGATCCGGTTGTGGGGTTGGCCAGCCATGGACTCATGGTACGCATACTGAAAGTACCAGCTTGTAGGACCAACGTGCACGAGCATGAGCCAGGGCCTATCTCAAGGCGGATAGTACTCCGTACTCTGTATGACACCTGGAGAACCGCACTTGTAATGCTGGCCTGCTGGTTCACCTACAGCACTTCAAATCTCAATAAGCTTCTCCCTCGATACGACAACTCTTCGAGGTAACAACGCTCCGTTCTTAGTCCCTGGTCCCTAGACTTTCCTTCGGCACCAAAGTCAACGTGAAACATTAGGGCCTTTAGCATGGTTGCAACCTTGGTCCGGGTTCAACCCCGAGGTCCACAAGGCTTCTTGCGCCATAGATTGAGATCAGTCTAACTAATGCAAATTGAGATTGCGGTTGGCAGCACACGACTTCCATCCTGCAGCCTACGGATGGTGATCCTAATGTGGATGGATATACACACCATCGACAGCGAGGAGACAGGCCCCCTATTTTCAGCCTTCCCAAGCGAAATCAGGAATTCCATCTTCAGCCTAGCTCTGATTGCTGACTACGACAAAACACGGCGATATCAATAGCGTATCAAATATCGTCGTCCAGGCTACGAATTCCGCGTCAAAATTGACTGGTCATTACTCTTGACGTGTAAACAGAGCCCAACCGAGAAGCACGCTTGTTACCCTTGGGTGCTCATGGACATGTCTCCTGACTCTTCGATGGACCTCCTCAAAACGTCGATGGACATCATGCATATTAGTCCTCAGCCGATTGGGACCGTGGTATTTGTGCCTCAACCAGGAACAGAAGAATTCAATTGGCCAAGTTCACATCTTCGCTGAACAATACTATCTGGAGCTTATCAGTATCAAAGACCCCGGTATTGAGACCCCTTCCCACAGTGCGAAGTATGACCCCAATTGACAAGCCTGCTATGCTCCGTTCAAGATATCGCTACAGACCAGCTGGGTACTGTTTCGCGGCGGACGCGGGGTGGTACTAAACGCCGGCTCACTATTATGTCCATGGCGCAGGGGATGTGCATCGTATCAGCAAATGCTTGCAAAATCGAAACAACCAAGTCTTGCCTATATCAAAGAATACATGCCTGGCTCGCGGGCAGAACAGGTGGGCTTGATCATCAGCCTAGAGGTTCGCGAAATAGATGTCTCGGGAAGGACAACCTCGAGATCGTCCTCGCGAGAGTAAAACAGTGGAAATATCCCCTGAAAGATGGATCCGTACTGAAATGGACAGTCCGTTGAACGCAGTAAACTTGGGCGGCATTGAGAGATCTCTATGGATTTGTATGGCTGCGACATTGCTTGACCATGCGATTTGTGGTCTTTCTGTCAGATCCAGTTCTTCGGTGCATTGTCAATATCGGTCGCACGCCTCGTATCCTCGCCTAGGACTGTCAAACGTCCCCATCGAGCAAAACTTGGGTAACATTACTATTTCTAGGACCCCAGGTTCTTGATCTCCACCTTTGCACATCCATACACATTCTCTAACTGGAGCACTTGAAGGCGCTCCGCAAACACCGCTTTTGAGCAATCAGTTAATCCAACAGCTTCTCCAGCCCCGCCAAAGTCTGTCCCTCAATCGACGTCTTGAACGCCGTTGCTTTCAACGCCTCATGATCTTTGACAGCCTTGCCCAAACTCCCCTCAAGAATTGTCCACGAATCTGCTCCAAGCGGAAGCCTCAACGGAATGCCCAGCCCCTCGATGCCGTCCCTCACCGTGTCAACTACAACCTGCACCAGCTTTTCCGGTCCAGCGAACTTGTTGATGATTTCCTTGTTGCTCATCATGCCCAACATATAATTCGTCGCTCCCGCAGAGTCGTTTGCATACGCAGGGTGCCTTTCAGTGACGATGACGGATTTCTCCAGGTAGTCGGTCTTGACGCCACCAGGCTCTGCGGTCATGAAGTGGATGTTCCATGCTGGACTCAGTTCGTTCTGGAAACTCTCCATGAAGCCTTCCATGGCGAACCGTCTACGTTTTACGAATTGGTCAGCTCATTGATCTTTTATCGCCGTCGTCCAGGGATAGGTGAATACTCACGTCGCATAATAATACGCACCCCCTGGGAACGCAACCCTCGCACCCGCAGAACTCATGAATACGACAATCCCACCAATCTGCCCTCCACTCTTAGGATTCTCCTCGCGCATCACCCTGACGACTGCTCTGATAAGATTTGCCGCACCCCAGAAATTCGTCTCGAACAGCTTCCGCGCCTGCCCGTCTGTCGTGCTCTCCGTGTCGCCCAGCAGCGAGTATGCGACATTGTTGATCAGGGCATCAATACGGCCGAATTTCTCGATCGTTTGGGCAACGGCGGCTTGGATGGCCGAGGGAGAGGTCACGTCCATGATCACTTTGAGGATGTTGGGTGCGTCGGGGAGATAATCTAGTGCAGAGAGCTGGCGTGCGACTGCGACAAGGCGGTAAGTTGTTTTGCTGCTGCTGAGGAGAGTGAGGAAGGCTTTGCCGATGCCTGATGATCCGCCGGTCACTATTGCGTGGGAACACCTCTGTTGTCAGCCTTTTAGGGTCTCGGACTATTCCAAGGGTGCTTCGGAGAGGGAGTGGATGGAGAAATGGGCGCATACCGAACCACACAGCATCTTCTCGAAGAAAGTATTGTTTCGACATGGCTGTTTCGCGGATGGTTTCCCCACTTGGTTTGGTCGGTCCAAACCGCGCAACTGCCTTCAATCACGACTGATGATTTTTTTCAAGTTTTGAGATGTTTTATCTCAGCCTCACAGAAGAAAGAGAAAGGGTGTGTTTCTTCAATTTCGCTCGACTTATATACTCCTAACCAAACCCACACCTCATGCTCGACACTAATCAATCCGGGCATAGGGCTCGTCCGTCCCAGCTGCCCGCCCCCGAGCAAGGCTGAATGCACCCACCTTGGTCCTCACGTGACCAACACGGACGAAATATACTGTGTCTTTTCAGCCAATCATTTCACGAGCTGAATAATGAACCACGCTTCCGGCCTCTTGTTCTGCTGTGTTGTCAATGCGAAGATAAGGTTGATTTGGCTGCATAACTTTTCGCTCCAAGGCTCCACACGGCCTTGAGTATTACGTGACGCTGAGAAATATGGCTTTCATCCGAAAATGGGCGGACGAAGATATATGTGATAGTTTATGCAACCTGTCATGCTCCCTGATCACCTGGTCACACAACTCAAGGACCACATTTGACAGATAACTGTAGTGTCGCTACAGGAAATATATCCAGGCCCAAGGCAAGCCAGTCCTGCGCGCGGGACTCATGGCTGGGACTCTCTCGCCCGACAAACTACTACCCGAGGCAAGTATAATTCAACAATGAATGCCAAGGGAGGGCGAGACTGTCACAATACATCTACTCGGTCGAGAATATTTTGGGAGGGGGCAAGGAGGGCATTCTTGCCTTTACCCAAGTCTGGATCTAAAAGAGTGGACCGTGTCTGGACATGATGCCGATAACTCAACTTATGGCTTCGTTGGTGAGATGATGGTACTTGTGACGGGACGGTCAGGCGAGACGAAGTCCATCAGGTAAGACAGACGAAGGGTGACGTATCAAGGATAGTGGCTTCTTTCTGGTTACAGGATGAAGGAGGACGGCTGAACTCTTCATCCAAGGCAATTGTCAGGTGAAGCTGTCAGAGAGACCTTCTCTACGGTCGCATAGGAGCCGCCGTGCGGCTGAGTCTATTCTGACAAGCTTTTTTTTCAGAAGTCGGGACGACGAATGAAACATATAGAGAGCACGCTTTCAAATATTTCGAAAGCTGGCACTGCACGATGGACAAACGCATCTTGCGTAATAACCACAGCTCAGTCCTGCAAGTTCACCTGTGTCACTTCGCCACTGTCGTACATGACCATGACTGTCTGGCCAGTGTTCTCTCGGGCAGAGTAAACGATACCCTCGAACAACGCTGGTAAGCGAGTCACTTGCATGCTTTTCACCTGGGCGTCACTTGCTGCACCTGCCTTTAGTTCCTGCAACGCCTATTGAGCATCCTTGATTGCCACCTGCTTGTTTGTGAAGGTCTTCCGACCTTCCATATCTTTTGTTGGGGGCTGGTCCTAGGGAGTTTGTTGACCTCGATTGGCGCGATCCAGAAAGTTGGCGAGATCGGGTTGCCCACTACGGCCTTCCATACTTCCCGGGGGCATGCTCTTGCCACCCCGGCATTCCTCTCGGGCAGCAATTTCAACATGATGATGTTGCCGTCTCGCATTGGTGTATTCAGATGCGCGAGCTCGCCCAACTAGCCAGCATCAACGATCTCGTCGAAGCTCTGCCAGCCCTCCACACATCCTTCCACGGTGAGTCTGTGTCGGACCTGCTCGGCCACTGCTTCAACCGGAAAGTATGGACCAGACATAGAAATATCCTTGATATGTGGCTTCGAGGTTCTCAGATGGTATATGATCTCGAGATCGGGCGAGGCTCTTGCTCCAGCACCAGGGATCCCCCTGAAACGTACCGTTGTTCTCTTGCATGGGGCTGCCTGCCCGCCAGCTTTCTTTGTACCGCACTCCATTTTGTGCCTGGGCCAGTCGTTACGCTGGCAGTCACTTGAGCAGTAATGACGGGAGAGGCATCTCCCGCACCGTTTCAGGGGGCCATCATCGAGTCCAGGCTGGTGCTAGCAGCGGAAGCAGTAGGGTGTGGTCTCCAGCTGAGTGGGCTGAGAGGACATCGTGGCTTGTTAACTCGACAGCAAGAATATCCACGGGGGTGATGGTCAGGAAACAGGTGCAGAGTGACAATGGTGCAGAGTGACAATGGTGCAGAGTGACAATGGTGCAGAGTGACAATGGTGCAGAGGGTTTGAGTTTCACTTGTCGGTTTTGCAGTAGAAAGTAACTACCCAAGTGGCTGTGAAGTAGAACCATGGTAGCCGTTCATGATTTAGCTTCGTGATGAAAACCGAAGAAGAGTCTCAGGTACGCGAGGGTGAGAAAGAAGCAGCAAGGAGTAAATAGGGAGAGCTGGCTTTTTAGAAGAAATTGCGATGGTAAATATGGCACAACACTTCACTAGGCCTCAAAGATGGCAGTGTCTTGGATTGAACGAGGAGGCTGGAACGAAAGGGAATAGGAAAGAGAGAGAAACATGTTTAGTCGGGATATGCGAGGAGACAGACAATTTATTTGAGCCTGAGAAGGAGGATCTTGGAAACAGGGGCAACACCCGAGACTGGAATATTTTCAAAGGCTAGACCCGAAACGGTGCAAGCAACTTGTGTATCGAACTTGCTGATATGGAAATATTTCAGCTTATATTTGGATAGGTTCCAAGTTGCAATCTTTTTTATACCCCTTTAAAGCGTGTGAGCTTGAGCGTAACCATCGGATATTTGCCAAACGAGGAGCCCGTTGGCAGCCTTAGTGGTTAAGTCCCCGGGCCAGGAAATGACCCGGCCTAGTAATGACCCACGCGTCTCAACGCGACTTTTTCTACCACTCCATCTCTTCTACACTAAATTGCTCGTACAAACCACCTTTTTATATAGCTAAAATGGCATTAAATCACGAGGCTCGAATCCAACAAGCCATCCTAGACTATGAAACTCGACGGCATCCAACTATTCGCTCCGCTGCGGCAGTAAATGACGTTGACCGAAAGACCCTCGGCCGTCGACTACAAGGAGGCCTTTCACGAGCAATTGCTCATGAACCACAACAGCTATTAACCAACGAACAAGAGCAACTCCTTATACGATAGATACTCGACCTTAAGGGCCAAGGACACCCTCCCAGCTTTACTTAAATACGAGAACTCGTCGTCATCATACGAGGCGAGTCAATATCCACTATAAAGATTGGCCAAAAGTAGATATCACGATTTGTACAGCGTCATCCAGAGATTCATTTAAAGGTAGGTAAAAAGATCCATGGATTACGCCTATAGAGTACTACTCCTGAGTCCTTAACTCGCTAGTTTAAGCATTTTAAGGCTGTATAAGAGCGATATCAGGTTCCGTAGCACAATGTCTTTAATATGGACGAGACAGGCATCGCCCTAGGGTATCTGCGCCAATCAACGAGTGATTGGCAGGGCCGATACTACCCAGTCATATAAGGCAACACTAGAAAACCGTGAATGGATATTAATTATCGAGATAATATCCGTAACTAGCCGTCGACTTCAATACCTTATTATATTTAAAGGAAATACGCTTTAATCGACTTGGTTTACCGAACTAGACCTTCCTGACTACTTATATACGGTTTCACTAAATGGCTGGACCTTAAATGATATCGGATTAGCCTAGCTACGATAGATATTTATACCTCAAACAGCATCGAATGATTATCGACTCCTCCTAGTTAACGGTCATAAAAGTCATACTACATACGAGTTTATATGGGAATACCATATAAATCGAATTACCTTAGTCTATTTAATACCTCATTTAAGTCATATTCTATAGCCACTTAATCTTGCCTACTTTTCACTCCTAAAATGCCGATATCGGGATGAAATCGCTAACCTAGCTAGGTACGACGACGCCTCGGCCGTAAAGAGGAGCAAGTTCCTTAAATCATACGAAAAAGCAAGTAATGAAGGTCTCTCAGCATTCCGTATTACTGCTGGGTGGAATGTAGCTAGTATTTATCCATGGAACCCTCGCAAAGTTGTACGATCTCATCAAGTCCTACAAGACAGTCAAACCAGTCAAATATTACCGGTAACGCCGCCATCACGCAGGCTAATTCAATATATACAAAGTACTATTCATACACCTCTAAATCAGCGTGGAATACGGTAGGAAACGCAGTCGATTTCACGGCGTGAGACCGTCTCTCGATCAGTCCGTTTATTGCTTAGTAAGACTAGCAAAGTTCTCGATCGATTACAGTGGGATATTACACTTAAATCACAACAGTTGACTATTCAGCGTAAGTAACTAGACGAACTTTACGCTACACGACGGCAGCGAGTAGCAATCGACTGTAATGAGGTCTTTGCGAGCATCGAGACGATAAGGCAGGCGAGGCAAGGTATGGAGGCCTTACAGGCGACGGCGAGGTCGACATCTCGCTTGCCTACAAGGAACACTACACAGGATGGACAGAGAAACAATCCACTCACTCCGTACATACATCAATTCAGTATTAATGACGTTGTAGAGTAGACAAAATACGATTATATTGACTGGTGGCAGAGTGCATTACGTGGGTCATTACTAGGCCGGGTTATTTCCTGGCCCGGGGACTTAAGGTTAGAGCTAGAGTTAAGGTTAGAGTTAAGGCCGAGATGAGATTAGATTAGGATGTGAGTATCATTCATTGCTCACGCATGGCTAATGCTCTAACTCCAGCTCCACACAGTGGTTTGAGCTTAGATCAATGACTTGATCAAGATTGATGGATTTATACAGGCACTGGAAGTGTGGAAGTCTTGGTATGGTATCTTTTGTGAGTTATTCAACGCCTTAAGGCTCGTATGCCTCTTTCTAGGGACGATATGGTATCTGTCTTTTGTTGTTCGGCTTTCGTAATTTCATGCAGCGGCTGCGACGCAGCTTGTGGGGGCCTGTGGGGACATTCAACGTTGGGTGGTTTCAGCGTTGTCTTGCCATAGGATCTCGTAGAAAATAGGACAATCATGATATCAGCGAGGCGTCTTCTGCATTCAGATCTCGAAACGCATTTAAGCGCGATGGCCTTGCCGCGTGAATGAACTATCTCCAAAAAATAATATTCCTACATTCTGAAGTGTCAAGCTTTTCTATAGATATTCTAATCATCACGAGGTTGTTCTTAGCTTTTTAGAACATCGGGCGATAAATGTGGTCCACAGGTGATTGTTCAAGTTGAAGTACGCACAATAGTATCTAGGTATGGAAGAATGCAGTGTATTTGTTCCTGGCGATTCCCGATGGCTCGTTGTCTCTTCACGGGCCAGAGATTGGCTGCGGCCAGGGGTATTGGTAATGTTTGAGGTCCGAATCACGTTAGCAGCTCAGCAGCAGATACTGGGAACATCGAGAGGGAAATTCTTCCTGCGGTCGATGTGCGAGACATAAAGAAAACACAGCAGTTTGGTTGTCTTGCTTTGATTCTTCTTCGTTCCTGTGGCTTGGCCAACGCGTTGACTCTTGCAGTGCCAGAAGATCTTTCGTCCGTAAAGCGGTGCATAATGTTTTCGGATGACCAATGCATCTGCGATAGAGAATAGGATGATAAGTTGCTGATGGCGTGGGAAAATGGAACAATGCATGCGAGGATGCAGGGTGATCAGTGCAACTGCAAATGCAGCAGTGAGGCTTCCTGCTTGCGCGAGCTCTGAAGCTGGGCAGATGAGTGAGGCCTTTGACGTTCTCACTCGGCCGTAAGTCATGGACTGTTGAAAGCAGGTGGCACTCCCAGATTTTGCTGATGCTTTGAGGCCCAACGATCTCCACTTTGGAACTGAAAGGACAAGGTGAAACAATACGTGGGTATCCTCAAGGGGTGTGAAGCCACACAGCCGCTCATGATGGTCAACAACGTCAGGGGAATCAGGCCACGAGAATGGAACGGAGGTTTTCCTATTGCATGGATGGCTGCATAGGCAGACCGCAAGTAAGTCTTGACTCGGACGCCTCGTCAGAGTCGGCACCCCGAGAGATGCGCAATGCTCAGCTAACCTAGAGGTAGATCTCACTATGCAGAATCTTTTGGCCCGCTTTATCATGTTGAAGTGTGCAAAACCAGTATCGCAGAATTGAAGAGCAAGATAGCTAATGGCTTAAATGATGTAAGGTCAGCTGGAATTAAAATGGGAGAGTATTTCAGGATCGTAGTTCCTGGGGACGACTCCCTCAGAAAGACGATTCCCCCACATGATTCCATGTCGAACCCAATTTTCACCGGATGGTTGCCGCTGGGAGTTCGAGTCAATGACAGCACGCAAGACGATTCACTTGGTAGTCTTTCGGTGATTCCCGGAGTGACGCTGCCTCTTGGACAGATACTACCGCTGAAAAGCATGAACCGAATGCTTATGTTTCCTGGCAGTCAGGGGGGCAACATGGAGTGCACAGGAGTCTTGGGGGAGAAGCGGAATGATCCTACGTGCGCACCAACCCTGAGGCCTCGAATTGACATGGTTGGGCATATTTGGCAGGGTGAGATCTCCAAAGCGCTTGACTCGTTTACTCCAGGTCTTCGGCTCCGCGCCCACGAGATGCAGGGGACAAGGACCAGGGTATGCAAGCCGACAGACTCATTTTTTGGGTTGAAATGCGAATTCGTGAACGACCCATGCGTCGAGAAATAGTGCATGTGATAACGCATTGGAAAGCTCGCGTCTTGGTCTACGTTGTATCTAGACGGTCTGATCGTGATCGTGAAAAGTACACTTTCCTTATTCATCGATGACAGGATGGACCCCACGGGGAACCCGCCGTGATCATGCGGGTGATAATCAAATGATATTGACTACAGTCGTCGGATTCTCTGAAGATACCGAGGTACTCCGTATGTTGAATGCAGGCCAAGAGATTTGGATAATTTCAACATCTCTTGGCCCTTGAAGGTTCGTAGTCCAGTTTAGGAATGAGGTAAAGCAGGCAGCAAATCATGCTGAGCTGGGGGATCTGTTTCAGCATATCCACGAGACAGATGCCGTCCTGGAGATGGTCTTCAGGAGCTAACTTGTGCGTGGACCCAGATGTCGGGAAGAAAGATCATACCGGCGAGGGTCGGTTTACAGTCCGGACCCGTCGCCTGCGGGGGCATGCGACGTTTGCACCTTGTGTACTAATGAAGTATATGCAGTTATGAAGTGGCGTGGTACCTAAGTAGCTTCGATGGGTCTATGGAGATGGAGACTATGTATGTACGGAGTACTCCGTACTCGTATGTATAGTCCTCCACCTGGAGCAGTTGAACTCGGCCTTTGCCATTTACAGGGCTCCCTCCGCTGATCGCTACCCGTCTATTGAACCAGCCATTGTTCCCACCGGCCGGCCGCCGGCTGGCTGAATCGGAGAAGTTGACTCCTAACGAGGGAAGCGAAGGAGATTGCCCCATGGGCTGGAGTCTGGGGTGGACCAGTCCACTTTCGAGGATTGCTCCAAGACTTCAAGTCGAACCTGTGTGAGAGCGGCAATTGACTACGGCACCGGGTATGGCTATTGTCGGCCCAATACAAAGTACGTACCTTGCTCGCAGGGCTTATCGTTGGATTGGTGGGGAAGCCTACTCGGCAGAGAGTGCCTTCCAATCGGCTTACTTGTACCCGTATGGGCTCGTCTGCACCGGACGAACATATGTACTGTACGACTACATGGTCATGCACCAGCGAGTGAACAGTGAGTGCAGGCGGGACGTTTAGACTTCCGATTCCGAGGCCGTTTAGCGATTCATCGTACGAAGTTATCATCTCGGGATGGGCATCGATGACAGCAGATACTGTTAAGAGACTCTCAAAGTCTTTTGCACATCATAGCAGTTATGTACCGTGGACACCCATGAGTTCCGGTGGGCTGATGGTATGCTACATATATATGATACTGCCGATGACGGGCAGCCACAAATAAAACGCATAGAGTGTTCATTTCAGGCAACGTGATGAATGTTCAACGCTAGCAAAGTTGGGCTCACTGGTCGTTTGCAGGAAGAGCAATATTTGATGGACCGTGTTTTCTTTAGCCTAGTCAAGCATTTGGACTACATGCCGCGGAGTAAGGTATGCCACAAGCTGCCCCAATATTTGATTGCAACTTTTTCAACATACGGTTTGTTTCATAGCCCGCGGCCCAAGCCAACACTTCCCAATTAGTATGTGTATCGGAATCCGTGAAGCCCTTCGATGACTTTTCCACCGGCCTCGGCGCGCTTGTTGGCGCGGTAGAACTTGAGGTCCATAACTAAAGTAATAACGATGATTAAAGCACTCGAGATCATGCAGGTGATAATTCCAGGGTGATAGTCTGGTTTGTCTTGGTCACGGAAGACAGTGCTGCCAATAATTCCACCGATACCACCAGCTCCGACCAAGGTAGCAGAGCAAAGTGCACGTTTCCATTGGCCACGGATGTTATTTGCTTGCCAGGTCAAAACGCAGGGCACGTTCGCGTTGCAAGCTGCAGTGGCGAGGAACACTCCGAAATATCGAACACCAACATTCTGCACATATCCGAGAAGTGGAAGGCCTGGAAAGCATGGGTTAGAACGATGTAGGCGGCAATTTCCAGAGAGATGACTTACCAATCAAGAGGAGGCAGCCGTTAAAGAGAACGAAGGGACTGCGGATATGATACTTATCTCCAGCCCATGCAAATGCGTACATGACGATCGAGGCAAGGACGTAAGGAGGAGCCACCAAACACTGGGACGCGGCTACATTGAACCCCATGCCGACATTCAGGATTATAGGGAGGAAGTAAGCGATAGCGTAGGTGTTTGTGGTGGTGAGGCCGAATAGAGCAGCAAAGCCCCAGACCTTCAAGTCCAAGGAGTTTGCGAGGTATTTTTTGAGATTGAAAGATTCAACAGCAACATCATGACGGTCCTTTTCAATACGAGCCACAATGAAATCGGCCTCTTTCTGATTCAGAAACTTCAGGCCAAAGTTGTTGACCGATAGTTCGGGGAAGTCCACAATCAAGAAATAGGAGCCGAGAGCCAATACACAAGTAAGAACGCCTTGAAGGATAAAGATCCATCGCCAACCTGCAATGCCTGGCAGAATTCCACTGGGCGCGGTTGGATTTGCTGCGGTCGGACCATAGTGCTGGCCCCACCAAACTGGGCCACTGCCATGGTTCTTCAGCTGAGAAAATCCGTAGGCGAGAATACCTGAGAAGGCTGAGGCCATAGATCCGATCAGGTAGAAAACAGCATTTCGTTTCTGTAGTTCGTAGCGAGGATACCAGCAGCTGAGAAGATATGCACAACCTGATATGATCAGCCAAGTAAACAACAGAAATTGTGCGTTGCCAACCTACCAGGGAAGAAGCCAGCCTCGAAGATACCTAAGATCAATCGGAGGTAGACGAGATCGGTCCAGTTTTTGATGAATCCGAAGACAATCATAGTGATACCCCAGAGGAGGGTGATGGTGGGCAAGAAAAGCCTGGGCCCAATTTTGCGGAGAACGACAGTCGCAGGTGGTTGGAGCAGAACATATGTAATGAAGAAGATGAGCACGATAATAGAGTATCGTGAGCCAACAAAGTTAAGATCGACGGCCATACCCGCGACGGCAGCAATACCCAAGTTGGTGCGATCCATCAGAGAGACGCAATAAAGGAAGCCGAGGGTGAGGACAAGTCGTCGGTCGACATGTCTAATGATCCTCTTCTGCTCTTTTGGAGAGAAGGCATTGATGCGTTCATCTAGGTCTGTATTGTTCTTCTCAGAGAGGTCGATGGAGACTTTGCGGTCAGGGTCTGCTCGCTCAAGCTCATCCACACCGAGTTCTTTCTCCACAGGTCCGTGGGTGGCCATGCTGGCAGCTCTAGTATTTAAAAGACAACTTTCTGTCGAAATGGAGGCTATCGACGGAGGGAGAATGAAAGAAGAGCGAGTGGTGGGGGAACGTGAGAAACCAAGCAGATTATATGCCAAAGCCAGTGCAAACTATGGCTCAAAAGAGAGGGAGCCCGCAACTATGGTGTGTGGATAAAGAAGGGTGTGGTCTGAGCTTCGAATTGGAAGCATCTTCAACTCGTGTGAAAGCAGTAGCAAGGATAAGGAGCCTACCTTGCTTGTTGTGCTTTCAAACCCTGGCCATAGTGCAGGTGACAAGACACTAGCGAAATGGATCATCGCCTTTAGAAATGTCCTCTGGATTTGGCTGGAAAGTGACCCCAGGATAGGATTTGCCTCCGGTGGAGTCCGGGGTATGAGCATGTGGGCTGGCAGAGCATCAGCACCGTAGTTCTGAATTGTTCCGAATCCATAGAACAATCCGGCCAGATTCGTGCATTTCCATTGGCTCGACGGCAATCCAAGGCAATGTCTAATCTTGCCCAACACTGAAAGCGTTTGCACGACGGACGCAACATCGAGGCTCATAGAATGACAACTTGATAAGTGGTGCAAGCCAAGAAAGACAGACTTTGAAGAAGCTGTGTCAAGGTGCACAAGCTGCACAAGCACTTGAGAACAAGCCCCCAGAGGAAGTCCGGACTCCGCAAGGGGGGCTGGTCAGACCAGGATAGGACTCCGGCCAGCTCACGCAAATACCACAAGTCTTGGAAGCATGCCAATCAACCCAGCTCTTGAGGTTAAAGCGTCTTGGGTATTTGGAGTAGCATCGCAATCTGCACTCATTTCGGCACCTAGGCAGATTCAAGCATCTTACCCTTGTGGGCCACCAACTGCAATCTGCAACGTCGGAAGCGAAAATCCATCTTCATAGGCTCACCTACCTGGTTCACTCTTGGCAAGGGCGATGTGTATACTTGGGGTATGTTGAAGAGATCCCGACGCGGTGGCGATTTGCAAGCCGATCCATTAAGCCTTGATTTCTAAGGGTGCATAAGTCGACATGACTGCACGCCATAGGTGAATACCACCGAGTCGTAGTGGATCGCAGAGGGCAGCTTTGTTGGTTGGGGTTGGTGAAGCCGGTGGCGCGATCGGCGAGGCCGGAAGACGCCTGTGGAAATGGCACCTGTCGCTCCCCAACGACGCCCGGGGAAGCATCGCCGAAGCATCTGGAAAGAAGCTCAGGGCTGGGCTGGGCTGGCTTGGCTTGGCTTGGCTTGGCTTGAGTCGACTCGGTTTGGCTTGGGTGGCATGGGTTAGGTTGGAGGGACCTTAACTCACGGTGATCGCTCCTGATAGCCGTCCCAAGAGGACTGGAATCTCTCTCCCCCCCCAGGCCACAGAAAGATTACTCCATATTGGGGAAACCTCTTTTGGTAAAAAGTCGGAGGGACATTCTTGGATGAAGTCATGGTGGTGCCAAAAGCCTTACGCTGCACCTTTTGTCGAACACGATGAGCGCCAACTTTACAGAAAGCTTAACGCTCGTGTTGCCGATGCTTTTCCAGACTGTTCTCGTCCGAGGTCCAGGAATGAAAATGAATACTCCGTACCAGGACCTAAATCAGCCTGCTGAACGTGCAATCGTATAGTAATTTATCTCCAGATGGTGAGCGAGAATAATTCGGGCTTCGAAGCATGGAATGGCTGTGCTGCACAACAAAGAAGGCAATGGACAAGGTTTTGAGAAGCACCGCCGAGGTTGAAGTAAAGACAAGTCAATAATAACAGCAAGGCTCCTTTTAATATCTATTTGCAAGTTAATACTGGTGAAATATTGATTAATCAACAATAGCATATCGTTATGTGGAAATCTAATCCTCACCGAGCGTACGCCGCGGCGAATGAGCGTACGTGATCGCTCAGTTTTATGTTGCTGCTTTTATATTCTGTGCCCCAGCTCCTTTGGCTAGTACTCTCCTTAAAGCGGCATCACGAAACGCACTAAGCCTGATATGGCTCTTTATTTACACCTTGGTCTTGGCGACGAACTGCGGCCTCAACCGCAGCCAGCCTCGAGTTTAGTACACCACGTAATGCTTGTTGTCCCACAACACTGCCTTTGTTACTATCCCTATATTGATCCTATACTGCTCATTCGCACACCAATGTGTTTGTGATCTCACATTCTTTAAACCTAGAGAGTTCTGCACTCGCTCAATTCGCCCCCGCCTATCCTTCATCGCAAACGAAGCTTCTCCCAAAAACAACTCCAAATGCCGCAGACTGCCCTCCGTATTCAACGTGCTCCTTGATCAGGCCTACCCAAAGTCCCTCGATAGGCGCCATGGCGGCCTTGCTTCCGCCTAGATTCCCCTGTTGGTGTCGCGCAGTGTACTCCTGGGGCGGTGAAACCGACAAAGACCTGGGCTTTATCGAGGGTGATTTGATTGAATGTCTGAACGCTGGAGACGGTTCTTGGTGGATGGGGAGATTGCGCAGAGACAAGAGAATGATGGGTGTTTTCCCTTCGAATTTTGTGGTCGTGCTCGAGGAAGGCTTTAATCCGGTCAGTCGGTCAGCGAGCCCTATGCCAGAGTTGCACAAAAGTGATAGCCATACCAAAAATCCTCTTGCGCAAATTCAGGAGAAGAGAGAGCGAGAAAAAAGGAGGCGACCCTTTCAAGGATACAAAAGTGCAAAACCCCCAACAGGCAAGGGTGTAGTACAGCCTCAGGCAGTTCCAACGCAAGCGCAAGTACAGCCTCTCCTCGATCGAGGGGATCCCCCTTCTACAGTCTTGTGGCAACAACGACCGGTATCTCGAGGCACATCACGTTCGCCATCTCCCTTGCCCCATCACGAGATTGGGTCTTCCCCTCCTCCTCCGCCACCCCACAGAGTGCTGGGAGGACAAAATGGCTCCATCTCCAGAGCCCCATCACCTCAACAAGTTGAGATGAATGACAGATATCAAAGAATAACTCGCACGCCATCTCCAGCTCCTCCCTCTGTGAATGGTCACACACCGCCCATGATACGCAGTGCGATGGACGATGTGATGTCTTCGCTCGACGACATGACGCTAGTGAGGCAAGATTCACAACATCAACCAGAGCGAGAGTTCAATCCCTGGTCCCCCGAAGCTTTTGATAACTTCCGTCGACCCAACGCAAATCAAAACACCCGTCCAATCACATCCTTAGAATTCGGCACCAGTGGCGGACAGTTTTCCGAAGGACGAATAAGTTATAGCAGCCGTCACAACAGTCCCGACCGCTTTCAAGATGGCTCAACTCAGCTCGAGACATATGTTCAGAGAATGGAAAGTCGACTTCGGCGAATGCAACAAGCTCGCGAAGGGAGTGATCCACAAGCAATGGAAAGCGATCCTCCAGAACCGCCACCCAAAAACTCCCCTTGGGCGTCGAGGCCGGGGTCAGCAGCACCTTCTCGGCGACTCTCGATGCGAAAGAGGAAGTCAGCTTTTGAACTGGGAGGAGACAGCCTCAATCGGACATATACAACCAAGACCAACTCTACCAACTCGAGCAGTGGTGTGCAAAGCGTGGCAACCAACTCTTCGCACCAGTCAAGCATGACCAGCCAAAGTTTGATGAGTGGATTTTCTGCAGGCGGTCTCAGCGCCACCAGTGCCGGCAGCCTTGCAAGAAAGAGAATGGGCAGCATTCGAGATCGCATGACCAGACCGATGACCAGCGCAGGAACAAGAAATGAGCAATGGGAACGATCTGACGGTCGACCAAAAACACCAAACACTGCCATCTCCTTCCATTCAAGCCAGTTTGACTCAAGAGCAGGCGCTCGATCTGCCGTAGGCTGGGACGATGCGAGCAGAGACTCGATTGGTGGGCTAGGTGGCTTCACAACACCTAGAGCGAAGAAGCCCGGCTTCTTCAAAAAGTTGATGGATAGTGCAAAAACAGGCGCAGCTAGTGCTCGAAGCACGATCTCGGCAAACCAGACACCAAGCAACGCGGGGTCTCCTACCAAGATAACGGGGATCGCTGGAGGCACAGCATTCAATGCACGTTTCCAAGCCACCGCCCAGTCCGATACTTTTGGAAGAGATGCCGCAAGAGAAATGGGGCTTTCAAGCGGTGCAACGAGTGGCTATATCCTCACTCGCCGAGACATCAATCGATCAAACACCCCAGGCCCATCCGAACGGCAAGAGAGAGCCAATCGATGCATGATGCTTGATCAACCAGTGATATGTCCGGTCGAAGAGCTCTACAAAGGTCTCCAGGGAAATGAGGATGCTGACGGCCATCCAGTGCATCAGCCATTCCAACTCAGCAACCCAAGCTTTAGTCAAGTGGACAAGGCAACTCGTTTCATTACCAGCCTCCCAAGCAGTATAACAGCAGCAACGTTGGCAAACGGCTACGTTTGTCGTCCACACCGAAGTCCTGTGCAAAGACTTCGCGCAATATTCATCTGGTGTGCGGAGAGAATCAACTGGGAAGAAGATTACGAGGTCGACAGATATAATTACAACCGACCAATCGACACCAGGAAGGTTATTCAAACTAAGAGAGGCACTAGTGAAGAGATATCAGCCCTGGTTGTCGAAATGTGCACTGCTATTGGAGTGCACGCTGAGATGATCCAAGGTTATCTCAAGGTGCCAGGCGAAGATCTTGACCTGGATGCTTTATCGCGACCGAACCATTTCTGGAATGCGATCCTAGTTGATGGTGAATGGAGAATGTTGGACGCGAGCCTTGCGAGCCCAACTAATCCTAGACGCTCGCTGTATTCCAGTGTAAGCACTGGCATCGCCGAGGCTTGGTATTTCCTCGCATTGCCTAATGAGATCTGTTGGACTCACATTCCCTTGGATGATGCGCAACAGCATATGGTTCCGAACATCAGCCCCGATGTTCTACTCAGTCTTCCAGGGACGTGCCCGCCCTTCTTCAGACAAGGGCTTTCCCTGCATGCGTACGACACAAGCGTCATCAGAATGGACGGTCTCGAGATGTGTACGGTGGTCGTCAATGTGCCCGTAGACTTGGAGATCGTTGCAGAAGTGGAGGCCAGAAAGTATCTGCGTGACCAAGATGGCGATGTTTACGAGGACGCCGATGGCGTGACGAAGAAAAGATGTTTAGCACAACCAAGTTGGTATAGGACAATACCAAACACCGAGATCATGCAAAAGCGCTATGTCATCAAAGCCATCCTCCCCGGGGACGAAGGTATCGGAGCTCTCAAAGTCTATGCTGGCAAGAAAGGACTCATGTTGAGTTCCAGGGATATCGTCCATCCTCTGGCCTTTTCAATACCGTTATACAATTCTGGGGAGAATCCTGCCTATGACTTTGTCATGAGGCACCCTACTCCTCATGCTACAAGGCAAGATCTATACGTTGTGCAGCCCCAATGTTTGAGACTCGGTGTTGGAGAAACATATGTCTTCTGTGTAAGACAGCACACTGCCTCGGTGGTTTCTACACCTGCAAATGAACAGACTGGATTTGATTTGCGACCGGTTAGTCCGAATCCCATGGCCAGACCGGCGAGCGCCATGAGTATGACTAGCAGCGCCGCTGGTAGTAATCCTAGCGAACAAGCTAGCAATGGTATCAAAATCAAAGATAAACCTGCAAAATTGGCCATTCAAAGTCCAAGTGGGAAAATAATTCGATTAAACCGCAAAGCGGAAGGGCTGCCCCAGGCGATTGCTACAAAAGACGTCGATGGTGAGGTTTTGGGCAGTGCCTGGGAAACAAACCTGAAGGTACAAGAAAGAGGCGTTTGGAGAGGACTGGTGCTTGCAGATCGCAGTGCTAGATGGTGCGTGTGGACGGAATGGGAATGCGTATGATTGAAAGAGTCAGAAACAAAGGTTGGATTTCTTGGTCCGAGGTTTAATTGTGGCGTCTTAAAAAAGCTTCAGCAATTGGATTATGATTGTTTTTGTATGCTGAAATTGGGAGGAAGTTGTGTACGGCTCGGGGTTTAATGGAAGGTCTGCTAAAGTCTTGAACGGTTCAAGATATGTGGAATGCTCTGGATTGAACGCAGACGGTCAAGAGATTTAGGATTGAATTGGTCTTGCTGGGGACTACAGGCACATACGAAGATTTGCCGACGGGGCTGTATGATTACCTTCTCAGTTCTGATGATTGAAATGATGAATTGAATGCACGCTATCCTGGTACTTTCATCCTCTGCGAGATTTTGTGGAGACTGCCAGTGTGGGTTTTCATTTCTGTATTGATATATTCCAACACAGTGACGTCACATCCTCTGGGCGACGATAGTCTGTGACAAAAGAAAAACTGCATTGCGAAGCATCCAACACCATTGCGAGAGGCTTCCATTAGTGCTTACGAGGGAGTACTACTCTGATCCTTGTTTGCCAAACAAGCACTGAGGACAGTTCAAGAAAAACAAAACAAATGAGCTGCAGCCTATCTCTACCGTACGCTGTATTCAAGCCGAAGCGTACGCAGCAGCCTGCCCCGATAAAAAAAACAATCGAGCCACTTTGAGATCTGAGATCTGCAGCACCCGAGAGCCTGCAGCTTAGATCACAGCTTCTTCACGCGCGTGCATGACGAGCAGCAAATAGCAAAGCTCGGTCTAGCACGAAGTGTTCTGAGGATAGAGCGCATCGACCTCTATCTGATTTTGCGTCCCCCGGCATCATATTTGGTTCACTGCGCAAATGGCGGATGACAATAACATGCCACCGCTATCAACGTACTTGTCGCGGCTTTGCGGCCTTGCGTTCCCTCGCACACATCGGTCGCCGTCAATTTACAACAAGAACATCACGCTGGTAATGGGCAATCCCTCCGCGGACCTCGATAGTTTCGTGTCTGCGGTCGTACTCTCGTACTTCTACAACCATAGTCGCCGCGCAGGCAAGCAGTTTTCGGAGTCTACGACCTATGTGCCGATATTGAATTTGCCGGCGGTCAAGTCTTCGGATCTGTGGCGCCAGAGGCCAGAATTTGCGGTTGCGTTGAAAGCCGCGTTGGGGGAGCCGATATACGAAGATCCTTCGAATGGAAAGCCTGGTGACGTGCAAGGAGGAGATAGTGGCAAGGTCGAAACGCTCGAGCGGGTGATCACCATCGCGGACGTCTTGGATGATGATACTAGTGTACTGCATGATCCTTTCGTTTCTTCTTCTTCCTCTTCTTCGACTTCTACGTCGACTTCTCCGCCTCATCCTTCGCACGCAAAACAGGATCTGCTCCTCGTTGATCACAACTCGCCGTCCATTGCGGGCCTCAACGCCGACGCCATCAACTCCCGGTTCAACGTCGTTGGATGCATCGACCACCACGTGGACGAGTACTACATACCCGCCAGCGCGGACCCAAGGATCGTCACCACAGGGATCGGCAGCTGTACCAGCCTTGTGGTCAGCCATCTCAGGGAGCAGGGATTGTGGGCGGAACACAGCGCAGATCCTAGAATAAGTGATGGATTAAATCAAATCACTAGACTCGCTCTGGCGCCTATTCTAATCGACACGTCGAATCTACGGGCCACGGGCGACAAGTGCTCGGACACGGACCGCGAGGCCGTCCGGTTTCTCGAGTCGGTTCTTGTTTCCACTGTGGAGGAGGGAAATAATGGCGATGGACCGCTGGACCTAAACTCGGCGCAGCAGCAGCGAACGCAATGGGACCGCACGGCCTCATACAATGCAATCTCATCCGCGAAGAGCAACTCTCTGTCCTTGCTCACGACGCAGGAAGCCTTTGATCGCGACTATAAAGCGTGGGTCGAACCCATGACGATGAATTCATGGGCAGGAACAACGGATGAGAATCAGAGACGCGCAAAGATCTACATCAACATCGGGATAACCTCACTGGTGAAGCCGCTCTCCTGGCTCGTACGACATGCCGGCGATGTAACCGCGTTCGTGAACGAGATCGAGACGTTCACGCAAAGCCCACACCGGGATCTAGTCGTGTTCGGGATGTTGACGCGAACGGGTGACGGGAGGAAGGAGGTCGTGCTGCTTGCTACTGATGGCCGTGCTAAAGGGGTGGCGGATGAGTTCGGAAAGACCGCGAGTGAGGAGCTACAATTGGGGGCGTGGGAGGGAGAAGGTGATGGGGAGAGGGAGGAATTGCTGAGCGAGTTGGCCAAGAGGTTTGTCGCCGTTAAGGTGTGGTATATCGGTGATACGAGTAAGAGTCGAAAGCAGGTTGCGCCGCTGCTTAGGGGTGTTGTTCGGGGTCTAAGAAGCGATGTGCACGGGGAAGAAATGGCCTTGCGGTCTGCATGACTCAGTATCATTTATTGGGCTAGAAGGTCAAGGGGGCCGCGCACTTGCCTACCAAGATATCTATTCTTCTACCCTCTTAGCCAACCCGTGCTCTTCAATATCCATAGCATCTCCCTCGGGAGCCGCGATTCCCGACGCCGCCTCAGCCAGTTTCTGCACCTGATCATCGAGTTTCCCGTATGCTCTCGGATTGCGCTTGGGCTCGCCCCCGCCGACGCTTTTCGCCTGGTATCCCCTGATTCGCGGTCCTTGGCCTGTCGACTGCGGCATTTCGGAGTCGTACGCGCGTCCAAAAGTCTTGATGTCGTCTTCGAAAGTCCCCCGTGCGATGCTTTGGCGGATGCTGCTGAAGAAAGATTCGATTATGGCGAAGTTGTGGATCTGGAGGAGGGTCCAGGCGACCATCTCACTGGCTTGGAGGAGATGGGCCAGGTATGCGCGGTGGTGGCGTGAGCAGGCATAGCATGAGCATCCGGGGCTTAAGGCTGAGAGGTCGGTGTTGTGGTCTGGAGACCAGAAATCTATGCCCAACGGTTGGTTTGGGGTTTCGGGGGAGCCAGGGAATGAGAAGCATAGTGCGATGCCGTGTTCAGAGGCGCGCGTCACGAATGGCACGGTGATCATGTCGACGCCCGTATGTATGGCGGAGAGTACTGCTTGTGGTGTTGCTGGATCGCTCAAGCAGACCACTGGTAGTCGTCGGAGTGAGTCTGTCAGGCCCATTATAATGGCCGGGTTATACACCGCCAGACCTGACAAATGCGGTCGAAAGTCCTCTTCTATATCTGAGAGGTAGAAGGATAACTGTTCTGGCTCTAGAGGTGGGATTGAAGCGAAGAGCGGTGCTTTTGGGTTCTGATTACTTGCTTCTATCGTATCACGGAGCCATGCATGTGTCCGATCTGCACTCTTCTCCATCCGCTTCGCGCTTACAACATCGTGTGTTATTACATCGGCGAGACTCATCGAGATATCCGCCTGGAGTGATTGCACGGCCTCATCATAGTGCTTGACGTCCAGAAAGCGAAATCCGACAGAGGTCGAGATCGCGATTGACGAATTGGTATTGTGGGCTGGAGTCAAGATGCTGGGAAGCCTGCGGGGTCCTAGTAGGGACAAAGCCTGGTCCGGGAGGCCCGTATATTGCCGTAGACGCGAGTCGCCATCTTTTATTGGAGTGCTGAATATGGGCGCTGTCGTCGCAGACTTCTCAATAACTATCCACCAACTGTAAGCTACATGTCAGCAGGGAGCGCTGCGCTGTTGTTGGCCGGGGTATTCCTTACAGTCTTCAAGGGGGACATAGACAGCGGATATGCGCGTATTTCTGATCAAATTGTCTGGGGATAGGTGAGGAATCGCTCCTCGTGAGGATGGGACTATGTAATGGGGTGTATTGATGCGCTGCTTTTGGCGAAGAGCCAATTCTCCAAGTCGAGCGCCGCTTTCAGATGGGGCGACATGTTGAAGGACGAATCTGAACATCTCATCCGGTAGTAGGGGTCCGGGATCACTGTTCATAGGTGGATTTGCCATCTTGCCATACTTGAAACGGAGTGAGACCGACGAGGCTGCACCTTTTCTGAGACATGATTTTGCGTCGAGGCCTTTTTGGGATACGTCAAAACTACATCACGTGTCAAAAGTCACGTGCCAGCATCGAGGTGATCTCGCGTGGGGCGGTATGTTTCTTCTTTTCGTTTCACACCGTAACCCTCGTTCCTCCACAACCTCATTCATCGTCTTCTGGGGCCCCAGTCCATGGGGACCTGGATTACGAGTTTATGCACAAGACCCTGACTGATACTATTGTCGGCTGACATGAATATTGTTAAGCAGACTGGACCACCTCTTGAAGATTCCGGTTCCATAAAGCACCGAGGGCCCCCGTCCGCTGTCGTCCGCGACGTTGTACGTCTTCACGTGACATTTCTGTACCTTAAGCAGCACAGTGTCATGATTCAGCCGGATATCCCCTCTTGCGAATGTAGCATCGACCGAGATCGTCCTTGAAGCAGACGCGCGCTACTCTCATCTCCAATAGTCTGGAGATGAGTTTGGCTATGCTCAAACCCGCACTGTAGCGGTTTTCAAGCTGGTAAGGGGGTCTTGTGGGGGAAAGAACCAGCTGCCCTGTCGCTCCTGGATAAGTATAAAACTCTTCTTCTTGACCTTTTTCACACCTGGCTTGAAAAAGAATCATCTACTTCGAAACATTCTTGACAGACCCTCCGGCTTCACATATTGACTTCCCTAAACCGTTTCCGTTGAATTACAGCCTAGAAAGATGTCTAAGATACTTGCAGTCCTTGGCGCTACCGGCCGGCAAGGTGCTGCACTCATCGACTATGTACTCAACGACCCAGAGCTCTCTTCGAAATACAAAATCCGTGCCATTACCCGTCATGTTGATTCAGAGAAGTCCAAGCAGCTTAAGGTGAAGGTTGACGTTGTCCTTGGCGATGTGACTGACCGAGTATCCCTGGGGAAAGCTTTGGCCGGCGCACATTTCGTATTCTCCATGACTACGCCTTCTTTGGCTCCCAACGCTTTGGAGGTTGAGTACAACATTGGCAAGACGGTTGCTGATGTTGCCGTTGAGCAAGGGGCTGAATACATTATCTTCAGTACTCTGCCACCCACTAAAGACATCTCTAGGGGAAGGTATGCCTTGGTCACCCCTTTCGATGCGAAAGCAAAAGTTGAGGAGTACATCCGGGGATTGCCTATCAAGAGCGCCTTCTATTCGCCGGGGTTCTTCATGGACAATTTCACCTCTCAGCCCTTCCTGGCTCCAAAGCAGGAACCGGATGGCACATGGGCGTTGGCCCGTCACATCTCCCCCAAGACGAAATGCCCTTTCATAGACGCTATCAAAAACACTGGAAACTTCGTGGGTGCTATCCTTGCGGAGCCTGATCAGTACAATGGCAAGACGTTTTGCGCTGCTCAAGCACAATATACCTTGGAAGAACAAGCTGCAATAATTAGTAAGACCACTGGCAAGACTGTCGCCTACAAGCGCATCTCGGCCGAAGAGTTCAAGAACAGCCTGCCGGTTATGGCAGAGCTGTTTACCGAAGCCTTTAGCGCTCTGGAGGAGTTCGGCTACTGGGGCCCGCATTCGGAAGAAATGGTTACTTGGGCCATTGAAAACTCGCGAGGCACACTTTCCACGTTGGAAGAGTACTTCCAGGAGAACCCACTCCAACTTGTGTGAAATGCTGTCTTAAACTGGCAAGAGACAAAAAATCAC
The DNA here is from genome assembly GCF_000709125.1 of Exophiala aquamarina CBS 119918. Lineage (NCBI taxonomy): Eukaryota > Fungi > Ascomycota > Eurotiomycetes > Chaetothyriales > Herpotrichiellaceae > Exophiala > Exophiala aquamarina. The sequence goes on from NW_013550579.1 coordinate 775,286, forward strand.
TTAATGATAGCCAGACAGATACTGGGGAGACGATCAACAGAGACTGGAGCAAGCCATGGCATAGGATAACTCTGTGTTGCTATCGATAGACAATAAACTTGACAGCAAAGACATATTAGTGGAAGGCAGTCTTTCAGCCATATGTATATCTCTACTACGGTCTTTGCTAGGTAGGCAATTGAATCAATGAGTTGTCATGACGCACTTGCTTCATTGTGTAGACGCTTCATGTCTGCTCTATAATGTCAGTAGAGACTATTTTATTCAAGCTCGTAGAACCTGAAGTTGAATGGTAAGTGCAAGGTAAGTAGGTGCATGGCAGCTAAAGAAGGGCACGCAAAGAAGCACCAATCACCTGGGCTTAGTCATCATTTTTTTTAGTGGTCTTAGGGCACCCATGAGGCACCTATAAGGAGATAAACGCTGGGGTAACAAGCTCGTGCTTTGACATCGTCCAGCTCCCAATTTTCGTACTGGCCAGCCCATTGTTGCATAATCTTTCTGATAAGATGGTTCCCACACAGGGGCCGCGGCTACGAGGTAAGTTGATAGTGATTGAAGGACTTGATCGCTCTGGCAAAACAAGCCAATGTCAACGACTCCACGATCACCTTGTCCGTCAAAAGGGACAAGCCCGATATGTCAAGTTTCCCGGTATGTTCGGCTGCTCCATCCTGAAGAAAGCACGGTATGCACAAGAATGCCTCTTACTGGTTCGGCAGATCGCACGACTCCCACCGGCCAAATGATCAATAGCTACCTGACCGGGACGGCGGAACAAGACGACCACTCAATACATCTGCTGTTCTCGGCCAACCGGTGGGAAGCCATCAAGGGTATTCAGCGAGACATCACCAACGGCGTCGATGTCATTATTGACCGATACTCCTTCTCGGGCGCGGTCTACTCTGCCGCCAAGGACAACCCCGACTTAACTCTAGACTGGGCGTGGTATCCTGAGATTGGACTGTTGAAGCCCGATTTGTTGCTCTTCTTGGATATCTCACCTGAAGATGCGGCAAAGCGGGGGAATTACGGCGAAGAGAGGTACGAGACGGAGAAAATGCAGGCTCGTGTCAGAGCCTTGTTCAAGGAGTTGTTTTCTCGACTCGGTGAGGCTGCTGTTTCTGTGGTTGACGCAGGACAGCCCATCGATGCCGTCAGCCGGGACATTACTACGGCTGTTGCCCAGATATCCGCCGACGGTCCTTTGATCGGAAGGTTGCAGGTACTTGGGCCCCTACTAAATGCACCCACGATTTGAATACTGGATCGTGTCATTCTTCATCCTCACTATCTTCTATCACTATCTCGAGCTTCGACGGCTTGTTGTTTTGCGAACACTCCAAGTCCATTTTGGAATCTCGGCTGAAGGTTGAATCTGCCGACGCAACAGATGCGTTGTCCTGATCATCATCGCTCAGATCGCCTTGCTCATTAACAACATCTTGTGCAGTCAGAGAATCATAGTCCATTGCCTCGTTTTCGTCGTCTTCTTCGCTCTCAGCCTCCAAGATTGCTGCCACGGTTGCAGCTCGGTTCCTAGCCTTTTTGGAGAGGAGCTTACGAGCCTCCCTTTCGCCTCGCGTTCTCACAGTCACCTGCTGCATGAGCTCGGACCAAGGGTGGCTTTGCTTGCAGGATGGACACACTCCATATTCTGGGACGATCTCGTTTGAACCATTGCCTCCCAGTGACTGGTCTGCAATGCATGTGATGTGAGACAAATCGTAACATTGATTTGACGGGCAGATGGCGAACAAGCTATCATGATAGTCCAAGGGCTCAGCACAAACAGAGCACTTGTGACTCTCGCCTTCGTCAAGCAGAAATTGACTTTTTTGCAAAACATCATAAAGACGGGCATAAGTGGGATCGACACCTTCGACCCCACCTTTCCCAATCGAGTCTGCCTTGCTTCTTCGTGAAGATGGCTGTGCCGAAGTAAACTCTTCAGTCAGAGGTTTTCCTTGGGGTGGATCGAAGTGAACTTGAATCTCACGTCGAAGGACGGTATCAACCCTCCCACACCAAGTGATCCACGATCGATAAACCTCCTCGTTGAAAAAGCGGAGTTCGAGGGGCCATTTGGAAAAGTATGGGCTGCGAAGTAAAAGATGGAGATTAGAAAGTTTATCCATCAAGGAAGTCCGTGGTCTACCCGGCCGACGCGTTGTTTTGCCAGACTTTGAGGTCGTTGTGCGGTTGGTTGCGAACGTGATGCGTTCTGTGGGTGTGATATGTCGGGTCAAGTGAGCATTATGCCATGCCCATTCAAATTGGAGGGCAGCGATATTGGATGGGAAGCCTGCCACGATACAGGCCATTTCCCACGGGCGCAGAGAGGCTCGCGATGTCCGCACAGCACCACCTTGAACACGGCCATTGTGTTGTGCAAGGCGACGAGCAGGATCCGGACTTGACCCGACATAAAGACTTGAGTGGCGGATCGTGGAGCGAAGAAGGTAACAGCAATAAAATGCCGGGATAGGTTTGACATCCATAACAACGCGCCAATTTAATGATGATAAACCGTGGATCTCTTAGTCTGGTTGTGTTGAGTCAGTCGAGGTATATGGATACCTATGTGTTGGGCGCATTCAGGTTGATCGCCTAACAGCGCTTTGGGCTGAAGTCCGGCTGCCTAGTGAAGGATGTGAAGGATGATTGGGGGAGGCGAAAACACCCAGAAATACGGTCAATGTTCGGAGTCTTTGGAGGGATCATCGAGGTGCTGCAGTTCCCTTCTTGTTTAACTCTGGATGGGCCATGGCATTATTGGCTCGATATGCAAGTTGCGATGCTTAAGGTGTTTCTTCTGTATTGCTGGTCATGCACGCGTAAGATACGCGCATGTTTTGGGCGGTCGTTCACGCCACTTGCGGCGTGCAATTGCCTGCGGATCGTCTAGACACGTGATCTCGACGGGCTCTTTCCAGTCTTTCCTAGTCTTCCCAGGTCTATTTGGAAACCTAGCCATTTCGGGGATAGGCTTGGCTCGGCAGTATCTGGCCGTCCTGCGCCCTCTGCTTCTCTGCTCGCCAGAGTCTTTACTACTCCGTCCGCCAATCCTCGCTCTATCTGCCCGGTTAAGCCCAAAGTCACCCTCTTCTCTATTCCTTCCCTTGCTTGCCCTTGTTTTCTTATTATTTCCCTCATGGTTCCTCATGACCGCTCCATTCAACAAACCACGCAGTGAGACTTCCGCATGTAAGACGCTGCTATTGGAAGTGCTTGCATAGCACTTCGCCTACGCTACGCCCGCATTCTTAAAGCTCAGCGTGCGACATACGAGGCTACCCGCATCTCTACCGTTCTGCCTCGACACTCTGCCTTCTGGACTCAGACAACACATACATCTATCAACCACGAACTTACTGTTACGGGGAACTCTCTCACGCCTCTCAAATAGCCAAAATCGCAACCGGTAGCATATATAGAAATCCTCCGACACGATATAATCACATCCCTAGCCGCTTCCTGCAGCCATGGTCGCTCCACCCGCCACCGGGGGTGCCGCACCTGCGACTACAGCCCTCAAGACCAACCCCGCCCCTCGAGTCAATGGTGTTGGTTCTAATATGGCCACTCCATCGTTTCCATACAGTGCTCGTCATGCAACTCCCCTCGATTTGCGAACGGTGGAGCGCAAGGGCCACCCCTCCAGTCGTGATCCTCCCACGAGAAGTCGGCCTCACGGTCTGACGGAAGCGCCCACCTACAGACCAACTGAAGCGGAATTTCGCGATCCCATGGAGTATATCCGAAGCATATACGACCAAGCGAGTAAATACGGGATTTGCAGGATTATTCCACCAGATAACTGGAACCCAGACTTTGCCATTGACACGGAGGTGAGTGAATCTAGATCATTTCTATGGCACACCCGTCCCGAAACAGTCGAATATCAAAACTAACAAGGCCCAGCGGTTCCATTTTCGGACGAGGAGGCAGGAAATCAATCTGGTCGAGGGAGGTAAGCTGATCACTCATATGCTCATCTGGCGTGACTCAAATCTTATTCATATGTCAGGAAATCGAACCAATCTCAACTACCTGGACCAGCTCGCCAAATTTCACAAGCAGTATGGCGCGCATCTCAATCGATTCCCAAGTGTTGACAAGCGCCCACTCGACCTATACAAACTCAAAAAGGCGGTCGAAGTACGAGGTGGTTTCGAGCGTGTCTGCAAAGATAAAAAGTGGGCTGAGATCGGAAGGGACTTGGGATATAGTGGAAAGATCATGTCCTCATTGTCGACTTCCCTAAAGAATTCCTACCAACGGTGGTTGCATCCATATGAAGAGTGGCTGAAATATGCCAAACCAGGAGTTCACCAACAACTCGAGAACGAACACGGAGGCTCTTATTCGCCACATGTGCCACCTCATCAATCTCCTATGAGCCATTCAGTACCTCCCCAATCTGCTCAATCTACGCAATCTGCGCCTCCTCCCATGAGCACGGGCTCACCTGCCATACAGCCAGCTTTGGCTCCGAGCCCTTCGACCCAGAATTCGATTCCTCCGGCACAAGCGCAACAACATCAACAAACCCCTGCAATTCTCCATCCACCACCAGCTCCCACCCCACAACCACGGCCTGTATCTTCCTCCGGCTTCACTGCCGTCAACAGTGGCTTTGCAGCGGTAAACAACGCCGGTGGTTTCACAGCGGTGAATCATGTACCGCCCCCAGTCGTCAAGACCGAAGCAAATGGCATCCCATCAATGCCCCAGAATTCAGCAAATCCTTTCGTCACTATCAACCCCCCAACTATAACGACCATTCGCCCCAGCAACCCTATAGCAAACGGGGCGTCAAACCCTCTGAAGAGGACAATGAGCCATGATAGCTTCAATGGTGATTCCGGATCAGAGGGGTTAGACACTGAGGTTGACGGCGCAAACGGCAGAAGGAGTAAACGTCCTAAGAAGGGTAAGTTGTGACGTACGGCGCCTGTGACATTTGACTCTGACTGACTTGTGCAGATGCCCCCCCTGTAATCCCTGGTAACCATATTCCTGCCATGCGATCATCGACTCCTCAAGTTCGAGCCAAGTCTCTGCAGAGAAGACACGGTGATAAGTGTGAGAAATGTGGCAAATCTGACAACAGAGAGAGTATCCTCGTTTGTGATAGCTGCGATCTGGGGTACCACATGCATTGCGTTGAGCCACGACTGAGTCAATTACCAGACTTTGACTGGCATTGCTCTAAATGCCTGGTTGGTACCAACGACTACGGATTCGAGGAAGGTAGCGTCTACTCGTTGAAGCAGTTCCAGGAGAAAGCAAATATTTTCAAAGACAACTATTTCGCTGCCCGCACGTATTTCGACCCGGTCACGAATGCTCAACGGAGACCCACCGAAGACGATGTAGAAAGGGAGTTTTGGCGTCTTGTCGAAGATATTACTGAATCAGTTGAGGTGGAATACGGTGCCGACATCCATTCCACAACCCATGGCAGCGGCTTCCCCAGTGTCGAGAAGGAACCCTTGAACCCATACTCAAAAGATCCCTGGAACCTCAACGTCATGCCATTTTTGGAAGAGTCCTTGTTCAGACACATCAAAGGCGACATTTCGGGAATGACCGTGCCTTGGCTTTATGTTGGGATGTGTTTTTCAACGTTTTGCTGGCACAACGAGGATCATTACGCATATTCGGCGAACTATCAGCACTTTGGCGCCACGAAGACATGGTATGGAATACCTGGTAAGGACGCGTATGCCTTTGAAGCTGCTATGCGAAAGGCAGTTCCAGAGCTCTTTGAAACGCAACCTGATCTACTCTTCCAGCTGGTCACGATTCTCCCACCAAACCAGCTGAGAAAAGCAGGTGTTGAAGTTTATGCTCTTGATCAACGAGCTGGCCAATTTGTGATCACCTTCCCTCAAGCGTATCATGCGGGATTCAATCATGGGTTCAATTTCAATGAAGCGGTCAATTTTGCTCCCGCCGATTGGGAGCCATTTGGAGATGCCGGCATCCAAAGGCTCCAAGAATTCCGCCGTCAGCCATGCTTTTCTCATGATGAACTCCTCTTTACGGCAGCTGCATCAGATACTACTATAAAGACTGCAAAATGGTTAGGACCAGCTCTGGAAAGAACACGAGATCGAGAACTGGTTGAGCGAGAAAAATTCATCGCCTTGCACAAGTCTTTACGCCCTCATGAGGATTGCACTTTCGACACACTTGCTACCGATCCACCATACGCTTGTGGATTGGTGATAAAGGTCGAAAATGTAGAGCTGGAAGAAGAAGAGTATCAATGCTGTTATTGCAAGGCATTCTCTTATCTTTCTCAGTTCCGTTGCCATAATAGCGGAAGAATTACCTGCCTTCTGCACCCTGATGTCGCTGATTGCTGTGCTGAGACTCCCCAGGAGCGATTGTTAGGCCCAAATCACAGCCTACTACTGCGTTACACGAACCATGAGCTAAACAGTGTGGTGCAGAAAGTTGTGGACAAAGCCAATGTGCCCGAAGCATGGGAGGCTAAACTTGAAGCGCTCCTTACGGAAGACGCCGCACCCGCACTGAAGTCGATGCATACGCTGTTGACCGAAGGAGAGAAGATTCCATACCATCTTAATGGACTTGACGACCTAGCCGAATTCGTGAAAAGATGCGATCAGTGGGTAGAGGAAGCGAACCTCTATTTGACGCGCAAACAGCAGAACAGACGCAAGACCGACAAGACACTCCGGCGATCATCCATTCGCAACGGCAAAAGCGACGAGAAGGATGAACCACAATTGACGTTGGAACGAATGAAAGAGTTGATCCAGGATGGAGAGCAACTCAGTTTCAGTGCCCCACAATTTGAAAGCCTCCAGGAGAAGGTCCAAGTAATCGACGAATGGAGAGCCAATGTCAAGCGAATTCTGTCAGGAATGATGCAAGCAACCACAGAAGAACTGGATACTCTCCTCGAGGAAGGTCGGGGATTCATGGCAGCCGTGCCTGAACTCACAAGCCTCGAAAAGGTCCACGCCAGAACTCTGTGGCTGGAGGAAGCTCGGCTTGTTCAAAAGGATGTGCACAATAAAACCTTGAACGAATGCCGAGAGCTCCTGAAGCGGATTCACGACCTGGAGATCATTGCCCAAGTGCCGGAGGTCGTGTTCTTAACCGAAGTGGTACGTCAAGGTGACTTCTGGGAGATCAAAGCTGAGGAAGTCATGGCTGCCGAAGATGTTCATTATCCACAGCTGGAGTCGTTACATTCACAGGTACAGAACCAACAATTCCCGGTCAACAAGGATACATTGGCGCGGATGGACGCGATCTTGGCTAGGAATCGAGAGGCAAAGCGCCAGATCATCACTCTTGTTGAACGAGCCCACGATCCAGATTTCCGGAAACGCCCTGAATATGTCTATGTCCGAGACGTGGTCAAAGGGTTTGAAGACCTCAATGGGAAGCCCCATGGAGCTGCTGATCTAGAAAAAGAACTTCGAAGACATGAAGACTGGATGCGAAGAGGCAAGAAGCTATTTGGTAAAGCGAATGCGCCACTCCATATTCTCGAGCAGCACATGAAGTTTGTGGATGAAAAGAACAGCTTTTGTTTTGATCTGAACGACACTTTTCGTCCTCCAGTGGAGCCGGCGTCAAGGGAAGCAACACCGACTGATGGTCAGGAACGGAACGCGATCGGTGACGATGAGAAGCCTGTTTTCTGCATCTGTCGAGCCCCTGAAGCAGGTCTTATGATTGAGTGTGAGATCTGTCATGACTGGTAAGTCAATGCCGATTAGAGTCGGGAGGATTGATCTAATATTACTATTCAGGTACCATGCAAAGTGCTTGAAACTGGCGAGAGGCAAAGTCAAGGAAACAGAAATGTTTACATGCCCTATATGTGACTGGCGCGTCAAAATACCTCGTGATGCCGCCCGTCCCAAATTGGAAGATCTTCAGGATTGGCAGAACGAAATCGCTGACCTACCTTTTCAACCTGAGGAAGAAGAACTTCTCAAGAGAATCATTGACAAGGCGCAGAATTTCCGGGAGTTCTTGCAACAATATACGAGCGGAAACCAGCTCTGCAGGACAATTGAAGAGATGCCGGAAATGTTATTTTATCTGCGAAAGATTGAGGGTGCAGAGGTCCTTCTAGCATATGAGACAAACATCTTCCGACAAGCACTACATGCCTGGCAACCTATTGCGCCCGAGCCACCACCAATCTTGGACCAGAGCTTGTCCACTCGAAAACCTCGCCCAACCAAGCAGCAGAAGCTGATGAAAGAACTTGGAGTGGAGAAACCCGAAGACCTTCCACCTCACCTTAGGACGAAGACATATGTACGCAGGAAGACTCAAGAATCGTTTGTTACGGGGCCGCTTCTTCCCAAGCCTTCTACACAATCTCCATCGGCACCAGGGTCAGCGGCAAGCCCGAGCCAAAGCCATATCGCCGGCAACGTTGAGACAGCGGGTGCGATGCAACGGCAAGGGTCGGCTGGTAATCCGGCCTCTGCTGGGGGGTATGAACCTGGATATATCTCAGGTTCGACACCTTACGGCGGTGCATTTGGGGCCAACCGACCAGGCTCTTTCCCACCGCGTTCCCCGTCACCAATGTTTAGTCCCGCGAGAGACGGGCCAGCCGAAGGATTGAGAGATCCAATGATGCCAGCATTTAGGGGAGAGACCAGTACAGAGCCACAAAACCTCGATACATCTTTCCCTATGTTCCGGCCTGACGAAGGTCTGGGCTTAGATGGAGATGACGATCTTCACAACGGACTGGCTACTGTGAGTGCAAGCGAGGCCAATTCAGCACATGGCGGATCACCACCTGGTGGAGGCGAATATGACAATATGTTCATGGAGATGACCAGTCACGATGCAGATGGCAATAATGACACTGTACCTAGCCTTGAGCAGGAAACAAGTCATGCAAGCGAAGCTCTCGACATGATCAGGACTGCCAGCCATGAAGCTAGCAACGATCCTGCAGAGCTGGGAGATGGGGATGTTTCGAAGCACTTTGATGACTTTATCAATGGGGACGAACAGAGTTAGGGTCGATGATGCAGGTGGGCGTTCAACCAGACGGAATATCGATACCCTTTAGCGATATGTGTTCGGGAGAACGACTCGAGGTCCATGGCTATCGCCCAGGATGGAGTACTTAAGGGGCTGTGATTTGTACTGTATGATTTACACAATGACTGTGCCCTTGAGATTTCAATGGACTGTATCATCATGACTGCAACAACATGGGATGGACTTGCCGATTTGTGTGTGGTATTGGGCGGCGAGTTAGTCCGAAAGACCTCAGCTTCAAATAACACTAAGCTGCGTATCTAAAAGGCAGCTTTTAGTTTGGTGAGAGCAAACCAATGTATGATTCAAGATCTCATCATAGCTGGTTCAACCGACTTCTGAATCAAAGTCGGGAGAAGTCCCTCGGAGGTCAGAAGGTGAGGTACGTTGGGATAGCACCGGGAATTGCTTCCTATCTTCGTCTGCAGCACAAGTCCCAAGTTTCTTGCGAAGGCCTTCATCGGGCTGTGTTCGGGATCTTACAAGTAAAGAGGGTATTACTTTAGCCGCAAAGCCATGCTCATTTTTTCCTTAATAGGCTTGTTTGTTTCAAGGCGGCGACGGGCGAGGGTCACATTTTGTGGGGCCCGAGGGTGCACGGGAGCTCGAGGGCCCCCCCATTAGACATCCCTCGACGCCCCTGGAAGCCCCTTCGACCCTAACATCAGTCCCCTGCAGAATTGGCGTCATCCACCAATTCTCGGTAGTTGATTCAGCATCTCCAAACGTATTATCCCACACGCAGCCACGCGGGGCACTTTTTCGTGTTGGGTCGCCCTCCAGACCAATCTAATATGGCGATGGTATCCAGTCATCCATAACGTGTGACAGGACGCAAGACAAAGAAACTTGTCATCGACTGCGAGGTACTTACCAGCAGAGGACTTCCCATCTGCCACATCGAATTACATTCTCTTGCCGTGGCTGTCCTGATCGGTTCGACTCGTGCCTCCAGCTTCAATGCTACCAACACGACTCTTTGTTCAAGAAACTCCACAGAAAGTAACCCACAACCTTCCAGCAGCGTTAGAACAAGGCGAATGCAGCCATGGATGATGACCGACTCCCTGCGCTTCTATCCGCTCTCCCTCCCTCCTCCAACTACTTCTCCCTCGAATTCTTCCCGCCGAAAACATCCTCAGGCTTCTCCAATCTACAGGCTCGCCTGGTGCGCATGACTGCTGCTCTTCGGCCGCTGTTTGTGACTGTGACATGGGGCGCGGGAGGGTCAACCGCGACGAAGTCTCTGGAGCTCGCCGAGGTATGCCAGAGGCAGCTGGGAGTTCCGACGGTCTTACATTTGACATGCACGAACATGAGCAGGACAGCTGTGGACGATGCTTTGGAGGGCGCGAAAGAAGTTGGCATCCGTAATATTCTCGCTTTACGAGGCGATCCGCCCCGAGAGGAGTATAGAGATACCGATGAGAATGGCAGTGGGGGATCAGGCACTGACAGCAATGTGGACTTTACCTGGGCTGTTGATCTGGTGCGGCACATTCGTCGGAAATATGGTGACTATTTCTCCATAGGTGTCGCCGGCTATCCCGAAGGGCATGCTGATGAGAGTAATCCCGAGGCTGGCAAGCAGAATGTCGAACACGATTTGCCCTATCTTGAGGAGAAGGTTGCGGCGGGTGCCAATTTTATAATGACACAACTCACCTACGATGTCAATGCTTATCGATCGTACGAGAAGAGGCTTCGTGGATACATCGCCAAGGACGGAAGAAAATTGTTTGAAAACATACCTATCATACCGGGCCTGATGCCGATTCAAAGTTACCAGATTATAAAGCGAATCACGAAACTCAGTCACGCGACGATACCAGAAGACATCTCCAAGCGCATCGAGGCTGTGAAATCCGACGACGAAGCCGTCAAGAAGGTCGGAGTGGACGTTCTCAGTGAAATCGTCGAACAGATCAAAGACTCTCCGCAGCCTAAAGCGGTCCCGCGTGGTTTCCATTTCTACACGCTGAATCTTGAGAAGTCAGTCGCATTTATACTGGAGCGTACCGAATTGATTCCCACAATGTCAGAGCCAAGCCCTGGCGAGTCTTCTGACTCGGATGCGATCGCGGATGATGAGAAGCTGAACGCTTATGCGAGCTCTCGGCTGGCAGGCCAACCTGCGGGAGAGGCACGCTTCTCTAGGCGGAGAGCTAGCTCTATGAACGCACAACCGCATAATCGAGTCATTACCGACCACCAGACGGTAGTCCCTGTACAACGTACCACACTCGCCCCTAACTCTCAAGATTCAAGGCCGTTACTTGCACAGCACGAAGCAGCTGGTCGAGGAGCAGGCATTCCTGCCGGAGATCCGACCAGGAAACACAGCCTATTAATATCGGAAGGACAGGGTTCGCTAGGGCGTGAAGCTACATGGGATGATTTCCCGAATGGCAGATGGGGTCCTTCTCACTCTCCCGCATTTGGTGAGATAGATGGGTACGGACCCTCGCTGAAAGTCGGACCTGTCACTGCACGAAAGCTTTGGGGTCGCCCGAAATCATCGAAGGACGTGACTGATCTATTCCGCCGAGTGGTCCTCGGTCAGCTTGAAGCCGTTCCTTGGAGCGACGATATCGATCCAGATTCAGCTGGGACCGGCGGCGGAGCACTACGAGCAGAAACCAAAATCATCCAAAGCAATCTTCTCGATCTGATAGAGAAGAAGGGATATTGGACCCTTGCCAGTCAGCCCGCAGTGGATGGAGCAAAGAGTGAAGATGCGACATTCGGATGGGGCCCTCCCGGCGAAGGTTTTGTGTTTCAAAAAGCATTCGTCGAATTCTTCTGCCCGAAGAGCGAATGGGAAACGCACCTCCGTCCATCCCTGATCAGCCACGGCGAGGAGAAGGTCGGCTGGATGAAGACCGACGCACAGGGCGTCTTCGAATCGAGCGAACAGGTGGCACGAAAGCAGCAAGAGGTGGACAGGCCGGCTCCAGCGTCTAAACGCACCCCCGGTGTTCATGGGGTCAGTGCCGTGACCTGGGGCGTGTTCCGCGGCAAGGAAATCATCTCGCCGACTATCATCGAGAGCGAGAGTTTCAAGGCTTGGGGTGAAGAGGCGTACAGTATCTGGAGCGAGTGGCGGCGCTGTTTTCCTAGGGGAAGTGATGAAGAGAAGTTGCTTGAAGGTCTGAGGCGCGGTTTCGTGCTGGTCAATGTCGTGGGTCAGAACTATATTGGTGGGCATACAGGCCTGGGTGCTGAGTTGTGGAATATTCTGCTGGGGGAGTCGGGTTCTGGGTGATTTCAATAGGGAGCAGGAGCGGGTGTGCTGTTTTCCCTGAGCTCGGAATTGCTATGTGGGGTCATGTTGAGAGAGGCTGTTCCAGTCAGAGGGAAGATGGTATCTATTCGCCAAACGCGCCAGGTATTCGCGTTTTGCCCAGGCGAGTCCTGTACGCCGCATATTCTGTCATCGACTAGGGCTATCCGTAAATCACCTTGACGAGATGAGGATATAGTACGGCACCCTACAGGCAGATTAGCACTGACGTAAGTAAGTATTCTAAATCTAACTACGTAAAGGCTTTTTAGGACAGCAGCGAGGTATTATAACGACCTCTTATCGATACGTGAGGTTTCTCGTCGATATAGATATAATTAATCCTACTATAGATGAAGTTATAGTCTTCTCGCCTTTTTTAAGGCTGTAAAAATATCCATCTCCTCCCACTTCTTATATTCCTTGTATCTTCGTGCTCCTACTCTTCCTACGCTTCCTAAAATTAGTATTATTTCAACTTCAGGGGCCATTCCCTGGTACGGATTAATAGATACTCCGGCCTACCGCGCCACCGTTAAGTAAGCACAATTAGCGCTGGTAAGTGGACCACCAGTGACCAAGGGGTGCCTGTGATACCCTGTGATCTCGTGCGATTCACCGCCGAGGGCCTGCCTGGTCCTGTATTTCTCATATCGCTGAGCCCGTACGCGAATCGACGGCTCCGTACACGAATAGGCGGTAAGTTATAAGTATCTCGCGCCATTCGTGACTCGTCCGGAACATGATGATCCCCATAAGCTTGATACATGGGTGTTACAACCAACCATGCACTCCACTGCCTCAGCCACCGAGCTGCGCCTTCTCTACCCAACTGCTGGCCGTGGTCCATTGTAGGTCTCGGACACTCAGCCTTGGAGCTCAGGGTTTGATGAGCTTGTCCAAATTCCCGTCCGGAGCGTACTATTAAGCGACGCAACCAGGCGCCTACATAAGTTTATACTCCTATTAACCTCAGTACCCTCCCACCTGTCTCAACAGACATCCACAGACATCTACCATACGGCCAATTTGCCTAGGCACAATGGCCGAAGCCATCGGCCTTAGCTCTGGCGTCATCACACTGGCAGCATTGGCGTTGACAGTCTCGCAATTGTCATACGACTATGTGCAAAAGGTTCGCAACGCCCCAAAGTCAGTATCACGGTACCTCCAGGAGATCGTCGCGCTGAGATCATCGCTGCTAAATGTACAAGAGACATTGGCCTCGCCGGACATCACTTCTATCCTCCCAGCTCATGGCGAAATCCTTCCGAAATCTTTAATCGCAGAATGCCACACAGAGCTCGAGACCATCAAGACCAAGCTGCAGACGCGATCTGATACTAGGTCCAAATCTCGATGGGGCTTTAGGTCCAAGATAGGGCATCTCACCTGGCCGTTTGAAGAGAAAGAAACCCTAGAGGCGGTTGAGAAGCTCAATCGATGGAACAACCTTTGCAATTCATTCGTCGCTACTTGCAATTTGTGAGTTGTCTCTTGATCCTTTCCGCTATATTTAACGACTTAGGCAAATATCAAACGCCGCTTTGAACGCGGTGCAAACTCATAGAACAGGTTAGATTGATTCTTCCTCCTCAGCTCAGTTAAAGACGCAGATCATCTGACAATATAAAGAGTTCAAAATCACAACAATCCTAGACTGGATCTACTCGGATTTGTCGACCATAAGCAACGAAGCCGTTTTGAACAATCACTGTAAGAGTACCTGCTCGTGGATCCTGGATACTATCGAGTTCCGTGCCTGGGTACGGGGAGACGGAGGCGGAAAGATCTTGTTTTGTACTGGTGACCGTGAGTAAGCAATCCAAACGCTGAGATGCTGGCTAACTCACATTCCGTTGTGCAGCTGGGGTCGGCAAGACGACAATGACGTGAGAGTATCGCACCGCAGAATCAACTTCTTAGCTGAAACCTGTATAGGTCGTACTTAGTCAACCACCTGGTCTCTAAATTACCCGCCGAAACTCGTGTTCTCTATCATTATTTCGACTTTGGAGCAGAGGCTCACTCTCACCATGGCGTAATGGTGGTCAGACACCTGCTTCGCCAGCTACTTGAGCATGAAGCCAATCTTCCGCAAGAAATATTGACGCTATACGATAGGTCGATAAAATCCAGACTCGATGTCACTGAGAAGATTTGGGCAGATATCTTCTTCAAGTGCATGCTTTCATCTGTCAAAACTTATGTTATGCTGGACGGCCTTGATGAATGTCCCGACCAACGAGGCTTAGGCAGATTTCTCCGTCGTCTGAGGGAGACCAAGAGCAAGATCTATATGACAGGTCGAACGTCAAGTCACCTGTCTCTCGACCTTGTTATCGACCACGAGGTTGCGATCAAAGCTCCAGAGTCGGACCTGATCACGTACATTAAGTCGTACATTGGAGAAGATCAGGATCTCCGTGCGCTACTCTCAGACTCACTCTCAAATGATGTCGTGCTTCAACTTACCGACTACGCCGATGGATCGTTCCTCCTCGTGAAAATCGCGCTTGAGAATCTTAGCGACGTCACCACTGTTCGCCAGCTCACGAAGACTCTGTCGAACCTTCCTCAAAATCTGGGTTCAGCCCATCGTACCACGTTTGAAAGAATCCAGTCTGCTTCGACCGCAAAGCGAGATTTGGCATTAAAAGCTTTGATGTGGACACTCCTTGCGAAGCGACCACTGACCATGATAGAGCTGCTTCACGCACTTGCCTTTGACCCCGATGACTCTGAATTAGATACTGAGAACATTCCAACGCCAACGACAGTTATCCGCGCATGCTTAGGTTTCCTCCAACACCGCGAGGATAATGACTTGGTTCAATTCAGTCACGCCACTGTGGTGCATTATCTGAAAACTGAGTGCGATGAGATTTTCAAAGACTCTGGTCTTATCGTTTCTCGTAGCTGCGTCAAATACCTTGCTCAGCAGACTTTCGCTTTCAAGCCTTGTCAGAGCTCAACAGAATTGCTCACTCGGTTCTCCTACAATCCGCTTCTCCGATATACAGCCTTATACTGGGGGGAACATGTTGTTGACTTTCAGGCCGAGCTGACTACTGACATACAGAGGCTGTTGAACGCTCCAAATGCTGTCCTGAATGCCGCCCAGGCATTCCACTATCTGCGCCGAAAATCGAGTGCGCCGTCGGATGCAACCTTTCTTGAGCTGCCACAGGGCTTCGAGAAGACACATCTACTAGCCTTGTGGGGTCTCAGCGACGTTGCGACCCTGGAATCACTATCATACGGCGAAATAATAGCACCAGATTCGCTTGGATGGACCCCTCTTCACTGGGCTGCGGCGCGAGGTCACCCCGATATGATAGAATTCTTGCTCACTCGTGGAGCAAACATTGAAGCCAAGGATTTTAGGGGCTGGACGCCGCTGTTCTGGGCTGCGTTTTGGGGCCGCTTGAGTGCACTTCGCTATCTGCTCGACAAGGGAGCGAGTTTGAATGGAAAGGACACAGACAGCAATACTCCTCTCCACATTGCCGTGGGTCGGGCCGACCCCGATGTATGCCGAGAACTGCTAGACAGGCATGCCGATTGGGGTGTCAAATCGGTCCATGGTATTTCAGCCTTTGAAGACGGCTCGAACTCGGGGGTCCCGGAAATTGCCAGTATGTTTCTGGACCTCAAACACGTGCTAGAACAGCCTGTCGATGAAGATGAAACCGTGGGAGAAACAGCGCTGGAGCGAGCGGTCGCTTGGTCTCCGTCCGCATTGAATAGTGCTTTCAGGACTATTCTCATAAGAGAGGCGGGCGCTTCAAAGGTGTGTGGCTGGCAATCACCTCTGCTTCCTAGGCTGGAACAACATCTCAGCAAGCTGCGCGAAAAGGATCCCGACAGGTTGACCGATATCGGGTCCGACATACATTTTCCCGGATTTGTTGAAGATCTCATCAATCAAACAGATTACCATGCCGGGGTACTTGGCTATGCGATCTTGACGGAACGTGTCGAAATGGTGAAGGCTCTCATTGACGCTGGAGCAGATCTCAAAAAGAACTGGTCTAGCGAATTCAGGCGCATTCAGTACATGCAATTCCCAGTCCTACTTGCGGTTTATGTGGGAAACACAGACCTCCTCAACCTACTCATACGCCACGGAGCTAGAGTGGACGTGGCAGACTTCGAAGGGCACTCCCCACTCCACTATGCTGCAATTCTTGGTCACACTGAAGCAACACGTACCTTGTCCTCGTACGAAGATTTGCGTAAATCTACAGATAGAGGAGGAAAATCACCACTCCACTCTGTTTGGTCAGCTTTTCTTCGCTCCAATCCGAAAACAGTCTCCCCCACTAAGCTTGAGACTTCAATCGCCATTGCAGAGCTACTAGTTAAGGCTGGAATTGCCATCGATCTTGCAGACCGTTTCGGAAGCACGCCTTTGCACGATGCTGTAAAGACTGGATATCTTGCGGCGGTACAAAAGCTGATCGAGCTTGGCGCCAATGTAAACAGCAGGGCCAATAAACAGCAGGACTATTGGAATAGGAGAGGTCGTATCTACGGAGAGCCGGAGCCATTGGCACCGAGTAAGTGTTCCGCTGCGAAAATAACGAGAACTGTACTTATACGAACCAGGTTTACACGGCGATACTCCATTCACACTAGCCTGTAAACAGCACAAATGGGATATGGCCTCTGCTCTACACAATGCAGGGGCAGTGCTGCCCAAGGGTATGGATCTTCGATTACCCTTGATCGACGTCCTTGCAGACGGAAATTTATCTGCGCTGCAAACACTTTTCAGCTTTGCATTGCCCTCTCAAGTTGCTGGCCGCGACAAAGATCAAGATATTCCACTGATCATTCTTGCCATCCGGTCTCTACAGTGGGTTATGGATAAGCCAAGCGAACGGGAGTCGGACTTCCGAAGACTTTTTGTAAAACCACAAAATAGCAATGCTACAGATGCGCCTAAACGGTACCGAGCTGCTATTAAGTTTCTCCTTGTAAAGGAGCAAGATCCGAACGCTAAAGATGAGAACGGTAGTACAGCTCTTCTGGAAGCACTGGAATATGAGTATAATAAGGATATAATTGAATTACTCCTGGAGTATGGTGCGGATATCTGTGCCACCACCAAGGCAGGCATGAATGCAATGCATGTTGCAGCTTACTCAGGATCCACCCCTTTCGTTAAGCTGATGCTTGGACATGATGTGGATCTCAACCACGTTTCTAGCAACGGAAACACACCATTATCTTTGGCGGCTGCAAACGGCCACGAAGAAATTGTGTCGGTGCTCCTAGAACAGCCAAACATCCACGCTTCAGAGGAAGACCGACAGAAGTGGCTTCTGCTCAGTCGATGTTACACTTCCATCAAATCGCACGATCTCTCAAGGTTCCAGGACTTGTCTTCTTCAGCGCTCCTGACTGGATTCTCTGACCGCAATGGCCAAACTTTGCTACACCTTGCCGCAGACTCCGGAGTCACAGAAATGGTTTCCAGTCTCCTTAAACTCGATATTGCCGTCAACCACCAAGACGTACGTGGAAACACGGCGTTGCATATTGCTGCCAAATCACAAAATTCGAACGTGAATATCATCAGGCTCCTGATAGATGGTGGTGCGGATATTCGGACTCGAAATTTTGCAGGCGAAGGTTTCGGCATTCATCGAGTTCCGCATGACGCCACCGCGCTGCATCTGGCAGCATATGTGGGAAAGGTAGAGATTGTTCGAGCAATCTTGGAGCATGCTTCTGAAGTACCTATCGAGAGGAGATTGAGCACAACCTTGCGCAAAGGCTGTGGATCCTCGGAAGACCACGAAATGTTGAAAGGGGCAGCGACCATGGGCCAATTCATCGACTGGACTTCTGACCACTGCGGACGCACGCCCCTGATGTGTGCGGTAGAGTCTGGTAATGTGCCCACGGTGAGATATCTGCTAGAGATGGGCGCCGCTGTGAACGCAAGTGGCGGTAGGGGAAGCTGGGGCTTCTGCGCATTAGACCTTTGTCCTGGAGCTCACAGGACTTATGGTTCTGAGAATGACGGCGGAGATGAGGAGGCGGCGAAGGTGGAGAAGAGCGAGATGGTCAAGTTGCTGGAAAGTTATGGAGCTGAAGTTTTTGACTGGTAACCAACCATTTCGATCGGAGTGTGGTCGACTGACAGGGCATATATCCACATGCTTCCGCCTTGCGGCCTGGGACTTAGATGCACCACATTTGTATGAACGTGGACGTGATAGTAGTAACTACCCATACATATCCACAGAGATTACTTGTATCTCATTATATACCCAGGACCCACGCAGGCAGGTAGCAATCAGGTACAAAGGGAATTTCTCACGAGGATCTTTCCATCCTAGAGGGAGATGTCGCTTAAGCTGGTTAAGCATTTACTTAGCGCCGGGTATTCTCCGGCCGGTGCTAGGGACGGCGGATGACGGGGAAGGAAGGGGGCTAAAGGGCCCTTCCAGCTACCCGGGAGTAACTTGTAATCAATTGACACTCGGGTCAAGAGGCGTACGGAGTGCGAGATTCCTCCCTCCAAGTACGTTATAACCCTATCTACGGGTTAGATGAATACATACTTAGGAGCGGCATCTTCGGGCGCCGATTAGGTGTATCGTAGATGCTTCACCCAATTATGTCTATCCTGCTGAGTAAACGCCTCGATCGTGCCTTCGACCTCGCAGAGGCCGGGATGTTCGTCCATGCTGGGGCTATCGCGTTTCCCTCCCTGGCCTTGGTGATGAGTTTCTTCCTTGGGGCTCCCTCCCCAACCGCCACTACCATGAATAGACCTTTTTCTGGCATATGGTGGAGTGCTCGTCATGGGCGCTGTTTACTTTATCTTCTGGGCACGGCATCATTATATTGGACCTGTCGAATATGTTCGGAAAAGCGAGTGTAGTGAACGAGAGAACGAGAGCGGGAGACTATCGATTGGATTCCTCCATTACTCTATATCGGCAATGGCTTCTTCAATTAGACGCCTGAGGACGAACAACTGACCATCTGTGTAGTGAGCGTCCCTGTTACGTCAATGTTCAGCCCCGATCCTTGAGGGTATACAACCCGCACAATATCCGATGCTTCTCTGTGGGCCACTTCCCTTGGCTCCCGCATGGCAAACTTTGCGGGGAAGATGCACGGCGGCCCCGGGCGCTCTCACATAGCACTCTCCCACAGTCCACTTCATAGTTTCTTCCTTTCAGCATTCATCTCCGGGTTGTGCGTTGGCGGGTTTGCCTTGTGCAGGCCATTACGTGGGACCAGATTGAGCACGAGGTACCGGGTGCCTTGGGGTCGAGCTTGTTGGCACCTTATTAGCACCTTGTAAGCAGACCTGGTACTTATTGGATGGCCATCTACCTGGGCATTCAGTACCGAGCTACTTCCTTTACCCGGGCACGTCGAAGTCAAACGTACCTAAAGCTAGTTGCAGGAGGAACTGACCATTTTTGGACCCTGACCTCCGTTCCACATGCAGGAGACCCAGCAGGATTGCGTTGCGTACGAGCCCAACCGGGCATAATCATCAAATGATACAAAGGGCGTCAGCTCGCTTAAAGGCCAAGTGGACGGCCTACCAGGCTACCACACCGGGACTTGATATTCACATACCACGCTCCGGTACGAGGCACATCCCCCCGCTCGAGTTTTCGTCATTCGTTTCGTCCCGTCCCTTGCCGGCACTTCGTCGTCTTGAGCATCGCATGTTCTGATTTCGATTTTGTATCTTTCTCCACACCATTGAGCGGGTTGCAGGGCCGCCGAACCTCGTGCAATCAGTATGGCCGGTACCAATCGTCCTGAGCAGAATATCGAAACAGAGGTAATGCCACGTTTCATGATCCGCTCGCAGACCATTCCGTGTTTCGCATATTGAATATCAGTGCCCTATAGGATTATGGTGACAATGAAGAAGATTCGGCATACGGAGACGAAGTGTATTGCTCCTACCTCTCGTTGAATGACGCGCGAGCTACTTACAGCTATTCATGGCAGTGCAAGCGTGACAGCTTCCTTGACGTCCAGCGTTCGCAACTATAATTGGGAGCACGGCCGGCGATATCATAGTTTCAAAGAAGGCAGTATGTCTTGACTCACAACCAGTACCGACCTCGATGGGGAAAACGTGTACTGAGCCATGATTTCCTTCCAGCTTATAACTTCCCAAACGACGAGCGAGAACAAGACCGCTATGACTTGATGCACGAAGTCTTCGTTGCAGGTATGGGTGATAAACTTTACTTCGCCCCAATAGTCAATGAACCGTCCAGAGTATTGGACATAGGCACCGGCACCGGCGTATGGGCCATCCAATTCGGTTGGTAATCGATTCAGACCCCGAACTTACAAACCGGCTGATATCTGTTGCGAAGGTGATAAATTCCCAACAGCTCAGGTGGTGAGAAAGACGCTCCCTGGAAGGATTTGAATGGGCCTGGACTCACTGTCGATCCCACAGGTTGGCAACGACTTGAGTCCAATCCAACCACAATGGTAAAAAACTTATTATCGCGAGTTTGCGCCCTATGATTACGCCCCCTACCTAACAATACCATAGGCTACCACCCAACGTGAGCTTTGAGGTCGATGATGTTGAAAGTGATTGGCAATTTGCAAGGCCTTTCGACTTTATTCATGCGCGATATATGGCCGGAGCAATTGCGGATTGGCCTAAATTGATGCATCAATGTTATGAGTTGAGTTTCCTCCGTCTTCTTCCATACAGGGATCGACAAGGCTCACCGAGAGCGTTAACCTTGAAGCAGAGGAAGTAGGCAGTTCTGACATCTCCTGTACAGAAACACAGCGCCAGGCGGCTGGATAGAATTCCAAGATTTCGACCTACGCACCTACACGCAAGATAACTCTGCCGCCCCTGACAATAAGGTTGTTGAATTTTTCAAGCTGATCACGGAAGCCTGTGAGAAGTTTGGCAGGACCGCCTCTCCAGGGGAAAGTTTGAAGACCTGGGTCGAAGAAGCGGGATTCGTAAATGTTCAGGACAAGGTGGTGAAATTGCCTATTGCGCCGTGGCCGAAAGATGAACAACTGGTATGTGAGAGGATCTCATTCTTATTCCTCCCATCCGCTCGCAGTTCCGGAGTGCATCGGATCAACTGACATCGCAACGTCATAATGGAAGAAACGTGTCGGTGCCCTCAACATGGTTCAGCTGCTCGAGGGCCTCGAGGCTGTCACAATAGTGCCCTTCACCAAAGTGCTGGGGTGGAGCGTTGAAGATGTTCACGCCTTCCTGGTTGACGTGCGTCGTGACCTGAAGAAGAAAAGCGTGCACTTACTCCATGACTTGTGAGTGTTCCCGCGCATCACCTTGCCCCAACATTGGGCCAGATCATTCAAAGGCTCTTGCGTGGGAATTGTTTGGTGAGTTCAGCTGACAAGGGAATTTTCCCTGATCAACAGCCATGTGGTTTACGGTCAAAGGCCTAAGAAATAAACACTCCGAAGGGACGAATCGGGGATGGCAGTTCGAAGAGTTTGGATTTATTAGATGATGGGAGTTCTCGTTTTAGATGCCCGCCTGTCGACAAACACCCTTCTTGCAACCTTCGCAGAACTCTGTCTCATGCGGCAGGCCCCTCTTCGGGGTGTACTGTTGTCGCTCCAATTCCACGCCAGCCCACTTCTGGATTCGATATGCGACTCGATCGATATATGATTGCTTATCCAAAGTGAAAGTACCGAGTTGATCACATTCTCTGCAACGCTGGTTGAACACGGCCGCATTGTATCCATTCGTCGCATAGCCTCTTATTAAGATGGCAACCTTCTTGCTGCTCCAGCCCTTGCTATCACAGGCTTCGTTCGTGCACCGGAACCTGCCCATGACGTTGGTTTGCCATTCGTTGATGACATCGCTGTCGCTGTCGTTTCTATTGAACCATGTGGATTTCAAGTTATTGGAGACTTCTTTGGCAACGTCCTTATGGAGCCGTGGAAACATGAAAGACGTTCTTGTTTCTGCCTTGGGCTCGGGTCTGGGGGGCTTGTCCTTCTTTCCCGCCATGTTCAATATTGCAGGGACTCTGTCGGAAATGAATTGAATGAGTCTGTAAGAACTGAGTCCAAGAAGATGCGACGGGATGGCGTGGGATTACGCGTCTCGATCAGAGATTAAAAACCACAACATGTAATGATGCGTTGGCGGTTCTGGTCTTGGAGCCGCAGCGGCCATAAAGTGAAGCTGCACGCTGCCTATAGAGGCCAATGGTAGTAAATCTGTCAAAGGGTGTGGTGCCGCGCTTCACTGGTGGCTGCACATATATGCACCAAGGGGCAGATGAGACACTGCCTGCAAACCTTATACGCCACCTATTCACGCACGTAGCCAAGTTGGCTTACATGCGGCCTCCCAGATGAATTTCCCCATGTTTAATTGGCATGCAAGTTCTTCGCACCTTGCATTGAGTAGTGTGCCGAGTCACCCACAGCTATTCGTCGCATCGAGCGAACCACGTAACAGCCCTCGAAACCGTCATCAAGATCTCGTGATATCTTTTCCGGGTCGACTCTCCTGGCTCAGATGGCGCGGACGATATGACTGCATTCAGAAGTCGGGCATATCGTAGTGAAAACTATACATCCAAACCTTGAACGATTTGAAGGAGAACGAGGCACGATGGGCGCTCCAAGACCATACTTTTTTTTGCCGTAGTGGCGTAGCCGGGGACGGCAGCAAGTTGACATCTTGACCCCTTTCTCATCATCCTTTCTCTTTGCGGTCCAGCACGCTATCAGGGTGATTTCGACATGTACAAGTACAACAAGATGCAACTGTTTCATCACTATCGTCGATACTGAAGAGTGTCAAAATGACAGATTTCAGTGGACTGTGGATTCACTTCGCAAGTACAACTTGGATCACAAACAAGACAAATATTTAAAGCATTCGAGTTACCTTACGGATCTATGTAGGTCGCAAATTACAGGGCAGCAACGCTAAGCCGCCGAGAGAGGAAATATGCCAAACTTTGAGCAAAAGCGGCAAGACTACAAAGTTCCCTGACATCAAGTCGCGGAACACAATCATTACGAATCGTTAATCCAGAACGGAGTATTCCTACCACAGTGTTGTGCTGTAAAATGCCCTGATACTCTTCATGTAAACGCCCAAACAACGGTAGGGCTGCTATTCTTTAACATTGAGACACACATGCATCTGATATGTAGCCCTTGACGCCCCGGAAGCATAATGAGCCGCGCCCGACTCCCAACCACGGTCGTGAACACGCTCACCTCGCATGTTGGGCCCATCAACGCCATAACATTCTCCTCCCTTGGCGGCACATATATCCTCACCGGCTCCTCAGACCGCCAAGTGCACCTCTCCCGCAGCGAGCCCACGAATCCAGATCAACCTTCCGTTCCAATTCAAAAGTACGGAGCACACGGATACCCAGTCTTGGACATTGCAGTGGCACACGACAATCACACATTCGCGAGTGTAGGAGGCGATAGAAGTGTGTTTCTATGGGATGTGCAGAATTCCGAGGGCACGGTGAGGAGATTTGGGAGTAATACCAACCAGGGACACAGTAGCAGGATTACATGTGTTGCGTTTGCTGGGGATGGAGATGGTGTTCTCGTCAGCGGCAGCGACGACAGGTCTCTACGGCTGTGGGACGTCAAGAGCCGAGATGCGAAGCCACTGATGATCCTGGAGGAGGCAAAGGACGGGGTCTCGAGTTTGCTCGCCCCCGATAACGGCTACGAAATCATCTCTGGCAGCATTGACGGCCGGCTGAGGAGCTATGATGTCCGCATGGGCAGAGCCACGGTGGATGTGCAACCCGGGCCGATCACGAGTCTCGATCTTTCAAGAGATGGCAAGACGATCCTGGTCGGCTGTCTCGATGGACGAATCCGCATGATGGACCGGGCAGACGGCACCTGCTTGCGAGCATTCCCCCCTGAAGGAAATGTCGAGGGCTATCAAAATGAGAGTCTACGCTTGAAGAGCTGCTTCGCCATCAACGAGAGTCTTGTCGTGAGCGGGAGTGAAAGCGATGGGAATGTTCGCGGGTGGGATGTCCTTTCGGGCAAGCACATTGGCAGTCTTGTCCTCAGCAAGAACAGCCGCAAGGTCGTGAGTGTGGTCAGATGGCGAGAGGGGAGTCAGAGTCAGGGTAGACAGGGGCTGCTGGCAGCTGGCGGCGCCGAAGGAATTGTGAAAATTTACTCTGAAGGCTGAGACCCATCCTGGCCTTCCGTGGATTTTCCCATGGCACTTTTTCGGTATCCAATTTTTCCTCCATCGATCCCTAAGCCAAAAACAAGAATTGCAGAGACAGATTCTGATCCTTATACAAGATCAGCCACCCTCCTCATCCCATATTCGAGCGCTTCCACCGCGAGTTCCAGTTGACTTGCCTTTACAACCACCGTTCCAGCCCTCGCTGTGCTCAGGAAGGAGATATCGACAATCCCTCCACCAGCATTCCCATCTGTTTTGGCAGACTGTGGTGATGGACTCCAGTCGATTTCATCAACCTCAGTCCCAGCTTGCGCAAGTCGCCCAGCAACGCCACAGACAATACCCGTCGCCTCCATCGGCAAATCCCGCAGATCAAGCGTTATTGGAACCAATGCGTCCTCCTCGGATTTTGCACCCAACAACGATCCGCCCAGCCTCGACAGAAGTCTATGTTCCAGAAAGACCGAAATTGGCTCTGTCGTCGTCAGGGTGAGAGACAGAAATTTGGCCGCGAAGTCCGGTGGCTTTCCATCCGCGATTTTTAAGGACTCGAATCCTAGGCTTGAGTCATGTCTAGATGCTTGTTTCGTGCTCGAACTTCTCGGTAATGACAACGTCGACAAGAGAACCTGCAACAGATCCGATCGTAAACTCTCTTCTCTCTCTCGATCGAATTCGCGGCTTCCAGCACAGCTGATCAGCAACAAGCGCTCGTCGACAATCGGCTTCACGTTATTGCGCATCAATTTCGTAAAAGTCCGTATTTGAAGTTCAGGTATATCTTTCGCAGGAGGTGTGGAAGGTGCCGAGGCTTCATAGAACGGTGAGGTGATTCTGCCGGCCTGAGTCGTCGTCGTCGGCGTCGGCGAAGAAGGCGACAGCTGCGAAACAAACGCGTCGGCGCTCTGCGAGAAGACGAAGCCACGTTGCTGGAGGGCCTTGGTGACGGTGCGCCGCGATCGAAACGGCACTAGGATATAGTCGGAGAAATAGGTCGTGATGAAGAATATGCTTCTGTGAAGAAATAAAGGTGTCAGTCATAGTCTTTGTTTACTTCGCCTTTCCTTTTTCTTTTCGCTTTCTCTATCTCATCTCATGGGCTCGCTGGGGACAGACAGACAGCAGGAGGAGGCTGGGAGATATACTAACATTCCAGCCATGGCCAATGGCGACGTCAACTCCAATACTCTCTGGCCTGCATCAAGGCCCTGCCCATCCACTTGAATGACAATATAATCGTCTTCGCTGATTTCAATACCTGCGGGTGATTTAGCTTTCCTCCACCCACCACTTCCATTAGCATTAGCATTAGCATTAGCATTAGCATAAACCGCATTCAACGCCTCCGCGACCGGCCGTATGATCTTCTCGGCTCGCGACCTGGAGCAGATAATCGAGCACTCGATGGGCGTAATCGACAAGTTGAGAAAGTCATGGCGGTTCGTCCAGGGGATTTTTGAGGCGTCCACGTCCACATCCACGTCGTCGTTATCGTCGAGGTCGCGGTCTTCTTCGCCAAACAGCAGCCGTAGGATTGGTTGCAGGCAGAACGAATACAACTCGATGGGAATGTGCACAAGCACTAAGTGCGTTTCCTGTTGGTTTTCAGAGAAACATCGTGTTAGTGAGATTTCTCGGTCGCGGGTGTCAGCGGCCGTTGCATTGCTCCAGTCTACCACTTGGTAGGAGTTGAAGGGTGGAAATTGGAACATGTTCCCTTCCTTTCTCTTTCTTTCTGATGGAACGTCGTCGTGGATCACATCATTTTGGACGCAGTTTTTCGTTGCGATAAAGAAAGTTCAAGATGAAAGAAAGCGGATGAGATGAAGAGGACTCACTAAGAAAGATATCTGCGCTGAAATCAGATTCATCGAAGGGTCCATCCCGCACACAGACGCTTCACTCGCCCCGTTTGGAAGGGCTCGTCTTTGTGGTTGTGTGTCGTCGGGCGTTCACACAGGCGGGCGGCGGCGAGGAGGTGAACGAACACACAGAATGGAGGAGGACACTGAAGAGAACAGCCTCTGGTTTCCTGTAGATCTGTGTGCGAGATGTCTTTTGTTAGTGACAAACCAGATGCAAAAGCCTAAAGCTCAAAAAAGACAAGATCGCCGCAAGTCGTGGTTCACCGGAGTGCTGTCGGTGAAGTGGACTCTGCCTACTGGTATCTGCCTTCACGAACTAGCAGCCCGCGGAAAATGGAAAATCTTAAAACACTCGCCAGCCAGAGTCCCTTTGGGAGTAGCTAGATGTCGGCGATGACGCCGAACGAACTGCGGAGGTGAGGTGGCACGATGTGTCTGGTTTCACGAGTGCCTCAGCAGCATTATTCTCGATCTATATCTTTCAGGTGGAGGGAGGCCATAATGTCTGTTTTGCGGGAGAAAAATCAAGTCGTTTGATTGATTCAGTGTTGTGACGGGGTCAGCTCAGGTCCGGCTAAGTAAGTGAGGGAGTAGGAGAGAGCGATGACGTTGATCCTGTCCGTCTCGGTTGCTGCAGCGCGTGACCACTTATAAGGCCGATGCACATGTCAGTGGATCGGACCGGACCATGAGATAGGGACGAAAGGGTCCAGAAAGTTTCCGGGCCCAGAATGAGAATGACGGATGCTTCGTTCGCCAGGCTTTTTGCTTTTGGTCCAGAGATTATGACTTTGGGGATGTAGATGAAGGTGGCCACAAAAGCAAGGGAAAGCAATATAGACAGGAAGAGATCAGAAAGAACAAAAGTGGCTATCGAATCGCAAAAACCATTCAATATCGTGCCTCAAAGCAGCATAGTCACAGAGGACAGATGGATTGCTGGACTGGGATAGAACTTTGTCTGATTCACACAATGCAAGAATATGGGTCTAGGAACCGGGGCGAGGGAAGTTGCCCGTGTCTGAAAGGGCTTGAGCACCGATGGAAATGGATCGACAAGTCACACAAAGACCAATGCGATTGTGAGGACAGATGGATGAACAGACGAAATAGATGTATGATGGGATGCAGTGGTGCCTTGGGCTTGAATGATTGACCAAGTGATGTGAGGTAACATGATGGCGCGAATTGCCAGAGTCGAGATAGAAGTGAGTAGCGTGGGGGGCAGTCGGAACTTAACTGCGGTTCGGCAGACGGTGGGCCAGGATTAGGAACTGAGACAGTGAGTTCAGGAACAGAACGAGATAAAATCGAGCCAAAAAGCACGAGAACCACATGTGCGGCACTGGGAAAAACAGCCTGTGGAACAAGGGACTGGGGGATTGGGTTGAACGGCTCCGAGTGGAACATTGAAGGAGTGTTGCAAGAGAATATTGTTCGCTGGAAGACCCGTGGAGACCAAATGACATGCATTCATCTGATGCTTGGTACGGAGTAATGCGTTCTGCCGCGACTCTATTAATCGAACTCGGATAGGCCGTTATGCCCCGTCTTGCTGTAGTAGTGCTATGGGGAGGTTCTTGCAACCGATTTACCATGTTGCCATGACGTGATGCGACACTCGAAGTCGAAGGGAGAGTTACATGACTTCGATGTCCATATGAATGATGAAGACACGCCAAACAGAGGAAGAGGGACTCGGCCTTGCAGAAAATTCAATCGCGGGACTTTCAGGAGGGTCCCAAGTAGCTTGTTCTGTTGTAACCAATGGCGTCAACGGCCGCCCTTTATCAATTGCCTGCAACTGTGGAGCGATAACGCCCGCCTTTTGGCATGACAATCCAGCCTGACTCACCAGTATCACCGCGCCGATATCTCAACAGCAACCGCAGTTGCCATTACCATTGCCAGGTAAGGCCTTCTCCTCAACAGAATATTGGGTATTTGCCAGGGCACGATTAAATCGCGAAAATATCTATCCACAACAATGTAACGTCACCTCAAGCTGCCGGTGCTCCTCCTCTGGATGTTGTGCCTCGTCCGCCCCTGGATGGGCCGCCTCGACCTCTTCCACGCCCACGGGGAGTACTCGGGTTGTTGAGACTCGCAGGTGGTGGAACATTATTATGAGAGCGTGCTCGGAAATTCGGGTTGTTCTGAATGACATCTGTTGTAGGATCGCCTCGATCAACAGATTGATAGCCACCGCGAGTGGAATGAGTAGCCATACCACGGGTTCCACCACGGCTTGGTGCACCTGGGCCATTCGCACCGTTGCTGTGATGCGAATTCGTAAATGGATTATTTCCGTTTCGGATAGGCAAAGTCTGCCCACGACCTGCGCCGTTCTGGTTACCCCGACCATATGGCTGTCCTGCAACAGCTCCGCGCCAGGACCCGCGTAGGGCTGGCGGCGCCTGCGCAGGTCGGTACTGACCTCTCCCATCAATCCCGGGTTGCCCATAACCAGAAATGGTGAGCGGAGTCGATGTTGTACCATTTGTGTTTCTGTTCACACTGGCCTTGGACGATGCGAGCACTTGTCGGTTGCTTAGGTTGAGCACCGACCACGTGGGCACTGTTGAGCCACGGAAAGGCGAGCAGCGGTCTCCGAGTGATGTCCCACTCATGAACGAAACGTCAAATACAACGTCGAGCAGGCTTTCTCGGCTCGTCTGTGTAAGTCCAACAACAGTTCCTTTTGAAGCTATAGGAACTTTGCCCGAGTCAGCAACGTAGATGATCCGATCACCGAGGCTGAATTTCTGGCTACCCAGTCGCCATTGCGCATCTGATGGTTTCAGAAGTCCGTTTCGAGGAACACCACCAATAGTTTTGTTGACTGAAGGCGGCTCTGTTCGAAGCGCTTCATCCGCAGCGTGTTCGATTCGCTTGACAATTTCTGAGTCCAATTGCTCCGCTTCCAGTGGCACTCTCTCGAAGCTTTTTGATTCGATCTCCTTCAACCAAGCCTGAATTTCCTTAATTCTTGCTTTGGCACTTGTTTCGTCTCCGGGGATATACGAAGTTGCTGGGAGCATGTCCCCTTGGGGATTGCTATGGATTCCCGCGATGAACTCTGGAAATTTGATCATGTATTGTTGAATAAGCTCAATGGCCGCGCGACTGAATTCCCATCCGTTTTCACTTTTTCTGGAGTAACCAAGCACCTTCAATTTCTTCGCTTCGAATTTGAGATTCAACCCTAGGTTGACTCTGGTCTCATCAACTTTCACAGAGAAAGAGGATGTGATTTTGGCCAAGGCGAGTGAATTGAGATTCAGACTTCGTGCAATTTGGTAGGATGGTGTGTACGGAGAAAGTCTCTCTGCTTGGAGGGCAATCTCACGACCGAACTCTTTCTGGGGCGCTTTTGACATTGCAATAAGGCATTTTGCCTTCCCACCTTCATGACCTGTAACGCTGAGTGGCCGACCATAAGCATAATCTCCGAGGAAGAAAGCATTGGTACCATCGGGGAATTCCTCTTCGATGGGGAGGGCTGCTTGTTCAATGAATCGAACGTCCTTGCTGACAATGTCTTCGACTACAAGCTGTGCTGCATGTGTTGTTTCCGAGCCTGGGAGCTCGGCAAATTCCTTGACGGTAGATCCATTGTCGAGTTTCTTTAGACCCTTGAGCATCTCGACCTGCACAAGGGATTCAACATCACCAATTAGCATCCCAAGTCTCTTGCTGTACCATTTGTCGATCCGATCTGCCTTCTTATGGAATTGATCAATCTCATTCCCAGAATGTTCGATTGCTCTCACTTGACGAGCGCCGTCTTCGCTCATTGTATAGTCGAACAACTCATCTGAAACTTTCACAATCTTCGCCTCTTGCAAGAAGGGGTATCCAACATAAACACATTGATTGAGCAGCAGCTTTGCATGCTCAATTCTTGTACGGGCTTCCGTGCTCGAGAGAGTGACAACCATGCTCTCATTGCGGCTATCTTGTTGAAATACGTTGACACCGTGGAATCCAAGAGAGCCAGTGAATGGAAGGAATTTCAAGCTAGGGAATCCAGCCAGGGCTGCTGCCCCGAGCTTGACACCCTCAACCAACCCTACATATGGTTCGAGACCGTCCATAGTAGGAAGCTCAAACTCGTTCTGGATGCAATGGCAGTGTGAAAGGTCTGGGAAGACGCCGACAAGGGAGGAGGGATAGGTGTAGTCAGTGTCAGCTGAATAGGTGAACTTCAAGCTGACTCCAAAGTCATTCCGAAGCTTCTCATCAGCGGTGAGAAGTTTGTCCTTGGGTGCCATGGCACTGAGAAGTCTCTTCTCATCAATGAATGGAATCTTGACTACCGCTTCCCAGTCCATTTTCTTTCCATTCATGTCCAACTCGAAGTCGCGAGGATAGAAGTCAATTATGGGTGAGTCTTTGGATGTCATCAGCTCATGGTAGACTTCCGGTACAATCTTCTTGCTTCGATCTGGCAACACGCCCATGAGTTGCTGAAAGGGCCTGAAAGGTTGACCTAATTGGAAGTCTAAATTTGCACCCAGACCTCTTTTGACATCGGAAATCATTGGCGAATAGTGAGAGGCGTAGTACCAGGGCCAGGAGGCGACTCCTCGATAATAATAGTAGAGCACCCACTGCAGCCCTTGAACATAGTTCTCTGTCAAAGTCTTGAGTTCTGCCTCATTGTCAATACCCCATGCGTATTTCTCTTTGTAATAAGTGTCTTTCCACTCCAGGAACTTCTGATCATATTTCTTCTTGAGATCTTGCTGAGCTACTTCGTCTGTACCTGCCTCGACCTTTGCATTCTCGTATCGCTTTAGAATCCTGGTAATGGCTAGCTGAGACTCCTCATCCTCTGATTCGTCGTCGTCATCTTTGTTGGAACCAGCGATTCTGTCGGGAAACTGAAGTTGGATGAATCGATCACCATTGGAATCCTCCTGAGTTGACCATTGTAAGTTGAGATCCGTGGCAAGTTGCTGCACAAACTTGCGATCTCTCGCAGGGAGGGCGGAGGGCAAGTCGAATGGGATTTTGGTAGCCTGATCTTTGTTCGCTGGTGAAATGAAATACTTCTTCACCTCCTTGAAGAGTTTCTTTTGTTCGGATGATATCCTGACTGGCCCGCGGTTCGCCTTAGTAGGCTCGACGTCGGTAGCTTGATCCCGTTTTGCGTTGATCCACTTGGCATCGGCAAAGTCTGCTTCGAAGAAGCGATGTTCCACTTCGGAGAATTCATCCAAAAGTACCTCTAACCGCTTCAGGTTGATCACGCCGTGTTCGTTGATATAACCACCTAGCGTAGGAAGGATTTGTTTGTACTTTTGAAACATGAGCGCCAGCGCCCCTTCATTGATGTGTAGGTTGGGGAGATTAGGTAGGAAATCGTTACCAACGAAGAACGCCATCAATATGAAGTCGTCAATAATTCGTTCCAAGTCGTAAGGGAAAGTAAGAGCGCCTCCTTGTCGCAACTCTTGGAATTCTAATTCAAGATATTCTCTGACGATGCACAAATGCATGAGGTAAAAGTTTTGGTGTTCCAATTCTTTAGACTTCTTGCTGGATTGCCGGCCAAAAGTGACCTCCTCTCGGAGCAGGCAAAAATGAGGGTCATGGCTGAGAAGTCCCAGCATGATTAAATCGGCATCAAGTCCGTACAAACAATGCCGAACGTTGGGATCATATGCTGGTTGTGCCTTGGCTTGCCGGATGTACTCCATGATCTTATGCTCCCCTTCACCTGGAACTTCGTGACCCGAGAGTACAACCTCGACGCCTTGCCAGTCGACATCTTCAGATACTTTCTTGCTGATGAAGTATTTCAATTGTCTGGTGAGTTTGGCCATGAATTCCGTGCCCGGAGTGATGCAATTACTGTCAAATGGTTCTTCCTTGGGCATTTCCAGGCCTTCTTTGATCGCTTTGTCACGGGCCTTTTCAGCTTCGAGGGCAGTGCGAAATCGACGAGATCGTTGTTGGTTCATCTTGGCTCGGGGTGCGACGCCATCAATAGCCATGAAGAATAATTGCTTTGGTTTGATTTTGCCAAAGAGATGTTCTATGTAGTTGAAAATGGCGATGAACATCTGATCCTCAGTCATACGAAAGTTGACAGAATCGGAATCTTTGTGGGTGCAGTTGTGGATGATACCATTCATGTCTAAATACAGACAATCAAACTCCGGGATCCGGTTCTCAGCTATTAGCTGGGAAATGGCTGGATATCGCTCACTGAGCCATCTGAAGAACTTTGGGACACCCATTATGGCGGTGGATGTAACCCAGAAATAATATATCTCGGTGTCAGTAGAGAGGAATATGAATGACACAGCCTCTACAAATTACATGCGGTCATATGACACCAACTCCAGGAGAGAGGAATAATCGAGAAAAGGATGGGTGAGGCTTTGGCGAAGATATGAGTTGGGGATATATCGATCGGTCGCCTGGGTGTTTGGTGACGATTTCAGTTAATTTGGATCTGGGGTGAAAACGCCAAGAAGCACTTAAGCTTGCACTAGCCCTCTTTGGGACTGCTTCGCGCCCGCGTTTCTGCTTCGCGTGTTTCGCTCAACTGCGCAGTTTGATCGATCACTACTGAGCCCTGACTTGTGCCCGACTCTCACGCTGCA
Source organism: Exophiala aquamarina CBS 119918 (assembly GCF_000709125.1). Taxonomy (NCBI): domain Eukaryota; kingdom Fungi; phylum Ascomycota; class Eurotiomycetes; order Chaetothyriales; family Herpotrichiellaceae; genus Exophiala; species Exophiala aquamarina. Next base: position 808,337 of record NW_013550579.1, read on the forward strand.
AAGAGTAGTATTGAAATTCTACAGATTGAGAGCGCTTCGAGTCTCAAAATCTGTCTCCAAAGGCCACTCTATCCAGCTCAACATGGCAGAGGAGGATGAGAACAGTATATCCTCTCCATTGATTCCTATGGCCTGACCTAACTTTTCTCTAGTGAGTGAAGAGCTCAACCATGATGACGCGGAGAACGAGCAAAAGGTGATCAATGAAGAATACAAGACATGGAAGAAAAATGCGCCATTTCTCTATGACATGATCCTCAGCACAGCCTTAGATTGGCCAACCCTAACGACACAATGGTTTCCGGATATATCAGAGTCAGTCTACTTGCCGCACTGAAAGCTTCACTGCTGACGATTCTGTAGAGTACCAGGAACTAATTATTCGAAGCACCGACTCCTCATCGGAACCCATACTGCGGAAGGCCAACCAAACTACCTCGAAATCGCCAATGTCCAATTACCCAACCCCAAGAAACCTGATGTCAAAGACTATAACGAAGAGACGGGTGAGATTGGCGGCTACGGTGGTGGCCCATCAAAGAACTCATTTGAGGTCAAGTTCAATATTGTACAAAAGATCGATCACCCGGGTGAGGTCAACAAGGCTCGATACCAACCTCAAAATCCCAACATTATTGCAACAATGTGTACCGATGGTCGGGTGTTAATATGGGACAAAACGAAGCTAAGAAGCGTACCGACAGGCACTCCTGATCCAACCATAATTTTAAGCGGCCACGAAAAGGAAGGGTATGGTCTTAGCTGGAGTCCGAGGGAAGCTGGCCAGCTCGTCACCGCAAGCGAGGACACCACAGTCAGACTGTGGGACATCACTCAGGCTTCTAAAACTAACAAATCTCTGAAAGAGAGCCGGAAATACACACACCACTCTAGTATCGTCAACGACGTCCAATACCATCCAACACTTCCTAGCCTGTTTGGGACTGTTTCGGATGATCTTACCATGCAATTGATAGACCTGCGACAACCAGACACCACGAGAGCTGCCGCCGTGTCAGGAGAGAATCAGCACAAAGATGCGATAAATGCCATAGCATTCAACTTAGCGGTCGAGACCGTAGTTGCTACTGGTAGTGCTGACAAAACCATCGCGATCTGGGATCTACGGAATTTAAATCACAAGATACATGCTCTGGAAGGCCATAACGACAGTGTGACAACACTAGAGTGGCATCCGTTTGAAGAGGGTGTGCTCGCCTCAAGCAGCTATGATCGAAGAATTATGTTCTGGGATTTGAACCGAGTGGGTGAAGAGCAGACACCAGAAGACAGCGAAGACGGACCACCGGAGTTGCTCTTCATGCATGGAGGGCACACAAATCGCATCAGTGATTTCTCCTGGAATAAAAACAATCCATGGGTACTGTGCAGTGCGGCAGATGACAACTTGATCCAGGTCTGGAAGGTCGCTGATGCTATTGTGGGCTGTGATGATGAGGATGTGCCAATGAACGAGCTCGAAGGCTAATTCGAGGAAGAATTTGCGCGCGGGATTGGTGATTATGCTACGAGATGCAATAAGACACGCTGGACAACAATCATGCCCTCGACCGACTGAACATCAAACATCACGGGGTTGATTCGTGCTAAGTGGGAAACCAAATACTCGGGCTCGTGGGTGGGCAAGCCAGCACAGTTGGCGACTGAAATCAAACATATCGGGAAATGCTATCTCGATATTGGAACAAGGACATGGTTTCGGCATATGAACGCCGTCTCAGTTCTGGTCCTGGGAAGGTAATCTACGACATCGGGAGGGGCTCCATACCTGCAATAACTTCCAGGGTGACCAATCAGAAAGACCAGTGGAATGAAATCACACAAATATGTAGTAAGAAATGAATCAAGTCCATATTATCCTGACGAGGAGCTGTGGTATTTGCCCACTCATTTTGACTGATGGCTGATGGACTTTTGTAGTGGCTGACGAATGTGCTTACGCACTCCAGAGGGGCAGAGGCACCCTACAGGCTGCGGTACAGGTAATTACTTACCTAACCAAGGGCGCTCGGCCCATCGCCGCCTCTTCTCCAATGTTTCGTATCCGTATTCTGTAAGATACCTGCCAGTCTTTTGTGTTTCATAGGGCTAACCACCAACCGCTTCGGACCAGGGTTTATAGCAAAGATGCTTGGACCATGGCCAAGATGGGGGCCTTCGGGGCGTCATGCATCCCCACGGCCTATTCACCCACTTGTGAACCGTCCTCAATTTGCCGCTTACTTAGCGAGTACGGCCTTGCCGTTCAAGCTGAACCAAAAGGCTGCCATCTTTCATTCACTTCTCGATAAGAGCCGTGATAGGGAACCAGGCATCAACATTTGCAAAGCCTGTACTAACGAGTATCCCGTCCCTCACCCACTCCCCATGACTAGAAATCAAGCATCCTGATCGTCGTTACCCTAAATAAATCTGGCCCAGGCGTTCAATTGCCCTCTCGCCGCGCTCTTGTTTCGACACGACCCCTCACTCATAAAGAGTTCCATGCGGTGATCAAAATACACAGGCATGGTAGGCATACCACGAAGCAAAGGCTGTAGAATATGCGTTCAGCGGCGCGTCAAGGTAATACTATCGGCTGCCTACTATTCTTGAAAAAATTGCTAACTATCTTAGTGCGACTTGACTAGGCCTAAATGTAAGTACAACAACCATCATTCTCGTCTTAAGGTATGCGATATTCATCGTTCGGTGCAGGCAACAACTGTTTGAAGGGCAGCCGGCCATGCCCTGGATACGATTCAAATCTAAGAATCCATGATGAAGGCTCCAAGCTGCGAAAAAAGTTCGGTAGAAATGAATTATTGGTCCCGATCAATGAAGTAGATGCAACATCGCCCGCTACTAGCAACACCACACCAAGTTCTCATACACTATCTACGGACTCATCTCCAGAGGAAATCCTTGATTTAGTTGTTCAATCTGACAACCCTGATTATGAAGCAGTTCAAGCGGTAGCAGCTCACCGCGCCGAGCAGTTACTCCCTGCGTATAATGCCTTCTTTCATTTTGTCGAGTTCGAGGTCAGTCCAAATGCCACCTTCAACCGATTTTCACGGACGAGCTCTTCCGGCAGTCCCCTCAATGGTGGTGAAATAACCATGGATATGCCCCTTGACTTGAGTTGGATCACCCCAATATACTCGCCATATCTCGCCCAGGAACAACTTCTCAACACTTTTACTTCTGCAATTGGCGCAGCTGGTACACAAGTGCTTCCAAACCACTTGCAGAATCATCGCCGATGGCTCACTCAGTTGCCTTCATATTTTGGAAGAACGCTACTAGATGCTGCCATTCGAGCTGTCTCGATGGTACACTTCGGTCGAATTTCAAATTCCAATGCGCTCGTGCAAGAATCAAGACAATTTTATGGCAATGCACTCCGCCTGCTCAATAAGGCTTTGACTGACCAAGGTGATGGGATGGCTAGTGAAACTCTCTCAGCTACCGTTCTTCTCTCCTTCTACGAAATGTTCGCCTCGTCATCAAATAGCTCATGGCTCCACCATGCTGGTGGTGCAGGACTGCTCATGCGCCTCCGTGGACCAGACAAACATCGTCATGGTCTCGACAGGGATTGCTTTCTTGCGTACCGTCATACCATTGTCATTGAAGCGTTTCAAAAGGATGAGGAATGCTTTCTTGCTCAGCCTGAGTGGTTGGAATTGTCAAGACAAGTTCATGAGGAGATGCGAATTTCTGGGATTTCTCCAGCACGGAGAGAACTATTCGACCTGGCAGAAGAGTTCTATCTGGAAAATGTCCATATCCCAGCCACCTTTCGAGATGCAAGACATACGGATTTCGTGAAGGAGACGCTATCACCTGAAGGCTTCCACAACTTCCTAGAAGGCCTTCTCGAGAGAGCGCGACAACATCGATACAAGCTAAAGTCAATTAATGTTCGCTTTCGTGCAGCACTTCAGAAGACCGGGCTCGAAACCACATCCCGGATGACAAGCGACAAGGTATTCCCTCTGCAGTATGTATACGTCAATGTCTTTATTGCTTCAACAAATGTCGGATACTGGACTATAATGCTATTGTTGAACTTGGTCTTGAAAGAAGCCGAGAAAGAGACCCATCCAGAGAAGACAGGTCTCTACCTCATGGAAAACCAGGAGCTTGCAATGGAGATTTGCCGTACAACTCCTTTTATGCTCACATCCTCGTTTCTCGGTCCGTTTTTCATCACATTTGCCCTCAGGTTATGCCTGGTCGTCTTTGAGCCCGGTGAACAAAGAGATTGGGTAGTCAAAAAACTCAAAGAGGTTGGCGCCACGCGAATAAGCATGGCCTCAGACATCCCGGACTTCGAATCCGGCTCAAGTATAGCGAGAACATAGCCCAGTGCCCGGTGGAGATATACGCAAGAGAGGCAAGGGAAATCTGGTCGGAAAAGATGCCACAAGCAGGCATTACATTGGGCAACCCTTTCAGCTAGACGAGTTGTCCCAAGTACCAACAGGATTTCCGGTGCGACTGACACCATCTCATGGAGAGTCCAGCCCAGCTGACACAATACGATCATATCACGGAAATATCGCTACAGCATGCTCGAAATCAACGTGTTTCGATGACTTCGACTTTAATAAGGTGAGGTTCACTCGACCGAAACCTTCTGCATCTGGCTATGACGATTGGTTGCCGCAATGCCGCGGAGTTTCGGGTATACTATTTTCCGACCGGACCGTTTGCCGCCTTACTAATAACTAGATGGCCGTCAGTTACTCCTTCTGAAGTAGAGGGTTTGGAGTGTACGAAGTGTATTGTACGAAGACCATCTGTATAAATCCTTGACACATCAAAACAGCATTGACAATGTTTTCGAACTACCGACCTAATTGATCAGGCATTCGGTTTGTCAGCATAAGAATACATAAAAAGCGGACCAGGCTGAACCTAGTCAGCAAGAATAGTCATATCTCCATATTGTGGCAGAACGTCGACAGATCCCAGTATATATTGAAGCCTGAAATCTACACCTACCCACGATGAGCACTCATGCTGCCATAGTTACCGTCGGTCCTGGTCTCCCTTTGGAAGTTCATCAGGTTGAAACACCCAAACCAGTTGGAAATCAAGTACGGCTAAGAAATGAATGGACGGCTTCGACTCCATTAGACCTCCATCAGGCTGATGGTGGATTTTTTGTGACTAGCCCGCAGGTCCTCGGCGATGGTCATGTAGGAAAGGTGGTGGAGGTTGGACCAGAAGTATCCCGTTTGAAGATTGGGGATATTGTGTTCGGGTTTGGATGGCGGAATCAAGCAGAGAAGGCCCATCAAGAATTCGTCGTGACGAACGAAAACCTCCTGGCAAAGATGCCAGTTGGTTTCAGCCCGCAAGAGGCGGTCACTTTGCCCAACAACTTTGTGACAGCCTGGCACACCTTGACTAGAGAACTAGACCTTGAGCTGCCGTGGCCTAAACCTCCGAACTTCCAAGCCAAAGCGAATGGCAACTGGATTTTGATTTGGGGTGGTAGCTCTAGCGTCGGCCAATATCTCTTGCAGATCCTCAAGTATTACGGTTACCAAGATGTTGTTGCTACTGCTAGCAAGGCACACCATGAGCGATTGAGCAAATATGGCGCAAGACATTGCTTCGACTACCGAAATGAGCATGTTATTGATGAAATTGAACGTTTCATCCATTCACAAGCGGGCGGTGCGGGACAGATCTCCTTGGTTGTTGATTGCATTGGCAGCCAAAAAGCGAGTGTAATGCCTGTATCGAAACTTGCAAAAGCTGGATCCAAAGTGGCCATCATGTTACCCGTCATCATCAAAGATGCAGCTCCTGGTGTCAAACCGGAATATACCATGGATGTCAATGAGGGAGTGTCGTGGGCAGATGGTGTTCAACGGTCGGGTGTAAGGACCCACTTTTATCTGGAGAACCAGCATCTTGCCGATAAGTTACAGTCAGAGATCATGCCGACGCTCTTAGAGCAACGCGTGATTGAACCGAACGATCAAGTGATTGTGGAAGGAGACACATTTCTCGAGAGGGCGGAAAATGCGTTATCCAAGTTACGCAATAAGGAAGTCAGTGGAGCCAGATTGGTATGGCGTGTAGCAGATGCGTAGAATTTGAGATGTTAGCCACATGTAGAAATAAACGAGATGTCGTTTGATACTGCCATGTGAAACATTCGTATCCCCTGCTGCTGAGTGCCACCTAAGGTAGTGGCTCAACAGCATGTCATGTCCATGTGTACTCGTCGAGCCAATTGTCACTAGGGCAAAGATGCACGAGTCATTCACTTCTTGGCATTACAGGCCCACGAGTCACCGCAACATCCCATCTGCGCCTCCATCGAGCGCTGTCACCTACCAACCCTGCGCATTTCCAACCCGCAAATTGCAGTCATGACTCTTTGGGGCCAGGATACCGTGAGAGATGTTGCCGAATCAGTCGGCATCCTCAATCTCAACAAGGATGTCAACCAAGCACTGTGTCGAGACGTGGAATACCGAATATCCCAGGTGCTGCAAGAAGCCTTGAAATTGATGAAACACGCGAGAAGGACGATTTTATGGTCGCAAGACATTTCGAATGCGCTGCGCATGCTCGACATCGAGCCACTCTACGGCTATGAGTCTACGAGACCGTTGAAATATGGAGAAGCGTCTCTTGGGCCCGGCCAACCGCTGTTTTACGTTGAGGATGAGGAGATGGACTTCGAGAAGCTGATCAATGCGCCTCTACCGAAGGTGCCGAGGGAGATCTCGTTCACGGGTGAGCCCAAAGCGATGAGACGTTTGTGAGATATAGCATACTGACGAACCTGTTTCAGCACACTGGCTTGCCGTGGAAGGTGTTCAACCGTCGATACCTCAGAATCCGACCTCGACCGAATCGAGAAGCCTTGAACTTTTGCCTAAAGGACCAAATGCCAACCCAGCCCTTGCAGCGATGAGCGGCGCAGATACAACCACAACCAAACCACAAGTGAAGCACATTCTATCCAAAGAATTACAACTCTACTTCGAAAAATTGTGCAGTTCAGTGCTGGACGAGACACAGCCAGAATACCAGACCGCGGGTCTAGCAAGCTTGAAGGAAGACCCTGGTCTACACCAGCTGGTGCCTTATTTCGTCCAATTCGTGGCTGAAAAGGTCACACATAACCTGAAAGATCTCTTCGTGCTCACGCAGATGATGCTTCTCACCGAGGCTTTGACCCGAAACTCCAAACTCAACCTTACCCCATATGTGAGAGAGACCCTTGATTTCGCCTTCTGAGACCAGTGCTGATTTGATGACCAGGTTGCCTCGATGATTCCTCCCGTACTTACTTGTTTGACCGGCCGCTCCCTCGGCGTAGGAACGGATTCTTTGGAGCACTTCGAGCTACGAGATTTAGCTGCATCTTTACTAGGGCATTTGTGCAACAAGTACTCCAAGTATTCACATAACCTCAAGCCAAGAGTGGCGCGATCGTGTCTCAAAACATTTCTGGACCCCAAAAAGCCACTTGGAAGCCACTACGGGGCAATCCTGGGCTTGAAGGCGGTTGGAGGGGCTGAAGCTGTGCGCCAACTCATCCTACCCAACCTCAAGGCATACGGAGAACTATTGCAAGAAGGTCAACAAGATGGCAGCAAGAGGCAAGAGGAGATTGAGAAGGTCTTGAACGCCATAATCAACTCCTTGGGCACTTTGGTCGATGATGATCTCCCGATGCTAAATGGCCATTCAGAAGAATCGGCCAGAGAGCAACGCACAGAACTAATCGATAAAGTGGGAGAGGTGATTGGCGCACGAATAGCAGACTCCTCACACCGACACCTGGCCAAAGTTGTGTTGAAAGGGGATCTTGCAAGTTTCTGAGCCCGTCAAAACCTACCGAATGCATGCAGGAGATGGATTTCTGAATCATGAGGAAGGCGTTGGTGGTAATTGGGATTGGTAGAAGCGAGCGATACCCGTGCATTTCCACATGTGATTGGAGGGTTTCAAGGCGTTTGGGCGCAGGAAAAAGGCGAAACACGACTCTTTGAGGAGGGAGTTCGTCTTGGTTGGACCTTCGTCCCATACGCATGTGCCTACATTATGTCTCGACTCCCAATTGGTGACACTACTGCAGGGCTGGACAGTGAGTCGCGCCCCGGTGGCCTGGAAGGATTCTTCCATCAAAAATCCTTTCAGCCACGGCGTTCAGGAGAAGTGTGGCGGTGCACTTGGAACATCGATGCGTCCCAGTGAAAGCAAGTGCCTGGCAGCGAGTACGGAGTACCTCGTATGCACAGTTTATCAGACACTACCGGGATATTTGCCGTCAGCAGGTGGGACTTGGATGATGCCAGTGACCAGCTGTCATCCATCCCATTTACCTTTTTGATCCTTCCACTCCACAATCGACTGTCTGTACATACTGTATGTACTCCGTAGCACGGAGTTAGTAGTTCTCCATCTTAGATGACGAGTCCCTCCAACGGACTCCGCCCCCGTTGAGCCACTCTCCTCCTATCCTCCTCGGACCCAGACTAGTCTTTGCTCGCCACAACTCTACTCCGAGTTCGTTCTTATTCGCATCTTCTATCATTGCGCCTCGTTCTGGTTCTATCTGTAAGCACTGTACCCAAAACGAGACAGGGCTCAACGATAACTACTGGCCAAATGTGTCATCTTACGTCCCTGCAGTAGTTCGTCCACGGGACCAAGGCTATTGCTGTGGCTGCTAGACGCCGGATCGTCGGCGCCATGGATCGAACTAACTGGGTCAACCCCTGAAGGCTATTCAACGAGATTACTCGTACGGCTTGGTGCAGATTCCTTCACTCGCCAAAGAAATCGGCTGCACTGTTTGAGTCGTTTCACACATTCGACTTTGATTCCTGCCACAGTTTAGGCTCTGCGGCATTATCGTCTTGGACGCTTGATCCTCAAACACCCTCTCCCCAAGTCAAGCGCTCCTCTTTTGGGTTACTCCTTTGAGCTTGTCAGTTCCCTCATGTACCGAGTGAATGCAGCCCGGCATCCCTTGACCGGGATCATGTGTGTCGAGAATCGAGGTGGTCGTGAGTCGTGACCGATCTCTGACGCCCAGGCTGCGATGTCCTCCATACCTGGTATGGTGTATACTAGTCATTAGCCTCTTCGGATGGGGCGAAGGCTGCCCTGCTTATTGCCTCCCAATCCACACTGGACAGACACGAGGTCAATCAAATCCTCGTCGCCAATCAAACCGAGCTACAGTCCAGACTACCCAGGCCCGCATCCTCCCTGGTCACCTCAGACACTCTACCAGGGCAATTGCCAACAAAGGAATAACCCACACTGGGTCTGCATGGGGGGACAGACTACGGGCTACACGATAACAACTGATCATCCTCCTACAATCCCATTTTGAACTACTCCAAAATCCTCGCCTAAATGCCATGCCTCTCAATGATGACACGATGCACCCAGCAGTGGTAGTCAGGTACTCGTAGGAAGCACAATTTCCCTTGCTTTGCTTATGTAGGACTAGCCCTTCATCAAGAGTCGCTAAGAGTGCCTTCTCACCGGCCTTTCATTCAGCTTCGACTCGCTATTCAGCCTTGGCCACTTCCTCTTCTTCCTTCCGCGGGACGGCGCTGACTGTTTCAATTTCACCCGTCTTTCCTTTTTGCCTGCCATCTTGTTCCCGGAACCAACAAAAGGTTTTCCGCCTCCGTGCGCTCCTGTTGCTTCTGGTTTACTTCGTTCATTTGTGTTTCTTGTTTCTTTCTCAGCACGTTGATCTGGCTGTCAACCGTCCTTTTTCTGTCTCTAGAAGGGCCTTTTCTTGCCAACTCACATTGTCTCCCCTGAGCTGTGAGAGCTCAACGTTCAGAGAACGACAGCAACTATGCGGTTTCAGAACCTGGCGTTCGTCGCCGCATTGCTTTACTCACAACAATCCTGTGCCTTGTCCAACATCACGTACTATTCCGACGATCTGTGTACCGACGTGGTAACTGAGAAGAATGCACCCGACGATGGCACTTGCACGCAATTCCCTACGATGTCCAGAAGTTATGCCAGCTTTAGAGTATCCAGTTTAGACCAAACTTGCAGTGGTAAGTCTTCCCAATCCCCTACGCATTGCGAATAAGGCCCTCCCACACATATATATACTAATTATACTCTTCTTAGTCACCATCTATGGGAACGACACAGCGTTTTGCAGCTCGACGATAAACCTGAAGGTTGCTCCATTCGGCGACTGTATAACAGACATGAGCGTCAACCAATTCTCGGTGGACTGTCAAGATTACTCCGTCGCCATTTCCAGTCCACCTAATATCTTTGCCGGTGCCGACTCCACACCCGTTGAGGACTCAAATGGTGGCGGTCTCTCCGGCGGCGCAAAGGCTGGAATTGGAGTTGCAGCAGCTGCATTTGTGATTATTCTCGTCGGTCTGATCGTCTTCTTGGTCATTCGCAACAATCGTCGCAAGAGACAAAATGTGGATCATGACGGTATCGCCGAAGCCGACTCCACCCAAGCAGCAGCGCCTCCATATTCGGAGCTCCCGCCAGACAGCGAGAAGAAGAGGCCCGTCGAGCTACCGCCTCAACAGATGATCCCAGTCGAGGCGCCAGGCGATCATGCATGGCCGACCCAGGAACTCGAGGCCGCGGTCGTAGAGTCCAAGATCATGGCATTAACTCACCAGGCTTCACATCTCAAGTCCTTGAACAGACGCCAGTCCGACTCGGATATCACTCCTGTGAATGCGAGTGTCAACGGGGACTCTACGACGTCGATGTCTAATTCTTTCTCCCCAGTCAGCCCAGAGGACACGGCCACAAACACGAGCAGCAAACTGTGAAATCCGAAGAGTCCGGACCCATGGCAGGATGGTAGGCGGCGCTGCCCGTTACTCGCCATACTTAGACTTCAACCATAGGATTTTTGCCATTCCATCAAGCTTGAACATTGTGAGCGGCCCAAGCTTGCCACCTTGACACAATAATTTTCGCCGTTGACCAATATGCCAATAGGCTGATTGCGACGATCTGAAAAACCGAAACGATCGCTAGCCATGAGATGCCAATGGTCTCCCATCAAGACCCTGCTTCGAGAAGTATCTCTTCCTCGATAGCCTTGCCGGCATGCTTCCGCCGGTGGCGGTCTAGAAGCCAAGCACCGCTAGTGCCTTTTGGGTAGCTTTCACCTGTTGGAGCCAACAAGGAGTTGCACACCAAACAAACAAGAGCCGTTTTCGGCTGGACTAAGTATGGGTACCGGGGGATCCCTCCCTTGTCCAGCCGATCGGGATCTTGAGGATTTCATGCCAGGCGACCTATCAACCAACAGATATCGACCTCCCGATCATTTGCACGTTTTCTCGCAAAAGGAGCGCAAGCTGAAGGTCGAAAAGTTGGTGCGAAACACCCCCTGTCTCATGTCTGATGCGCTGTGTGCCTCCGGAAATGCAGACCCGTTGGAAAACCAGTCTGGTGGGTGGATGGGGCCGAGGGCCTTGGCGCGGCCGGTTTATCAGCCGAGGTTACTCCTTTCAGAGACGCATTCAAGATGTCACAGGTTCAACTTGGGGTTAAACATTAATGCATCGGCATTCAGTAGGGGAGGGCAGGGGAGGGTGCCTGTCAGCCTCTTCCGGCGTCAAGATGGTGCCGTCGTCGTCTTCATTCTCGGTTGACTGCTTTGCTCGATTTGAGTCTTTTGGGCCGGTGCTAGCTCCATACATGCCTGGGCATATCCTATTGGCACCCACCACTCTCGTGTCCTTCGCGCGACATTGATACTCCCGGATCTTCACTCCTCGGCAGGATTTGCTTAGTTTAATTCTTAATTCTTTTCATGGGCCAGACGGGAGGAGGAGGGAATATGTGGGCAACCCGGGACCGAGATCTAGAGAGTCAAACAGCATCATGGTTATTCTGCCACGGCATGGCAAACTGACTGACTGACTATAGACGAATGCTGGGCTGGAGAGCAAGAAGTGGACCGAGAAAAGGCCTAGGTACTCTCTGAGACAATGCAGAATAGCAAGTTTACACTAAGGTGGAAAAATCGAAACCTCGACAGAAAAAAATAAAGGAAGACAAGAAGACTGACTGCCTATCGTCTCGGTCGAATCCCGCTTAATTGCAAGAAATTGAACTGAAGTCCTGGTTTCATCCCATCTCCCCTTGGAGTCGGAGTCTGCATGCAGAGGAAATCCATTCGAGGCAATAACTTGATCGCTTGACTCTGCTAATTTTGGTTGCTTTCCTTTTTTCGGTTCGGACTTGTGCTATTATGTACTGTTGTACCTCTCCGCTCCCTGCCTAGCTGTGTGTTTACCTCGTACTGTATGTCCGTTCCCAGACGAGCCAGATGTCACTTGAGTACTATTTAGTTAACCGAAGTCACAATTTGATCTTCACCATCTATTTGCTGGATACGTGACACCTGACTGACTATGCCGCCCCCGCTTTTGCTGTTTGTTGGTACTCATTACATGAAATCCATCGTGCCCTTCTCTCCGATTTCTTGCTCGCAGAACGAGGAATTTTCCAATACAGGGGGAAATGGTAAAGTGGGGAGAAGAAGAGACGGTTCTATCGACTGTCTGTTCCCCAATGGGGAGTCCGCACCTGCTTCGCTCACGTCCCGTGTCGGCGCTGGCATGGAGTAAGCCGATTCTCAATATTCCAACACAACTTTCTTGAAGGAACGCGGACGTGTTGATGTTCTGTCGTGACATGTCGATTCGTTGGCCGTGATTGTTCTTCAAGCAAGTCCTCTAACGGAATGTCCTGCGTTGAAATGGTCAATCCTAAGCTCCCCTTTCGGCCTCGACTTCGTAATCACCGTGATCGTCGTCATCATCGTCGTCGCCATCGTCGTCGTCGTCGTCTTCATCATCACCATCTCCATCTCCATCTCCAGCCTCATCAGAGCCAGCCATCATGTCATCTTCAACGAACCTCCCGGTTTCCTTCATCTCGTGGAGCCACCACTCACGGCACATCTTCGCCATCTTCCGCGACGCCTCTCTCTTCCGCAACTCACCCTGACTAGTAGCCTCTTTGACAATCGTAAAAACACTTCCACGATTCGGTTGTCCGAGATCAAGGAGGGGGTCATGTCCCTCATCACCGAGACCCAGGGCCCTCACACCCCCGACGATATCATCGACCTCGTACTCATCCTCCCTCAACTCGGCGATCCGTCGTCCATACTGTCTCGGCGCGTAGTCCTGCAGCGTATCAGGGCGGACGTAGCCGTACATCATGAAGCGGACATAATGCTTATCGAATCGGAACCCACGGCGAAACGCCTCGCGCACGACCAGCTGATCAGGCCGCAGAAGTGGCTCAGGCGACCGATGCAGATCCTCTTCGCCCTTCATGCCCCAGTACTCGAGACGTCCTCTTCCGACCCTTGCTGCTGGGACACCGAAGATCGGTAGCCCGCCCTCGTCCGGCGCCGGCTGGTATGTGTACTTGATCCACTCGCGCATTAGCTCAAAGCGTGTCGTCCACATCTCGCGCTTCAGCACGCGCAAAATCGTCGTGAAACCGTGCTGCGCGAGCAGCAGCTTTCTCATGCCGTCGCGCTTCTCGCCTGAGGTCGGGTCGTTGAGCCGCATGTCGAGTTTCGTGAAGAAGCAGGCGGCGAAATACAGGTCCAGGTCTGTCAGGAAATGCTTGTTGTGCACAAACCCGATGCGCCGCGCATTGTCTGGGACATCCATCAGGAACCAGATGCGCTTCAAGGCAAGGCGGCAGCGGTGTGGGAGTGGGATGCCGTCTTCGGCGAACACCGCCATCAGCTCGTGGATCACTTTCTCGCGATGTAGGATCATCTTCAGCCAGCGGAAGGACGGAATCTTTCGCGGGATGTTTTGCTCTGCGAGGCGTATGTTCGGGTGAGCAACGCGTGCCGCTGGGTCGCTGCGGCAGAGGTGTTCGTAGCAGCGGAATTGGAAGATTCGGGCACTCTCCCTCGCTTTGGAGAGCGCTTGGCTGAGGATGACGGTCGTGAAGCGTGTGTCAATGATGGTGTGGAAGTCTCTGCTGATTGCGTACAGATTGACGAGGTCTTTGACTGGCAGGACGGAGGCGAACGCGAAGACTAGTTCCGGGTACAGGAGGAGTGCGTCTAGGATGTTGAAGTTTGGGTTGTCAGTGCGCTTGTACACATACGCTGGTGGAGGCAGGATGGCGTCTGGTCTCTTGCGTTTTCGCGAGATCCGTGCATAGTTTTTGGCGCGCTCGATCCGGCCCGGTGACGAGTACATGTTATCTGGGACCAGGGCATCGGGGTTTATGGCGTGCTGCTGGTGGATATTTCTTGAACCACCAGTTTTGAAGGGAAGGCTGGTGATGCCTGTATTTGGGAGATTGATTGGTCGAGCTCCATTTGCGAAGAGATCGTATCGTTGATTGTCTGGAAGCAGCCGTCCGAAGCCATCTCGATCTGTGTCAATGTACCCTTGCGCTCTCGCTGTGGGAGGGACAGCCCGCGATGGCTGGATTGATGGCCCCAATGGACCGGTATCGTGATGCTGAGAGGCATGTTGGGACATCTGTGCTAGTCGTTGACCGATGGGCCGTGCGGGATTCTGGTTTGCAGGAAAATCAGACATTGTTTGGTCGGCCCGAAATGTAAACGGCGCCCGCTGTGTTTCGAGACCTTGTTGGAGCAATGGCACGTCTTCACGCACTGCTCGAGAGTTGGAGCTTGAAGGTTGGACAGCACCGAATGTAGAGATGTATGCATTTGAGCCTGGCGGTAAGAGTTGCTCAACGCCGTAGACGGCTCTTGGTCTATTCGGTCTAACTGTCAATCTGTCAAGGCCTGGTGTGTCTCCATCCTCGTGAGATGGTGAGCTGTTTTCTTGGTCACTTGGATCCGCTACTTCGTGACGGCCATCGACATGCTCACTCTCAATGTCGGTATCTTCTTCACTATCTGGAACCACAACTTCTCTTCTGTGGTGAAATCGAGAAGCACCATTATCATTCTGAGGCGGCTCGCTCTCTCGGGAAGGATTCGAAGCTGTATGTCCTTGTCTTGGGCGACGAGAAGTGGTATTAATGGGTGGAGGTGGCTCGGCGACAGCACGTGATGGAGGATAGGGGGAGGCAGTGCCACTGTTGTCCAGAAGATTGGGCTCATCGGTAGATTGATCGGAATTGCCTCGGTCTCCATGAGAGGGGCCTTTCTTGAAAGGATGAAGAAGATTGCCAACTCTGCTCTTCCCATTCGCGAAGAAGCGGGACTTCTTTCGCGGCGGTGGCTGATCGTCCATCGCAAACAGTCAGTCGAACGTCAGAATTATAACAGGGTATTGAGACACAGTAGTAGGGACATAGCGGATGAGACAGCGTAAACGATCAATAGACAGGTGGTAGTATGTGCGTTGCGGGATGCTTGGGATGCTAAGGGCAGTGAGAGCGCGGGGATGTGAAGGATGAAGAAAGCAAAGATCTGTCACATGTCTGATAACAAACAATGATCTGGCAAAAAGTGAAGTAACCAACTGATGAGAATAGAGGGCTCCTCGTGCTTATCGCTTGCTTTTTGATATCCCGCAGCCTTGCCAGCATTGAGCGGTCTTGCTGGGGTGCTGGGTGAAGTTCTTCAGCCAGCTGCCATCACTCACCATGGCAAGGTTTGATGACACTGTGCAATACCGCATACCGACCCAAGTGACGAATCTAATTCACCGCAACAGCCACCGCCCCTCCATGCTGGCTCGAACTCTCGCATAGTCAGTAGCCCAGTCGGCTTAAATGCTTAGGATTTCATGAATGAAATCGCGTGCCTCGATTCATTTTGCCGTGTCCATACACTGAGTGACGGATTTGATCTTGTCACATGACTCAGTCACAGCCAGAAAGAACACGAACTCGAGAGAATACTCCTTTCCATTCGACGAGGTGCAGGGGGTTCTGCCAGAAGGCATGCTGAATTTGCGTTTCATCAACTGCCGTCCGTAGGATCGAGACCTGGTTAGAGCCGAATCCTGGGAATTCGATTCTTACTATAGTCTCGTATGCCGCGTTCAAGATTGGCTTTGCTTCTATGCCCAAGGATGCGAACAATGAGGATGGTGCGATACGGCGCGTGCAGTCAGTGGAGATTTGATAAATGAGCCCAGGGCGTCCTTTCTCGAAATGCGACTTTCTATGGGTCGTCGAATTGTCTGGCCGTTGCCTGAAGCTTGCAATATGCATGAAATAAGCTGTTGAATGTTATGACGGCGAAACTGTAAAGCTTGAGTTCCTGATTTAGATGAAGATTTCCACACGCTGGGTTGGAGCTGCAAATTAACAATTGTCAATAAAGCTCATTCAGCCAAACCTGTGGAATACCAGATTTCATACATCATCGAGAGAGATCAAATGTCGATGCAGACAGTGACCTTGAGGAGGCTTGCAATGCTAAAGATAGCTTGTCGTGTTGGGGGGATACAGTAGTGCTACCTCGTGTCCCTCAACCTCATACGAGGCCGGTGGCAAAAATACAACGCGTGCCTAAATTTCGGCGGACTCACGCGTTACGACATGGACAATGGTCTGAATACATTTATCTGGGGCTTACTATCTTCGGTAAGATCAACGACAGTGTCGAAGTCGTGTCTAGTGTTCCAGTGGTTAAGGCTGAAGCTTCGAAGGCCAACGAGACTGGCAGTTGGATGAATGATATTGCCAAGGGCTTGGCACACAGAGTACAACGGCCGATGTTGGCGAAATTGACTACGCCCTTTTTAGCAACCACTCGAGCATGTAATATGAGATCTCTCTGTCTCTTTCAATCCTATGGACTCTGTTCTTGTTTATTTACAAATTTATGAGGCATTTGATCTCCGTGAGCCCCTTTTCGTGATCTCAAATCACTCATTGATTTCCAAGCATTCCAAATGCTGATGCAATGGCAATTTGATGACAGGGCTCACAGGAGTGCCTCACAGCGTTTAGTATCTATATCTTTAGCGCGTCACGTTTTAGGTGAATTAGTACGCGCTAGAATCATTAGCGCCAACAGCCGAGATGGTAATTATCGATTTTTTGATGCCTGCTCCTCTATCTAGGACATCAGCTGGCAGCAATAAGAAGACATCGATGCTAACCAACGCTTAACTAGCTCTTGTCTAGCATCCATCAAATGGCTACCTTCGTGAGCTTTGATATGCCTTGTGGTTCGCTGGAGTCAGCCTCCACCGCCACGCATTCCTTGTCGTCAGTGGCGCATGTGGAGCGGCTCATTCCAGATCTACAACATCTCGCCTCTTCCCGCCAGATCTCGCCAGGTATTTCTACCGATTGTAACGTGTTGACGATTGCCCACTCAATAGCCTGCCAATCAACCCGCTTCAGTCTTGCCTTGGTGCGGAACTAGTCTGTTCGACAGCTGGATTTAATGTCCCGCTAAGAATGACCAATGCTGTCAAGCAGTCTAGGATGATGTCTACAATGATGAGCCCTTGTGACTACTAGTAGCAGGTTGGAGATACCTTGGGTACTACCACAACGCACATTTCCTTACCAGAGTGAATTCATACAATGCACGCCCTTGTCCTTCACATTCCTACCGAGAAGCGCAAGGCAGAAACATGAAGACAGAGTACCTTCCGCTTAACCGTTCACTCCTGTGTATGCAGCTGCGCACCCAATGTCAGCAACCAATCCAGAAGCTGAAGCCGAGGCAGAATTACACGCCAACAGTTTATTTGAGACCATTGCCAGCCTCAAAGCCAGAGCCAAAGCGAAGACTCAAGAGATTCTGCATATCCGCAAATCATCCTCACAGCGCGAGTTTGCAGATGAAGATATCTTTTCGGACCCTGCCTTTGATCCAGCACAAGCCTTAGATAAGAAATCCCCATCTAAGAACGGAAAGACTACCAGCGAGAGCGTGACCGATGGCCTTAAGGACGCTAAATATCTACTCTCTCATCCAAGAAGAGTCATGCGAAGTAAAGCCACCCATGTGGCGGCAGAGAAAATTGGTTCTGCTCGACACCCCATCCAGATACTCAATCGAGACGAAGAACTCATCGATGCCCATGATCACCTCGCCCAGGCTGCCGCTGATGGCGACTCGGATTCCACTCTTGATGGGGAAGAAGTGAACGATGCCTGCGATCGAATACTCCAAGTGGAAAACCAACGAGAAAGTCTTCAGACTGCATGGATCCTTGGCCGCCATGTTAATCGTGTCAAAGCCGTTCGTTCTGTTTCTCGACCAGAACAATCGGATTTCACAATCATCAATGATGGCGAACCACGTGTCCAGTGGGAGAGGTATCTCGGAAAACTGGCTCTTTATCATACGCAAGGCTTTACCCTCCAATATGTCGATGACTTTAAATCTCCGCCTTTTGATCTGGAAGATCTAGCAAGAATCATCGAAAGATTGACTATCACTAGTGCTCCCTGGCAAACATTCCTGATGAAAGTGAGAGATATCTACACTTGGAAAGATCCCAGATCTACTGCAAAATGCGCCATTCTATTCTGGACTCTCTGGTACACCGAACACATCGTCGG
Organism: Exophiala aquamarina CBS 119918; assembly: GCF_000709125.1. Classification (NCBI taxonomy): domain Eukaryota; kingdom Fungi; phylum Ascomycota; class Eurotiomycetes; order Chaetothyriales; family Herpotrichiellaceae; genus Exophiala; species Exophiala aquamarina. The sequence continues at coordinate 826,850 of NW_013550579.1, forward strand.
CTCTCTTTGGTTCTGGATCATTTACTCTTCTATCCGGAGTAAACTCCAGCCGTCCTCGGTCGAGAGAATTCGAGAAAGTGTAGCTCGATCATTTGATCGTGAGAAAAGAGTTCAAGCTTGGGGTGAGCTGCTTCAACAACACGGAAAACAAAACTGGATTGAACCGTTGCTGGATGATCTGGGTCCCCATATCCAACGTCAACTAGGCGATCTAGCCGATTTCCTTGAAATCTTGACCAACTTTCATCGACACGAGCGTCCTAAGAAGACCACGGCTTCTTTGTTTTTCTTTGCGAGCTGCCTGACAGTGACTTTGTTTGCGGACATGGCATTCTGCGTCAAGTTTGTCTGGTTCATTGCCGGAGTGGGCTTCTTCTTCACATACCCAATCGCCACGAGATACCCGAAATACCGATTGCTGGTATCACCTTGGAGATGGATGTTTTGGGCCATTCCTACGCATGCCGAACTTGCAATTTTACGGTTGCAAGAGAAGGCAGCCATTAGGGATGCTGATCCCAAGGAATTTGAGTTACCGCACCCGGACGGGCTTGACAAAGCAGAACAACCTCAAAGTGGAGAGACTCACTCTTTCGATATTCACCACGAAACGGGAGGAAGAGGAAAATTGATAATAAGCAGATCTGGTATTGCATACACCAGTGTTACAGAGCAACAATCCTGGCCGTTTTCGTCTTTGGCTGAAATGTGCAAATCCGATGATCCAGATACCGAGTCCGTCTTCCGCAATTTTCGCAGACTTGGTTCTCGATCCGGTGTTGTATTGCACTTTACTTTCTTTTCAGCAGAACTGAGGGTTCTTGTACATACGGCCGATCGAAATCGTGTCTTCAATCTTGTTCTTGCTTGGAGCGGTTTGAAGTGGCAAAGTTTGCAGATAGAACGGCGGAGAGGTGGGAGGGGTAATCTTGATACGGCCATCAAGCGAGCACTCCGTTAGGAGATTTCTCCCAAAACATAAAACACGGTGTTTTAGTTTAGCAAGTTCTCTCAGCGTTCGAGCGAGCATTTCCTGCATGGCTGGCTTTTAAATCAGAGAGCAACAAAGGCAATGGCGTCATTACATAAGCGAATTTCGTACAAGGTCAATCATGGAAAATGATCCAGACAATCCAGACAACCCAGAACCCAGACGAGTGACCTCCCAGAGTCGTATCTACGTAAACATTCTCCATGTGACAACTTCGTGAACAAGAAACGCCAGGCATCTGAAATGATGCCACCACCCGTCCATACATCCAAACGAACTAATGACGATAGGCACCAAGCTTCTTCCTCCACCACGCGACAAAGTCGACAGTCTCAACACTGACCCCCAACTTCCGAAGCTCATCTGTATCCATATGGCAATCCTTGGGCCTGAGCGTCCCATCTGGACCCGGCTTGCCACCATCTTTCACTGGTACGATGCCATCGAAGGGCAAGTCCATGATCTCCGCAAAGATCCGACACATCTCGTACTTGGTCATACGATCATCGCTAGAAAACTGCAGGATCTGCGGGACTGGACCGTCGTGTCCTGCAATATCAACACACACCCTCGCGACATCGGCCGTATTGGTCGGCGTGCGGACCGCCCAGTCGTCCATTTTCACGGTCTCCGCTGGCTGCTTGTCCTTCTGCGACCTCCACAGCGCATCTAACAGAATGTTCACCGCGGACTCGGCGTTGTTGTCTTCTGGGACCGTGGTGCCGTACAGAACCGGCACGCGTAAGGAAGTTGTCCGGGGGTATTTCTGCACGACGCGCTCGCCGTCGAGTTTCGTCTGGCCGTAGATGTTCGTCGGTTTGGGCGTCGAGGAGACGGTGTACGGTGATTCGCCCTCGACGCCGGGAAATACGTAGTCCGTGGAGATGTAGATTAGGAGGGCCCCGTGGGAGGCGCATGCTTGTGCGAGGTGTTCGGTCGCGGTCACGTTCAGCAAGCGGGCTGCGTCTGGGTGCTGTGTGCAGGAGTCGGGCTGGCGGTCGGCGGCGCCTAGGGGACGAGGGTAGTGTTAGCTTCCTTCTCCTTCTTACCTGGCGAGGTGTTCGGGGGGTGGTCTTGATTTACAGTGTACGACGACTTCCGGTCTGCAGAGAGAGGGGAGGGAGGACAAAGGCCCCCCTCCCTGTGGATTAGCTGTTGCTCGTGTTCAAGTTTCTCGCAGGAATCGGCGACAGGACATGATGCCGTGGGGAAGAGAAAGGGTTCTCCCTCACTTGACCTCATCAAACACCTTGTCCACCGCCTGCTTGTCCCGAATGTCCAGCTTGAGGATCTTGTCCGACGCGCGTGAGAACCCCGTCCCCGTCGCCTCGTAGCCTGCGTCTTGGAACGCAGAGAGCACGGCACGGCCGAGCAGGCCGGTCGCTCCTGTGATTAGGGCTCGTGGCATTTTCTGTGCGAGGAGGCGCCAGGACGTTGGTCTAGTCCCTCTCCTGGAAGTTGTGAGAAGAGCAAAGTGCGTTCGTAGGGTGTGTTGTGGACTTGTGGCATTGAGAGTCTGGCACGTTTTCTCCGAGTTTCGGGCCCGGGTGAGGGGCGGGGAAGGATTGCTCTGCAGGAACTATCGAGTGTTTGCGAGCTGCAGTGGAACTGGGAACTGGAAACCAGACCGTGGTGATTGATGATGATGGGATGATGAAGCTGCGAGCTCCTGTGAGGATCTGGCTACAAATCGAGAGGTCGATGCTTGGGTCAAGTCTCATGCCATCAGGTCCGCCTGAATCAGTTTCGGCTGCAGGCCATAATCACCTCGAAAACTACACACTGACGATGATCACAGTGCATGCCGGACGCGTCTACCTGGGCTCGCTACTACACGGCGGTCTACTTAGGACGAGCTGAAAAAAGTGCCCAAGCCCGCTGAGCGTGTCTGTCGATATATGTATGTGCTCCCTTCCCTCTCTTCTCCGAATCCAAACACAGAGGTCTGTGACGCGATGAAAAGATATGTGTGTTGGAGAACACCATAGAGTAATATTCCAAAGATTCCCAGCCGATCCGAAGACCAACTGAAGTGGTCATAGTTTCAGTTTTCAAACAGCAAAAAACGTGACTCGGATTGCTCCTCACTGTCAACGTTAAAGCCCGTGCACTAAGATGGAGAGTCAGAAGAAGATCTCAGAGGCGAGGTGTGGTGGTGGTGAGTGGGATTTATGGGAGAGGCATCAGGCAGCAGAGCAGGCCAAGAAGGACTGGGCCACAAGACTGTGCTTCTGCTTTTCAGACAGGCAGACGAGGGATGATGGTGCTGGAACACGACGTGCGCAGAGGGAGTTGCTTACCTAGAATAGAGAAAGGAGAAAAAAAGAAGATCAAGAGGTTGCAGGCACCGGTTTAAGTATCGCGAATTGGAAAATTGGATGGCTTGGCGGCTCTCGGCACACCTTCCAGCATGGGTGGTTGCCTGGCCAGCGATTCACTCTCCCCGCCTGGACCACTCACAGGGAAGGCAGCTGCCGGCATAAACAATACAGATGTGAATGTGAATTATATTGTGGTTCACCTGGCAGCAACAAAGATATCCAACTAACCCCGAGCGGCTCACTGGGCTGGCCATGCCACTGTGATACTGTATGCCCACTCGCCCTTCGCCCACTCACACTTACCTTTAAATGGTGAAAAGAGCGTGTGAGGGCCTTTGGGTTGTGATTAGCAGCCTAGTGAAGCTTGCCTACTCCAGCCTGCACACTTCCAGGGATGTTAATCGGTTGGTTGACAGTTGCTTTCAGAGTATGAGGCCATTCAGTCAGGCTGCCACACTAATATCATTGGTGCGGTCTCTTGTGCTCGTGTGATGAGCTGAAGACCCAATCACTGACTTCGGCTCGATTTACTCCGTTGGCCTTCGAGAGTTTTTTATACGTTTTGGTTCAGCACACACTATGCTCTACTTCCTGAAGCCAAATATCCGAAGAGCATGACCAAAGTACAGCGGCCAAGGAAATGAAACTCGACAGAAGCTGTTTAGCATGATCACATGCGAGGAGGCTCTGCTCATGACACGCATAGCGAATACATCGATTGAACAAGTCTGCTGTGTTATCTCGGTAGTGTCTCATCCTAATTGAATTTCATCTATCCAGGTCATCAGATAACCTCCTCTCCACGGCGGGCTTTGCGACACCATTCTCGAAAGACGAGAGCGCTGATAATGGTACTTCAGCATTAACGAGGCTGACCAGTAGCGGAAGATGAAAGGGATCCGCTTGAACCCTCAAGGTCGCTTCCATCGCAGCACTCACAAGGCCAAGCGGTCAACAGAGCGACCGTCAGGTCCATCACTGTTTGATTCCTCACCAGCTTTTCTTCCCCTTCCCGTGAATGCATATTTATTGGTGAGGGCATTAATCTAGATTTTAATGCTTTCGCCTCTAAGCAATTCTAAACGCTTGAGCAAGATCAAATCTTCTTTTAATCCTTGGAATGAGCTTTCTCGACTCTTATATGCTCCTTTAGGTTATTTATCTTTCAAGAAGACGCGGCTTCTCGCATCCTTCTACCTTGATCAAGCATGACATTTTCCGACATTTCTGTGCAGCGAGATTGCTGTGGTCTTTTTTTTCCTGCAGCTTCTCGGCCGACCTCTTAGGGATAACTATCCTTCTCTCAAGATCGGACAGGCTACAAATTTGTTCTTCACTGTGGTCAACGCGTTCACTTTAAAGATATAACAGCAATGCATATCTCACAATATGCAGCCTATAGCGCTGTCAAGGCTAATGGAAATCCTATTTATCTCCAAGTTTGTCGCCCAAAATCGTCTACCTTCCCTTTTAGGAATGGGTTCTCGATGAATCTGTCCTTTACTTTCTTTTTCTCGTCGAGTCTTGCCAGCCGCATGATGATCTGAACATCTATACTCTTGTTGTCTTTCAAAGTCCCCTTTAGGGATTGGATCATTAGTCCAGTAACTGCCCGACCCGTCTTTGCAACTCAGGAATCAAAGGTTCTACTATTGCGTGCAAACTTCCGACGGAGGAAAGGGATACGTTCAGCAGCGATGACCAGAGGCACCAACCATAAGCGTAGATAGCAAGAGTGCTGTCAATGTGACCTGAGCCAGTCGAATCATGCTGGGTTGTCTCAACTCCTATCTGCCCTGACTGGCATGCAACTTGACAATCAATCTCGACCAACGAACTTAGTCTTTTGCTGGCATTGGATTCCCCCCATCTTTGTGGAACATGATATGTCACTCTTTTAAAGTTGAGCTCGTCAGTCCCTGGAGATCAATTGGCAACCAAGAGCCGTTTACCTGGCTCGGCGACTGAAAGACCAACGAGCATGGGGTTCATTATTTCCGATTCCGCCCCGAGCGCGGGCTCCGATTGGGTAAAACAATTTTAGGCGGGTCCTACCGGTCCAGTCTAGCTTGCCTGTCCCTCTTCAGGCGATAATATTTGAGCACTGGAGTTCATAACTATACGAGATTTAGCCCTCATCCGCACTGGACAATACTTCGCGGGCAAAGATGGAGTCTTTAGCAAGTACCTTTGTCATCTAAGACTTCCCAATTGTTATCTCACAGATCAGTGCACGAGCAGGAGCCCCGATCTCTGACAATTTTGCGCCACAGCCGAAAGGTCATACGCTGACCACCGTAGGAAGTGTACCCCACTCATGTAAAAGTCTCCCACTGCAAATTCATTCATTAGCCACCATCCAAATGCCGCAAAGGCCTGGCGATCGGATCAAAAAGATGGGGGGCGTTAACCTGCATTGTAATCTCTTCTTGACATCTTGCTGCTGGTACTAAATCAACTTTGCGTCAGGATTTGATGTCTCTTTGGTGCAATGATTGTGTCGGCCATCCCTCCCTGAATTGTTGACACAACAGAGCACTTCCCATTATCATATCACCACAATGATTGTAGCTCATTCCGAACGCACGAACGGTGAATCAAGTCGGAGAGACCCCCGGCCGGTTGAGCTGCTTGATCAACCACTGCACACGAAACGCAAGTTGCGATTGATTTGCATTGGCGCCGGTATTTCTGGCATAGCGGCAGCATACAAGTACGAACGAGACCTCGAAAATGTGGATATTGCCATTTATGAGAAGAACGACAATGTGGGGGGTACTTGGTACGAGAACAGGTACCCTGGTTGCGCATGTGATATCCCCGCCCACGCCTATACCTACTCCTGGGAAGGAAACCCTAATTGGTCACGGTTGTAAGCATCTCTAGTCCTATACAGCTGAGACTAGCTGTTCCTGACATGCCTTCAGCTACGTTGAGCGCCCTGAGATATTCGCCTATATCGAGAGCTGTGCCGTCAAATGGGGCTGCATGAAATATATCAAGTTCCAACACCGTGTGGTTGAAGCTCGATGGTCCGAGTCTGAGAAAGGCTGGCATGTCAAAGTCGAGAATCAGTCCGAAGGCACCGTGGTCGAAGACTTCTGCCACGTGCTCCTCAACTGTAATGGAGTCCTCAAGTATTAAGATCCCTCGGACCTCTACTTTGGGTGTCTGGCTAAGGGTTCATTACAGTAACTGGAAGTGGCCTGAGATCAAAGGTTTGCATGACTTCAAAGGTAAACTCCTACATTCTGCCAAATGGGACGTTGATTGGGACTACACTGGCAAAGACGTCGCCGTGATTGGTGCTGGATCATCTGGTATTCAGATCGTTCCCAAGATGCAGAAAGGTAAGCCTCAGTATCATTGAGTCGGATCAACTCTTTAATCAAGAATAGTGTGCAAATCAGTCGTGAGCTTCAACAGATCACCGAACTGGATCACTCCGGAGTTTAGCCAAGGGTTGGCTTCAGAGGGACGAGCTACAGTCTACACACCCGAAGAAATCGAGAGATTCAATACTGACAAAAAGCTGTTCTTGGAGTATCGGAGGAGTATCCAGAATTTTGGCAGTGCAACATATTCCCTTTACTACAAGCATTCAGAGATGCAAAAGCAAGTATTTGCCAAGTATTCGGAGTTGATGAAGCAACGACTGAAAGGAAATGAAGAGTTGTGTGCCAAGCTGATTCCGAAGTTCCATGTTGGCTGTAGAAGGTAAGTTTTGAGTCCGGAATTGTCGAAACAACTCTGAATTAGTGATCCTTGATTAGATTTACGCCGGGTGAGGGTTACCTCGAGTCGCTGCTTGAACCCAACGTCACCGTTGTCACCTGTGAAATCGACAAGGTGACCGAGACCGGTATCGAACTGATTGATGGTCGACACTTTGACTTAGACGCCATCATCTGTGCCACCGGTTTCGATTGCTCGCACCGCCCTCCTTTTCCCATCGTAGGTCGGAATGGTCGGAATCTATCTGAATACTGGAAAGAAGAGCCATTGCACTACCTTTCAGTGACAGCTCCCGGCTTCCCGAACTATTTTAGTGAGTCTCCCGTTTTATTGCATAGTCCCGTAGTGTCGACCTTCACTAACCGAGGTATACTGTGGCAGTGACTGGCGGTCCGAATAGCCCAATTGCAAATGGATCACTCATATCTGGAGTGGAGACTGAAATTAACTATGCCTTCAAATGTATCTCGAAAATGCAGACCGAAAACATATCCAGCATGGAGCCTACCGAAGAGGCCATGTGGGACTTCATTGAGTACAGAAACGTACTCATGAAGGAAATGGTGTGGAGCAGCACTTGTCGTAGTTGGTCAGTCTGACCTTTCTCTTCGGTTCCAAATGGAGAATGTCTGCTAATGCGAAGGTCTCTAGGTTCAAGAATGGCAAAGTGGACGGCCCCGTCATTGGCCCCTCGGTCGGGTCAACCTGGCACTTCAATGAGGTCCTTAAGGATCCTCGTTATGAGGATTATCATCTCACTTATTGCACACCAAATCGCTTTACCTATTTTGGAATGGGAAGAACCATTGGGGAAATTCAAGGCGCTGATATGGCAATCCATATCACCGAACCGGGCGCGTAGACCATCTTGGAGCACTGTCGTAGTCAAGATAGACTCAAATACGCACGAGATTGCTTTCATAAGTCCATGTGGGAGAATGAGTGAGCTGAGGCAACGGTAACCAGACACACGGTGTCTCTAGATGACATTGTGGTAAGCTTAGTCTCGGAGCGATATTAGATGAAATGTCCCGTCTATTGTGTCAAACATCAATACTTAGGAGGCAGGATAGTGTCTCATAGCCTAGTTATGCTACCGACGCTTTATCATCTAGACTTTGGACAACTTCATAGACGATTTGCAGGCGTCGACACCATTTTGGCTCTCTCTACGTCAAACAACGGATGGCGCCTTGAAGTGGAACCTTCAATATCTCCAAATGCAAAAAATACTACGTCGATAGTCATCGTGCCATCGCCCTCTCTGCTGAAAGGTTGTAGCAGCTTTATGCGATATAGCTATATTCGGTGGGCATGCAGTCCATGGCCTTGCGTGTTATGTAGCCTATCGTCTTTCCACAATGTGAACACGAAAGATTTTCTAGGAATAAAGTAGCCAGTCAACCAGTGCACTTTTTAAGTTGGCTCAATATCTGTCCGTTTGGGCGGAGCCCAAGCAGACTGTAGTTGAAGTAGGCGAGCCAAGATACGCCTGCCACAATCCCGGGTCATCTTGTCCTGCATGGAAAGCTTGCCTTGTTGACATAATTGAACCGGCATGACGAACTCAAGGATCCGATAGTAATTGAGCAACGAGCTTGTCGTAGACCGTCGAATCCTCCATCTCTGCAGGGCGATTAATCTCTGCTTCCTCACGAATCAGGCGAATTGCAGTTTCACTACGCGGCTTGAGAGTTGCTTCAAATCGAGCAGGTCCGAATACGGGGAAGGCTCCCGCTAGTGATGAGTTTAGTTCATGATCTTGAGCAGGGTGGCAGTCATGTGGCTTACAGTAACCTCGCGGGGGGGGCTTCTTGGGATTCCCAACAATGTCATACGCCCACAGGATGCGGCTAATCACGATATACAGGCTGGCATCTGCAACATGCCTGCCAGGACATTCTCGACGTCCTGCCCCAAATGCGTAGTGTGTACCTGCGTGATTAGCTTCTGGTGCTGCTCTCTTGTCCGATTTGGGGAGAAATCTTTCTGGAATCCACTCTTCCGGCCTTGCAAAGATATGAGGGTCGTTATGCACGGCGTAGACATTGCTATAGACAATTGCTCCACGGGGAATGTCCTTGCCTCTGTATACATCCGCCTCGCTTGTGGCGTGGATGAAAGCAAGAGGTGTGGCCGTGGCCCATCGGTGTGTCTCATCTAAAAGAGCTGCTAGATAAGGGAGATTTGGACGGTCTTCCCAATTGGGGAGACGATCTGGTCCTACAACCCGATAGATCTCCTCTTGTGCCTTTCTGACTGCGTCAGGAAACAGTATAGCCGCTTTAAAGAACCACTGGAGAGTTGTTGCAGTGGTGTCGGTCCCAGCCGCCATAGTTGTTGCAATGATATGAGGAGGTTCCGATTCATCGAATACCGAGCCTTCCTGCTTCAGTAGGCGCGCCAGGAAGCAGTCCGGCGCTGTGTTTCTTCGTATTCTCTCTTTCATGGCATTATAAAATATGAGAAAGAAAGGCATAATTTGGTTTCGAAGGTCCACGGCCGAGGCGCGCCATGGCGCCAACGCATCAGGAAGATAGTCCAGGAAGGGAACCCAGTCAACAAGCCAGGCGCCTGGTCGGATCCCTTTAAACATCATCAACATTCTTTTGTTGATCTCTTGCGGGATTGCGGTGTCGGCAGAATCGAACCGGCATCCTAAGCTATACACGCTGTCACTTAGATCATTCTCTTACTGAGACGCGTTGAAGACACATACAGTAGGCTAAATGTCACACTTGCTGAATACCTGGTCACTTCTCGCCAAAACCCAGCCGGTTCATCGAGCAAGTTCTTCAGCGTGCGTCTACTCTCGTATTCCTGGTATGGGAGAAAGATCTTGGCGTTTTGCATGTTGAGAAGCTCGTGGTACACTTTCCTGTGCTTCTAATCATTTTGTCAGGACAGTGTCTTCAAGATGTGCGAGGGAAATACTCACTCGCCACTGTTCTCCGTAGGGAATCGCCACAATCCTCGCGTTTTGCGTGATGATGCTCGCCTGATTCGACGCCTTTGGTCTGGAACTGTATTTGCTGCCGCGTTTCACGAACAGGTCGTTGATGGCTTGAGGGCTGTTGAGCACAATAACGGGGGAGCGGCCCATCATAAAAGAGTAGAAGTCTCCGTACTTGTGAGCCCATTCGGTGAGCTTCAGGTGGAGCAGGGTGCCATCTTTCATAGAAAACATGTTGCCGAACAAGGGAAGACCTCGGGGACCGTTTGGAAGATTCGAGGTCCGTTTCCGGAGTATCAACCAGGCTGTCAACACTATGAAGGCGCCGACAGCATAAATCGCCGTTTTCGTGTCGACTGTCTCCATGGAGGAAGATACGGCGGTCATACTAGTAAGCATGGTGGTCGATATCGCTGAGGGATGCGTCAAAATGGAACTATAGACACCGTGGGCAAGATATAATATCCCTCGGCCTTACCGGCTTTCGTAAAGCACAAACTTATGTAGTTGTTGGCGCTGAAGGTCTGTCTCCTGCTGGAGATCCGTAGGCGCCTCAAAGGGTGGGGGAGTATTTTGGAGTCTATCTGCGGCCGGCGTCGCTCATCGTACGAAACTCAGAAATTAGTGTTAAAGGTCCGGAAAAATCAGTCCAATGAAATTCGGGTCCGCTCCTGTGATCATTATGCACGACTCCACTGACTATGGGATGCGCCTTAACCCCCGGCCTGTTCGGCTCGGCTACTGTTAACCCTGGGCCGTTGCCGTTGCTGGCGTCTGGCAAGCATACAGGACCCCAATCGTGCACAAGGGTGGGGTTATGGGAATAATTGCTTTAGCGGAAGGCGAGGGTCTGCCGTATACGGTGATTTCCATTAAGAGTGTTCCACCGACCCAGCCTCGATAACAGCCAACACAGCTTACAACTGCTGGCCATAATTTTAAGAACTGAAAATATCTGTTGCTGAGAAAGTCATAATAGTCACCGGCGCCGGTAGTGGGATCGGGAAAGCCACGGCCGTACTTCTGGGTGCAGAAATGGCTAAAGTAGCTCTGTTTGATATCAACTCGAGCATTTTCGACATTGAGGCGCAAATAAGATCTTTCGGGGGCACGGCTCTCGCAATCAAAGTCGATGTCAGCTCTTCTGCAGAAGTTGACGTAGCCACTAAGGCCGTTGTGGAAGCCTTCGGGCCCATCGATGGTAAGTCAACATGGTAGACTAATGGAGGTTGCACCATTCTTTCCGCAGCTAATTCTACTACTTGGAAAAGGTGGTGCCAACTTGGCAGGTATTTCTGGATCGGGAACAATTAATCTGGAGCAGGAAACGGACGATGCTTGGGATCGTGTGATTGGAATCAACTTGGGAGGAGTCAAGAACGCTATGCGTGCTCAACTTCAGTATAGGAATTCCAAGGGCGCCTCGATTGTGAACGCTTCAAGCATCGGGGCCCGGATTGGCTCACCTGGCAATGCAGCGTATTCTGCCAGTAAAGCAGCAGTCAGTGCTCTTTCCAAGTCTGTTGCCCGGGAGATGGGTTCACAGGGAGTCCGAGTCAATGCCATTGCACCGTAAGTGTCTGTTGCTTGACCCTTTCCTTGCAATCTCTGTGACAATTAACTCTAGAGTGTAGTGGTATCACGGATACTGCTATGGTTAGCGCTGTGCCAGAATCCATTCGTGAGGGATGGAGAAAAGCAAATGTCCTTGGACGATTGGCGGAGCCAGTTGAGATGGCTAATGTCATACATTTTCTTCTTAGCGATAAAAGCTCCTTTATTACCTCATCAGTACGCCTTGGACGCTCAAAGACTGATTGTCTGAAAACAAGAGCTGACAGTCTCCAGATTATTGATGTTGATGCAGGCCGCATCTAGGCATTTTATATGAATGAGTCGCTGGTGATGATGAACGTGGACTAAATATAAATGCGTGGAGTGAAAATGTGAAGCGTACAGGCCGTGGGATTAGTATTCCGTCCTGTGACTACGATAGTCACCAGTGGATTCTTCGTCCACATGTATTTCAAAAATTTTCACGAGAGTGTAGATGTATGTTATATTGAAGTTGATGACGACAACAACACTAGATATATGGTGCCTATGCTCGGGTAGTGGTGAACCCACTCGATTTGATAGCGGCTATTCGATCATGGCAATGGAAGCCTGCAAATTGAACTCAACTCTGGATGTCACCCTCAATTTCTTTTCCAGATACTGTTCGAACAACGCTCTATTTTAGAAAGCCTGAAATATCTCCGACACCATATGCGTCGCCATGTGGTTCTACATATTGACCTGCCGCAGCTTCCATGTGGAACCACGGTGGCTAGTAAACGTATCTAAACTGCGGATTCTGCATGTTGCTCCAAAGTCAGTGGGCTTACAAGTTGTCTGCAGATCCCGTGGAGGGTGAAAGCGCAGTTGATTCGCACTTACCTTCTTGTCAGTCACGTCATCTTCATATGCGTGGTCATAACCCTCCAGAATGCCAGACTGATCTCGACGTTTGTTTTGCCAGATACAGATGAAACGGTACAGGATGTTGAGACTCGCCGACGCTGCCGCAGTTACTAGGACTGCAATAAACCCAGGAAGATATTCAGGCGCATCTTCGGGCTTGAACAGAAGTGGTGCAGTAAATTGGCCTGAGGAAAACTGAGTCAGAACTAATTTACGGCTGGAAGTATTGACAGAACTTGCGGAGGCTGAGACTTACCAAGGCAATACCCAACGTGGATGGCAGATGAGCTGACGACTCGCTTGGTATATCCAGCGGAGTTGGCAATGGACAATCCCATGATGACACCCCAGCCTCCACTGTAGCCTGTCATCAGGTACACCGCAAAGAGGAGGCCGCCTTCCGCATCTCGAGGGAGTTTCCACAAGAGTAATGATGCCATGATAACAAGGAGTTCGCAACAAAGGATGGCAATTGTCCTCGTATTGCGGAACTTGTATGATGTGTATGTGGTAAACAGGATGATTGCACCACCAACGGCCCCAGCGGGGATGGTTAAAAGGAGGCTATTGAGAGTATTGAAGCCAAATCCAGAAATGATAATGGGCATAAACGTGTTGACCGGTCCTGAAGCAATCATGCTCAAAAAGGCTTGAGCAAAAATCAGCCAAAATTTCTCGTCTCGGCATAGTTCTAGGACATGTTGCTTCTTGAAATGTGTATTGCGCACTCCGCTGTTATTGATTCGAAGGCGAGCAACTGCAATATACTTCTCTCGCTCGTGGAAGCCTCTGGCACGTATCGGATCCGGGGGCATGCAAAAATAGACTACGGCCGACCACATTGTGGTAACCACGCCACCAACAATGTACATATATCTCCACGGCGATAGAGAACCTTCAATATGACCAAGGCCATAATTGAGAACAGGGGAAACGAGCGTTATCATCCCAGAGGCAGCGTACCAAATACTAGATCGAGAATTAGTAAGCTGGCCTTTTTCTGTAGGAAATACCAATCTTACCCCATTCTCAATGCTTGCTCATCTTTTTTATAGAACTGGCCGACCATAAGCATAAAGATAGGGCTCACTCCGGCTTCGAGGAAACCGAGGAAGAATCGCTGGACGTAGAGGCTCTGCCAGGAGAAACAAGCAGCAGTCAAGAGGAAGCAGATGCCCCAGAGCAATACCAGGCTACTAGCGACCCGCTCGATCGGATATCGCTGGGCTAATTGAGAAGCCGGGTACGCTCCACAGATGAATCCTAGGAAGAAGATGGCAGAGGCCATGGAGTATCGATTTCCAGTCAACTCGAGGTCTTTGCGGAGTCCGAAGAGTGCCTTTGGTGAAAACGGGTTGGTCATTGATTGCTGCTGAACCACGCAGAGGCACAGTCTAAGGGAGGACTTACTGCTTGAGAAATCATTGTTTTATCATAGTACTGCAGTGCATATGTGACGACGAGGATTGGCAGCAGGCGTCGATCAATCTTGGTCCTAACTTTCTTCTCTTCTTGCGCAGTCCAATGTTGATTCCCGGAATATGCAGCCAAGACCTTCATCGCCTCATCTGTGTGGACTGTGTCGACCTTGTACTTGTCGGACAGACTTCCTTCGCCGACGTCTGTAGTCGGAGGTGCATCATGTGCTTCTACGACGTCCTGCTCCTTCTCGACCTGGGAAAAGTTCATGATGATGTTCAGCGTGAAACCCCTGTGCGGATGGTTGTAGACTTGCTTTGGAAAGATCAGAAGACTAGTATATCAAAGTGAATTGAGTCTTCCGCAGAGAAAATCGCTTGCGAGCTTTTGTATTTATGTATTCGTGTGACTTCCAAGTCAATACTTACAGTCAATATTTACTGATAACGGATGGATGATGCCCTTGAGAGTGGGGAACCTTTTCGGCGTGATTGTTGCGTGATGGGTATAGACACGGCATATCTTGGTTTGTGAGGATATTAGGAGTTCATTTTGTGTGCTGAAATTGCGGGGAACCAGGAAATATCGGGTGCCAAAACTATTTCAACAATGGGGAAATGCATAACGAAGAGATAAGCGATGTGAGTGTAAGGAACAGAAACTTGCAACGTCCAGTAAGGAGTGCGATGATGTTAATCGTGACACTACTGAGCCAAGGAGTGAAAACTCTCTGAAGTTAGAATTGGTCCCCTAGGGAGGTTAGCCAAGAGTTCTATCTAGACGAATCGGAATCGCCGCTCGGAGCGGAACCGGGAATAATGAATCTTATTTACCTAGGCTAGGAACTCGATGGATAGGAAGTCTATCTAGCAGAATCGATCTAGAAGTTTAGTAAATTTACCGGGCCACTACTCCCCCACCCTTGCTATTTATCCAGTCTACGCGGAAAGGGTGGACATAAGCGAAGATCGTTTCGCCATCCTGAGTACGCGTTGATTGTGCAATCAAGCGCATTTAGGTAGCTTTGGCCACCATTGTACGATACAACTGGCAAGTCATTCGAGTCCGAGATACGTGAGCGGCAAAAGAGGGCAGTATCTACCGGCTATTGAAAGGCTTCTTACAAATGGTCTTAACTGGGTGTATACAGATTTGGCCCGAGTGTTCATCCAGTCACGGGCATCATCACAATAGTATTAGCTGTGATAGACTGCTTTGATGTTCTGAAAGTATTTCACCCCCAGACCTACAAACTGACTCGGGAAGAAAAGGAATCGAAACTTTCAGCAGCAATGCCTGGACTTGATGTGAGTGGTGTCGGAAGCTTTGAAGCATGCGCTCAGTCCTATCCATGAACCTTGAAAAGAATGCCGTCTCGACAGCACAACTACTGACGGATATTCTACAAAGGTCATCGTCGTTGGCGCCGGGCTGGGCGGGTTAGGAGCAGCTATTGCCCTTCGACTGGCCGGCCACAATGTGAACATTCTTGAAGCTGCTCCTAAGATTGGTGAAGTGGGAGCTGGAATACAACTGCTCCCGAATAGCAGCAAGATTCTCCGATCTTGGGGAGTTTTGGATATGATCGACCCGGCCAGGATTTGTGACACGGAGACATGCAATATCTTGGACTGGAGAGGGAAACTTATCTCTTCAATGAACATGAATCTTGCCGCCAAGGAGTACTCTAGCCCATTCTATGATGTGCATCGTGCCGACCTTCACAAAGCACTTCACGAACGTGCCGTCCAACTCGGAGCACAGCTATACGTCGGCGCCGAAGTTACTGATGTGCGCTTCGACAAAGAGCACGACTGTGTCTTTGTAACCACAACATCTGACTCAAAGCCTTCATGGCAAGCAGACCTTGTTGTGGGCGCCGATGGACTTCATTCGAGATGCCGACAAATTGTTTCGGGAAAGATTGATGCTCCGCGCCATACGGGTGATATGGCTTATCGACTTCTCCTCGATGCCAATGAAATCCCGAGCGATGCTGAAATGAAGCCGATAGTGGAAGAAAAGGCTGTGACTTACTGGTACGGGCCGGGTGCCCATGTAGGTATGGCGGTCCCGCAGCCCATCAGCCGGCATTCTATCACAGATGCCAATATCAACGGTTGTTCACTAATAAATCGTAGTCACTTATGCCATTCGTCAACGCAAGCTGCTAAATATGGTCTTGCTTGTCCCGGATGACATGCCAGCGGATGGTCCGTCGACATTAGCGGGTCAGGTCAGCGAGATGCAGAACTTGTTCAGAGACTGGGATCCCAGGTAAGTGGCTCTGTGAGAAGGGTAATTATGGCGGGCCTGCTGCGCAGCACGCAAGACGGTCTTTCCCATATCCTTTCTCATTCAAAAATGCTCTTTCGATACTATCTCTTTCCTTCCTTGCCCACACAGAGTCCGGCGACTTAGCCAAGATTAACCATTGTTTAAAAATAGGATTGTATCTCTCCTGGACAAGTGCAGATCAGTTCTCCGCTGGCGACTGTCTATTTGGGACCCAATAGACTCCTGGGTTCACCCAAGCGGCTCTATGGTGCTCCTCGGCGATGCAGTCCATGCTACACTACCATATTTAGCAAGCGGGGCAGGCATGTCTTTCGAGGACGGTGCTGTTTTGGGCGAGTGTCTCAAAGACCTCGACAGGAGTACATTCCTGAAGGATAAGCACAGGGCATTGGCAGTATACGAGTCATGCCGAATGAAGCGCACTAATGCCATTGTTGCCAGGGGTAACCTTCAACAAGATCTCAATCATCTCGACGATGGCCCTGAGCAGATTGCACGTGACGGGAAGATGAAGGCATTCGCCAAAATCGAAGAGAACTATTGTCCAGGGGACAACATTGATTGGGAATCTCTGTCATCATCATGTTCACAAACACTGATACCAGGTGAAGACCCTTTGGTTTGGAGGAGGTTTGGGGCGGGCGAGTGGCTATTATCATATGTCCCGGAGGAAGATGTCCTAAAGGAACGGCAAAGTGGTCTTAACGGAGATGAATAGATTTGGAGATCCCGCAAGGGAAATAAACTCCAGGGTTCGAGTAGTGAAGCCTGGAACAACGTAGAGCTCTCTTACTATACTGTACCTTCCAACTTTCCGGAGTACTTTGAAGCATTGTTCTAATTTTTCCAGGGGATAAAGTGCTGGTTGCAAGGATTCGGTCACTATGTAGTTGAGAGGGGTTGGCATTATGACATAAATTGGCAGCCGGGAGTTAGAAGCGGCTTTTCTCATCAGTCTGTTGGGAGCAAGTAATATCTATGCCTCCACAGAGAAAGGGTCCAAGTAAAATGATACAAGGTTATTGGATGAACTCTAGGGAGGACAGAGTTTTTAGTCTACGTGCGCACAAGGTAGGTCTATAATCTAGTAGTTGAGGCTGGAGAGTGCTCATACTTGACATGTAAACCATCAAGGACGGCTTCACCTTCAGGAGGGCTCCATACCAAGCATCTTGACGGAATTATTTCCGGAATATAGAGAGATCTACTACGCTTCGGATACACGTGTTTCTAAAGTCAGTATAAAAATAAGTTCTCTGATAAGGGCCTGCTGAAATAACCAAACAAGAACAGAGCTTTTACATTTGGAGCTGATGGTAAGACACAGGGTCCACAAGCATGACAGAGAGGGATAGAGACCTCGAGTCACTCCAGGGACCGTTTTGGTTAAATTGATCCTGCGAGCTACAACAACCTTGTCTATGATATGACGAACAATCCGATGGCCATCTGTGTTTATGCTCCGGACTGGGATAAGTAAAGCAGATGTAACTCGCTCTAGCTCCGCAGAGTAATCTCCGTAGAGTAATCTCGGATACCGAGTCTCAAGGACCGTACCTAACGGTCATTTTTCAGAGATGTGCTTGAAGGCGCTCAGAAAATCCATATGGTGCGGGTGCATCGCGTATGGGAGATCTTGTTCAAAATCCTCGGCCAAGTCACGTAAAATTTGGCGGCGAGCCTTATCCTTAACCTGTTCCGGGGACCCGGCTTCTTGATCTCTGACATTATCCATCTTTAGTTGGCTAGCGAGGTAAATGGTACATCCAAGAGAGATATGCATAAGGATCCACAGGCGACTAGCTTGATGATGTGCCCTCCGTAAAGACATGAAATGGCGGAGGATGGTCTCACAGCGATCCATACAGATCAAATCTTGGACTTCACTAGCTTCCTGGTTCTCCCATACCGTTACCAGCGAAGGAGATGTTTGTTGTAGCTTATTGGCAAATAACGGAATGGCTAAGTGATGCCGATGGAGCTGGAAGATGAAGAAGCTGACAAAGATTTGAAATACATCGTGAAGGAGACGCTGGTTGTCGTCTTTACAGCTGGCTCGCTTCCGCAAGTATTCTTCAGCAGAGGCTTCCCACAGAAGAATCTGCTCGGCCGCAACTTGAAACCGTACTGCTGGGAGAGCACGCGAGCCGGCGCGTCGAGCATGCGTCCATTCGTGGTATATGTCGTTCATTATCGTCGCAAGTCCATAGCAGCTTTCTAGGTAAGGGTATCCTTTCGGACCAGGGCACGGTATTCGCTTTACAGAGCCATCGACGAAAGCAGCTGGTGGTCGGTCGTAGCATAGCGAAAGTGTAGTATCCTGCCATACAAGGCCTTGCCTAAGATACGGGGTCAGTATGCTCATTGCCTGGAGGTGGAAATAAGGTCGACACGATCGGCAAGGTCTATCTCATACCATAACTCCCAAGACTGTCGCTCAATGGCGGTAGAATACTCAGTTAGAGGCTCTACACAATGTAGACCTATGGATTGTGCTGCGCGAATAGCCATTCCTAAGATTATAATTAGTCTTGATGTCGTAAAGTTGATCAGGCAGCTGTGCCAGTACCAAGCAATGACCATGATGCAGCAGGATTATCTTGTACGCGTAGATTTGCGGCCAGTGCGGCCAAGACTCGCACATTATCGATCGTCGGCTGTAGAAGATAGTTATCGAGCCGGAGGAGCTCGAAGGCGCAACAGACTACGAACAAGAGTCTTCAAGTTAGCATAACATAGAAGAGTCCGAGATATTGAGTTGGTTCATACCAAAGACTCTGGAGTTCAGGTCATTGTCGTTGCGATGGAAACTGCTATACGAGCATCCGCTCGCAAGAACACAGAAGAGAAGTGCTAGCCACGAAGCAGACCGAAGCTCGCTTTCTCCCCTTTTACCATTGGAGCGTTCACTCCAAAACGCCCTAGCGTCCACTGCAAACCCCTGCAAAGGAATTGTCGGGGAGATAAGATTGACTGAGATCTGAAAGGAAGTTAAGTACCTAAGAAACGGTCTTGTTAGCAAAAGGATATAGTATTACGACAGAAGCAACACACTGTTCAAAGGTTTCATTGTCGGGGAGGGCGAGGCAGATATCTTCCACCGTAGCTCCAGGCTTCCAAAGACTCGTAAAGGGGTGTGTAGAGCCCGTGTCGGTCATATATAGCAACTGCATGGTCTCGTATGCCGAGTGCCGGGACGATTTGGTTTCGTCCCTGGATTGTGGAGAAGCTGCAGTAGGATGGGCCGATTTCAGGGTGTCAACGAGGATCGAGGCCAATGACTCGGCACCAATATGTACGGATGCGCCGATACTATCGTCAGCAACAGCTGGTGGTGGCGCGTAGATTGGTGGGGTTTGCAGTGGTGGGCGAATGCCAATGGCACGGCCTTCGTCTGTCTGCGGCTGCTTTGCAGATTCTTGAAGAATTCCGCTACCAAGAGAGCCCAAACGTTTGACCACCTCCTCGGCGATTGTTTGCATTCTACGTTCGAGATCTGTAAGCGCTGCTACTCGATCTTTTGTCGATGTAACCGATGGTTTAGAAGGAGCAGTAGCTTGTTGTCTGCGCACCTGGCCGTTTTGGTCCAGATACACGCAGAGCTTGGGCTGCTCATGTTTGAGGCAATTTCCGCAAGGGGTCATACGATCACAGCGTATCTTTCGGCAACGACATGGGTAACACGCCTTGGGGTAAGACTTACGCCGGCGTTTTGCAAGCAGTTGATTGATGTTTTGAATGGTAGGAGTTTCGTCCTTTAGTCTCTCATACTGGGTATTTGGGGCAGCCTTCAAAAGTCCTGGTGTTGGTCGTCCTGAAGGGGCAGTCGAAGCTCCCTGATGATGTTGAATTTCACTTTCCAGGCACCTTTTGATTGGATTGGAAGTCATAGTCAGCTGGCGTGCAGTCAGATTTTCCAGGTTGATGTCAAGGTAAGCGTCCCGTGGAAACCAACGATAAACCACAAAGACCAGGCAATCCGTTGACGCCAAGCGCGCTAGATTCTGATGCCGGCGGGGCTGCTTGGACGGCGTTCCGGGATAGGCACCTCAATGTCATGAGAATATCAAGGACATCGATCGAATTGCTCATAAGTATCTATATAAGAAAGAATCAGAGGCCTCAATCATCATCCTCATCGACCTGCCAATGGGCCAAATCTATTGTTGGCGCACCTGCACAAGGAACCGTACTGGCGCAGCCGAGCAAAGAACTCAACCTACAAGCAGATGGAGCGCCCTCACAAGCAACTGAGTCAACTACTTTGCAACTGATGCAAATACGCGGTAAAGGAGCCAGAGAATTCAAGGAGGTGCGATTGGAGCCCGACTCGATCAAGTTTCTCCCAAGTACATATACCAAGAGAACTGACAACAACTAGCGGACAATCAGAGACATTTCTACATCTGTGGTGCGCCGTATGTGCCAGGCAACATCGCCAACCCACTGCACATAATTACTAGCAGCACGTGACACCGATCATTGATAACGCGTGGTTTTAATAGCTTACTCGTACGTCTGCCCTCGGCAGCTCGTCTACCATTCAGCAGTGGCCACGGCCCCTTCTAGATCAGCCAAACAAGTTTCGTCGCTTTGGCTACGACCTGTACCGCAAAGCTCAATTTCAAGTACGAGGTATTCCATACTTTATTGCCCGAGCGTGTGCGTGGGGAGGGGATACGCAGATCAGAACTCCCTCTTGTCCGGTGTGTGATTTACTTCAAAGTCATACCGGGTCCTAGTCCGGCGTTTGCCCACACGAATGTCAAGTTTCGCATTGACGACCACCCGTCCTGCTGCTTGTGTGTTCTGCTGTTGATCGTTCTCTAACGCGGTCATGCCCACGAGACGGTATGCCTGTACCCATCAAGGTTGTGACCGCGCCTTTCCCAAGGCCGAACATCTTGCCCGCCACGAACGAAGTCACCTCGGCTTGAAGCCATTTGCCTGCCCAGTATGCCATCGACGTTTCGGACGTCAAGATTCTATGCTCCGCCATAGCAAACTACATGAGAATTGCTCTACCAACAACTACGTGGCCGATAGTCTGACTACGCGCCGGACCCGCAATCATTTCAGCTCAGAAAGCACTCTTCAGTTTCACGCTACAGCCTCTCAAACACCTGTAGCCTCGTCAAACTCAAACTCGGCTTCATTGTCCAACAACTTGCAAGCTACCATCGGCCTCCATCAAAATGGTGCTGAGCTGGTTCAGGCTTCGCTCGCGCACAACTCTCCTAGCGTGTCAGGACCTAACGGCATGCCAACCTCAGATGACTTTGGGGGAGCTCTGGATGCAGGTTTCGCAGTGACAGATTTTGGATTCGACTGGACCATCGCATCCGAGGACATCTTCGGGCTCCTCAGATCGGAACCCTCGATGGTCAACCTAGCCTTGCCTTTCCCTCAGTACACACAACCCCTCTCAGACGCACAAACATACCTTACCGACAGTTCCATGGAGAGACATGCCCCACAAGGGTCAGTGGATGCTAGCAGAGATGCCGTGCAAGCAATGAGCAATATCATCAAGGAGCTACCAGCTAAGCTCGTGGCCGAACTGGAGAACAATGATGTTACATCCTCCTTCTTTGATGAATGTATGGACCTCTTCTTCACACGTTTTCTGACCACCTTCCCCCTTGTCCACAAACCCACATTCCATGCTCGAGAGTGCCGTCCAACCCTCTTGCTCAATATGCTGGCGCTCGGCTCGTCTTTTATAGGCTCCAGCGATGCCACAATCAAGGTAGGCGCTCAAACTCTTTCATCATAGTTCTCACTTACCGCTCCAAGAAAGTCAGCCTCTCACGCCGACTTTGCCTGACCGGTTAGTCTTTTCAAGTGTGCTAATGCCATGTTCAGGGCGAATCACTGTGGTCATTAGCCCACGCGGTGGTAGCAACTTCATGGCCTACATTGATGTCACACCGAGGTCCTCGCGATGCTTGCGACGGCGTCCAACTAGTCCAGTCCGCTGCTCTTGGGCAGATGTACTCCCTATTGTCCGGAAAATATAAAATACGAATGACGAGTCAAATCTTCCATAGCTTGGGCTTCTATTGGTCCCATGAATGCGGAATGTTTGGGTTGAGCATGTCTACGCAAACGACACTTCCGTCTCCTGTGGCAAGCCCTGCGGAGAAGCTCGAAGTATGGACAACCTGGGCGTCGTCTGAAGTGCAGTTGCGGGCACTTCTCACGCACTACATTCTTGATGGGGTCATTGCACAATTCTCTGGCAACCCCACATGTGCACATCACGCTGCTAACGCATTACCCATGCCGGCCTCTTCTGGCGCATTTGAAGCTACAACCCCAGATGAATGGATTGAAGAAATGACAGAGAGCACCCACATCGGCATGTCATTTCAGAAGTTCATCTTCGCTCTTTTCCACGACAATGAAGCCATCATCAACCAGCCTATACCGGAATTCGCCATGCGCGTTGTGCTAGAAAGTCTCCAATCAATGGTACTCGAAGAAGCTGAAGCAGGTGGTAGCACAATCGGGACGCCAACGCGGCACGAGATCTGTGGCGCCATGCTCCGTCTACATCACTACCAAGTTACTCAATCCTCGAATGCCGCGGAGCTCTTGTTACGGTGGCATTGCATTTTCATCAGCATGACTGTTGACACGAGAGCTCTCTGCGACCAAATTTGCTCGGTATGCGACGTGTCGGAGCAAATCTTTCGACCACGCTCCAATCATGTACGTCATCGGAATTTTGACGTCAAATCCTGGACAGAAACTTGCGATGCTCGTCGAGCCCTACTACATGCCTTCGCCATCCGCGAGCTTGTACAGAACCTGCCTCTTGGACGTTCGCAGGCGATTCACATTCCTTTCGCCGTATTTATGGCTGCGACAATCCAAGCGGCATTCATGGCGACCGGTGCTCAGGTGCTCGCTGTCCCCACGCGCATAGACTGGGAAGTCGCGTGGCTCAACGGAAATGTCACTGACCTTGAGTCTTCATCTCTTAGGGACAATAGTTGTATTGAAACCCAACAATTTCTAGAAAACACCTTCACCCCCGAAAACCTGCGACACCTGTCTAGGAAGATGTCATTGGAGTTACACAGTCTCCGCATGCAACTCAAGGGCATTTCGTCCAGCTGGGGTATATCCCATCAAATGGATCACATCATAGGTCAATGGCACCGGTCGCTCAAAGTACGGAACATACTTCGAGAACCTGAGCAAGGGCGGTCTCTCTACCCATGACATACTGCATGTGGAGACAGATTACAATATGATGCCTTCCGAATGTCAAATTTGGCCATGTCTGACCAGTGAACGGGCGTGAACTCTAGTTCATGACGTGTATGTGACTGCAACTTGCTACCACTGAGACGGCTGTTTGCTTTACTCATCTGTCCACGCTGTACTGAGCAAAAAGAATCGTCCTGGACAGAGCTTTATACCAAGCAGGCTAGGGACAGGCCACGAACTGTCATCCCCAGTGCAAGCCTGAGCCGGAAACTTGCCACTTTCTGAGACGGCTGACATCAAGCAGACTGGTAACCAGGTAGACTTTAGTATTTTTGGACTTCAAGCTATAGCCCAAAACCTTTGCTCTTTTCGGTCAAGGGCGCTTAGGCCTTCTGAGTCAAAAGTTTGTAAGTCGATTTCCACACTACGACCGAGACAGAGCCACTCTAATTTCTCATCCAGGGAGGAAGAATTGTGCTCGGCCCTTCATATTCCCGGGAAGCAAAAGTTCCTTACTCCAGATGACAGTATTTGCTGCAGAGCACTGGGGAGAGGAACTTAAGAAAAACCAATCATGACAAATCTGTGTGTAAAGAGATTTTCCAGACTTTTCAGCTTTCATAATTATAACTATCCACTATGTAAGACTAATGGACCTTAAAGATCTTGTGGAAATCATATTCATTCCATCGCACCGTTGGCCGCAAGCCAGCTAGCTTCCACTGCCCATCCACTTTCTTGTAGTAATGTCTCATCAGCGCATGTCCGTGGCCTTTGGCCTCAACCTCCTTCTTGTCCGACTTAGTATATCTCTGGTGCGCTGCTCGTAGCTGATGGTGGCCGAATACCTCGTCATCTGAAACGCGCTCAAATTTCGAGGCGCCGATAAAGTGTTGGGTGTCGACCAGAGGGTCGCCTACAAAGCCCTCACTAGAAACCATGCCAACAAACTCTTCTGAAGGCATTTCATCCCACTTTTGGCCTGTTACTTCAGTGTAGTCGACCTGATCAACATCAAGATGTTACTCGATAGTCTTCCAATCTACCAAGTATAAAAAAGAATAAAATCGAAGCACATACTACCAATGTTGGAGCCACAATGGCCCGCAACCGACCCCAATCCTAGGTATTCCATTATTGAGCTAATACCCCTATCATTGAAAGATGGAAAGGTATCGTTGGTGTCTCTTACGTACCTTCACATCATAGCTATCCCCCCATTCGAATGTAATCTCTTTCAGCTGGTGAGCAACTGTCGTTGTTGTCAGCGACGGCTATCTTGCACGTTTATGGCAACGAGACTCTCTTACGCTCGGCGTCAATTCTCGACATTGTTATAGATAGAGTTGGGTCTTATCCAGACGGCGCGCGGTAGGAAGTCAAGTGGAGGGCACAATAAAGTCATATATGCAACCTGCGCAGTCCAGCATAGTACTACAATCATCAAAAGCTACTAGTAACCACGCCTTGTGGGGTCGAGTCTAAGTCCAGAACAATCACTGTGGCACTTCTGCAAGCTGGCCATTGTTCGATATGTGGGCGGCGACTTAAATTGGATTGCATATTCGTGGTCCCTCTGAAATAATCCGAGTTCACAATTGCCTGGTTCTTAGCCTCGTCCCGAAGACGGAATTTGATCAATTCTCGCCAGCGTGGGGCCTTCTCCACGGCTAAGGATAATGACGCTGATTCGGTCCACACCAAAAAGGGCAAGGCTAGGCTTCTCCGCCAACTAGCGGTTAGGATTGTGGTGGGGAAAGTGGGCTTGGATCCCTGGGTTCGATCAGAGAAGTTCATGGGATTGCAGAGTGATTTGCACCGATACAGATGGCCAGGATATCTGCGCTATGTAGGTCGCGCAATGTTAAACAGGCAAGGAGTCTAGTTCACAAGCATCGACGCGCCCTTGAAGAATACAGCGTTTTCGGGTTATTCGAGTTCAAACGCTGTACTATGCGGCTTCTTGAGTCTCTCGCCTCATGAATCCAACTCATAGATAAGTGTTAGCATGATGAGTCAACCGACCTCGAATACTGCTGGACGGGCCAAAGCAGGGCCGCTCATACAAGAGCAGTTTCCAGACGTTGTCATCAGCAAAATTACCACAGCACCTGCACATCCACTCTTCAATTACCAGGGCTTTAAGCCAGGAAGGACAGTCCTCAGCAAAGGCTACACCAAGGCTGAAGGATTTCGGGCTTTTGCTGTCGACACAGTATTCGACCGGGACCTGGCTATCACAGTCCGGGATGGAGCTCGCTTGTATACCGATATTTTCAGACCAGCCAGCTCCGACACTGAATCTGTGCCAGCGATACTTCCCTGGAGCCCTTATGGCAAGACAGGCACCGGTCCTCAAAACTACGATTTCATGGCACCCTTCCGTGCTGCTATTCCCAAGGGCAGAACATCAGGCTACGAGAAATTTGAGGCACCGGATCCGGCCGAGTGGACTGAGCGAGGCTACGCCATGATCAATATCGACGCCCGTGGCGCGGGGCATAGCGACGGTATCATAGCCCACTGGGGTAACCAAGAAGCACAGGACATCTGGGATGTCATCGACTGGCTTTCTCAACAGCCGTGGTGCAATGGCTCAGTGGTTATGGCTGGTAACTCGTGGTTAGCTATCTCTCAAATCAACTTTACCTCGCGAATGTCTCATCCAGCGTTGAAAGCTATTGCACCCTGGGAGTCGTATACCGACCCATATCGCCACTTTACCGCTCGTGGTGGCCGACCTCATATCCCAGGATTCCATAAGATAATTGCGGGAGGTTTTGCCGGGCCGGAAGGTGTTGAAAATATAGTTGCCATGCTAACTCTACATCCTCTTTACGATGACTACTGGGAAGCTAAAAGAATTCCTGTGGAGAATATCAATAACATCCCTCTTTATGTCCTGGCGTCATACTCGAGCATGTTGCACACTAATGGCTCCTTCCAAACCTTCCGCGAGGCCAAAACGACCCGGAAATGGCTTAGAGTTCATCCATATCAAGAATGTACGGTTAATCATATTCAGCATAAAATCCCTTTCACTTACTCCCGATTGACTCGTGCATTGGCTTCGGACTAAAATTTTGATTTTCTAGGGTACGATCTATATCGGGACGATATAAATGATGAGCTACAGCGCTACTTTGACCACTATGCCAAAGGAGTTCAAAACGGATGGGAGGAGAACACGCCTCCAGTGCGACTATCTCTACTGGGTTTTGACCACGCCAGCCCAGCGAAGACGGTCCTTGAAAGGCCTGAGAAAAGGTACCCGCTCGAGCGCCAGCAGTTGACCACTTTTTATCTCGACGCCTCGACTAGCTCCTTACACAAAGTAAACCCGACAAATGAGGCATCCGTACAGTATGAAGCCCATCATTTGAGCGACAGCGCCGACTTCCGCCTCTTTTTCGACGCCGACGTAGAATTGGCCGGACCTTCCTTGGCAACTGTATTCATGTCGACACCCGACTCAACAGACATGGACATTGTGGTACAGATCCGAAAGATCAATTCCAACGGTGAGCCACTCAAGCATCTAAATTATCCATGCCATGTGCCGGAGCCTGAAGTTCCCGATTTGAATGTGGCCAAAACTCTGGGCCCACAGGGCTTTCTCCGTGCCTCACACGCGATTAGCATCGACCGGTCGCTATCGGCCTCGGAAGTCGAACCCTTTTACACCCATCGCGTGCGTCAGCCAATTGAGCCAAAAGGCACGATAGTGCGACTGGAGATCCCCATTTGGCCGATCGGTATGGTCTTCGCTGCGGGTGAAGGAATCATGCTCCGTATTAGCGGCCATGATATGTGTCTTCCAGAGACAGAGTTGTGCAGGCTGACCGAACCGGAGGATGAAAACGTCGGTGTACACGTTCTATACACCGGTGGACAGTATCCCAGCTCACTGACGATCCCGGTGATTCCAGCCTAAGCTGCGCAAGGGAGCCTGTCGAACAAAAACACGGTCCTACTATAGATCTAACCAATGAACCTCCATAATGAAGGAGCTACTGGTGGTTGACAACTTTTCTTGGGAGTAGGGATATGGAGGGTCGTATCGACCCGCATGGGGATTTAGCCCAGATAAATGCTTCTTACATGAGCCTTCGTGATGAGCCGGGTTTCTAATATGCAAGATTTGGTATCAACGACGATCTTCATGATGTACCCGCAAGCCGTATGCATTCAGGGCCACAAGAAGCCGCATACACTGGCTGTCAACGCTACATCTGCCAACTACATTCCTCAGGAGTTGTACAATGGTTGACCTATTGATTTTAGATAAATTACATGTTACCCGTTAATGTTGTTCTCAGATAACATTTCCTGTTTGCTCTTAGCCGCCGGTATTTACGTGCTACGATAGTTTCGACAGTCACAAATTTCCAGTTGGTTAGCCTCGATTAGACGCTGAATGACTATATTGGACGCAGTGATCTTTTATTCTCATATTCTCTACTCTAGAAACCGTGTGCATGTCGATTTCTTGAAGCCGTTGAAAAGTTGCAAACATCGGTCCCGAATAATCTTCACTATGGGATCTTTACAGGCGCGTATTGTTAATGTGGGATTGACCGAGGTAGGCGACTTCTCGGCTGATATGCGCCAGCTATATCTTTTGCTCTGACTCATGGAGCTCATCAACACCATCGTGGAGATTGATAGTGTCGGTCTCCACGGGAGCATCAATATGTGTGTTGAACTCGTTGGTTGGATTGTATATGAAAAAGGCAGCTGTGAGAAAATGTTGTAAGCAGATGCCCAATCCGATAATAGCACACGAATCCGTGGTGGGCAAAACCTTACCAATGATTGCAGGTAGAGCGAAAGCCCCGGCTGCGACCCATACATAGCGGAATGCCACAGAAAAAGCATCCAGAAGCGCCGCACCACCAGCATGAATGATTTCATTGTTGACACCAGGTATCTGTGCAATAGCAGTGGCGTTGTTGGCAGTCAGACTACTAATGAAAGGGCCGAGTGATGTCTCCGGTAGACCCAAGGGCAGGACCGCCGCGGCAATTTTTGGAGCAAGATTAGTGGAGAGTGCAGAGTTGAAGATGGCATTATAGATGGCCAACCCAACAGAGCCACCTAAGCTGCGCACCCCTATCATGAGCCCGGAACAGACAGCGATATGCTCAATTGGAGCTGAGAATTGCGCTGCCGTCATTAATGCTGTTAAGCAAAATCCTAGTCCCACGCCCAAAATTACCGGATAGCCCCAAAGGTTGGCCACGGATGTAGTGGGAGTCACAGTTGCCATGAGAACATTGAAAATGAGGAGGGCACTGAATGCAACGATAATCACTGCTCGGATTGTCTTAGTCTTTCAGCAATAAACCCCTGCAACGACGGCGAAAAAGGCGTATGAGTAGAAGGCAATACTATAGTGTAGGCCAACCTGAAGGGGGTCAGGTGTGTGGAACATGCTGATCCCAAAGGCGAAATATGTGTTGGCACAGAAGAAGCTGATGCCCTCGCAGAAAATGCAAAAGACGGCTAGAGGGAAATTGCGATCTCGGAAAAGGCCGTGGTGGAACATACCATCGTGCTTGAACCGCCATTGGTACACAACTAGACCTATTGTCAACGCCACGCCAATGAGGAAGGTCGCGAGGACGTGTACGTTAGACCAAGGATAAGGATTCTGCGACCATGAGAGACCAAGACAGAAAAGGAGTAAACCACTTGTAAGTAGAAAATACCCAACCCAATCTAGCCGTTGAATCTTCTCTCTAGAGGTCAGTTCCAACTGTAACTGGCGTGGTGGAGGGTTGTACAGAAGTGCCACGATAAGGGCGCTGCTCGCGTAGATAGCAGCCGCGATATACCAGTATATTCTGAAGTTCTCAGGGCGCGTGTTGCGAGTCAATGCCCCCCCAACATAAAGACCGAAGATAGCCCCCATTGGTGCAGAGACATTAACGCTGGCTTGGGCGTAGGAGCGATGTGTCCGAGGCAAAACCTCAGAAGTGACAGCATGGAGTAAAGGCTGCGCACCGAAGGAGAGACCGCTGACGGTGAACCCTGCAATGGCCATCGGCATAGAATTGGCACGCGAGACGACGATAGAGCCAACGCAGCCAGTGGCGGTCAGACACACAAGGAACCATTTCCTGCCCCAAAAATCCGCCGCTTGGCTGACTGGAGAACTGAGAACAACCGTCAGGATGGGTATCACTGAGGTGAGCCAGACAGTATCTTGAGCGCCACCAACGACGGCTACAATGTCTCGAGCGTACGCTCCAGATCCCACGACATTGACGAGCTGGGTGAAGTATACGAGGTTCACCGCCTGGGCAGCATCAGCTTTCAGCATCTCATGCGGGAGGGTGCCTATGTACCAGGACGAGAATAATTGTTTTAGAATGAATTTGTCCTTGAGGGTGCCGATGGGGCAATGCCTCCTCCACATGTGCATGAGGTCTTTCACCCATCCTGATTTAAAATCACGAATCGCAAAGAGTGTTGCAAGCTTGCAAACATCCACAGTGCAACAGCAGAAGTGATAATTGTCAGGTCGAGAGATCTATGGCAAGAACATGGGGACTTTATGGATATTACTACGGGTTCCTTGCCAAACCTCGAACAGGCAACGACAACTGTAGCCCGAGCAATTACGCTTGATGCATTGCTAACCAATTTTGTCGGTGCCCCACGGAGAGGATGTCCGCTATAGACGAGAACGTGGAGAAATTAACGCTCTAGTCCAGACTGCGTAAAGAGCAAAGCCACGGCTGAACCCAGAAAGTGAAAGGTTGGCCAGCCAGACTCAGGGAGTATTGTTGGAAACAAGAGACCAGACTCATGTTTCGACCTTCCCCACTTCAGGTTCCCCACAACTGCAGGGCATTGACTTTGCTTATGTGGTACGCAAGCTGATTGGGGTGGCAACTCGAGCTCAAACCTTTCGATCGCGGAGCTTGAGACTCTGAATATCTGACGACCTTAAGAGCGCCCATGTTGCCGAGCATGGTGATTTTCACTCGCCCTCGATGCAGACTATTTATTATTCAAAGGTGTCTCATTTCATTCCTCTTTTAAGAAACTTTGACTCAACTGGCCGACCGTGTGGCTCTTCGAGATGGGTACCAATACCCAATACAAGACCGTGCTTGTCACAGGTGCCAATGCCTTCTACTCAGCCGCTATTATGGACCTGCTGGCCAAGGACGGTGTCAAATTTCATGCCGCTGTAAGGAGTGAATCGGCCAGACCACCGCTAGAAAAACGCTATGGGGACAACATCACTGTCTTCATTGTCCCGGATATCACAGTACCCACTGCCTTTTGTGAGGCCATCAAAGGTTGCGACGCAGTTTTCCACGTAGCGTCACCCTTCAAATACCAGTTCGTGAATGCAAAGGCAGAGGTCCTTGACCCGGCAATACAGGGGGCTGTCTCGGCCCTGGATGCTGCGGCTAAAGAGCCTAGTGTGCGTCGCGTAGTCTTTACCAGTTCGGTCGCCGCCTGCCTGGATCCAGTACATCCCACAGGATTTCAGCGACCGGGCTATACGTACACAGAGGAAGACTGGAATCCTCTCACATACGAGAAGGCGTCGACGTACAAAATATTTCCCCCAGTGTACACGGCATCCAAGGCGCTTGCTGAAAAAGCCGCGTGGGACTTTATGAAAGCTGAACCGCGGAATTTTGAACTGGTCTGCATTAACCCATGTCACACGTGGGGTTTCTACAACCAACACGTGGAGTCACCCGCAGGCATGAACTCGACGAACTCAGACTTGTCCAAACTTATGGATGGCCAAGAGGAAGACTTGCCCAGGACCATCATGCCATGGATGACGGATATCTCTGAGGTCGCTCAGGCGCATGTGAACGCTCTTTATAAGCCCGAAGCCAATGGCCGTTATATAATTGCCAACCACCCTTATGACTTTCAGAAGGTAGTTGACCTCATGCACGAGCATTTTGCGGACTCGGACTGGATTAGCAATGTGCCCAAAGGAACACCGGGGAAGAAGGTTTTGAAAGATCATTTTGTGCTCGACAATACTCGCTCACGGGAAGAATTGGGTGTGACATATGGCCCGTGGGAACAGAGCGTCCTCAATTTCTGCAAACAATACGCCCAGGATAGGGAAAGATTTGCCAAAAATGCGAATAGAAGTTCTTAGGCTTCAAAAAAGCAGCTTTGACCAAACCCAATGGATAAAGCCCCTCCCTGCATTACTGCCGTTATATGCGAACTTAAAAGATATCAGACTTTATCTTCCCGAAAGCTTACCAGCAAATTTCCGGAACGAGCTCTGTCTAAGTCCACGTATCAGAAGGAAAATTACACTTCACAGTTGCACTAATAGCCTGCGGTTACGCCGCCAGCATGTAACAAATATTGTAGACGGTGTCTCAAAGCAAGTCGTCGTTGATATTGGATCATCAACCTCTGAATCTGTACTGTAGTATCCATGCAACTCGTGGTTTCAAGGTGTTCCTGGTTGTTGTCTGCGATGATCAATAAACTTCTCGTGGGCGAAGCGTCGTGCGTTCCGCTCCAAATGATGATCAGCACGCTTAAGTTGAACAAATAAAATCGCTTGAGCATGTGCAGTTTTCGGTTGTTACAACCTAGTCGCTTCGGTATTCTGAAGACAGTGCCTTGCAATCTTTTCTGCCAACAAAATGTTCCCAGCATTTGCTGGCTCAACACGAGAACGTTAATCTAACCAGCTATGTTCCCAAATTCAAACCCTCATTCGGCCTAACGCGTCTCTTGATTAATGGCAATGAGGGGCTGATAGTATCCATTGCCCATAAATAGCCCCAAATATCCCTAGCGTGGTCCTCAAGAACGTAATCCCACCAAAGAAACGTAACAAGAATGCCCTTAAATACTGTCCAAGACTCAGATTGAAGACTCATCTTCCGGACTAGATATAACAGCTTTCGCAGATACCAGTCTCTATGCCCAGTTCCTTCGGAGATGACAGTACCCATGAATGTAATCCAGAGAAGCAATCTTGAGTTGGGGTCGCTATTCCCCATAGCTCCCTCTTCACTAAGATGGTACGCTGTCAGGATCCGCCGTAGATCCGTAATAAGCCGCGGTTTGGCACTAAAACTTTGTGCTGTGGGGAAGAGAATTAGGTCACTGAAGATCTGTATCCCCAGGCGACAAGCGTCAAACATGTCGTTGTGGTGCTCTTTAGGCACACGAATCTCTTGGGGGTTTAACTCATTCAAATCATGTTGGAAAACAGTGGTTAGCGCGCAGATGACGGGAAGAGAAAGGTGGCCTTCTCCAGCACGGTGATTTTGGCCAAGAGCCACAGTTAGCTGAGCTGCGCGGATCGCCAGCTTAACAATATCAGGGTGACTGTTCTGGAGAACGCTTGTACACCACCCTGTCCTCATTTCTAACATCAGTTCCTCTCCCTTGGCATCGAATGTAAATTCATGAAGATCAGAGAACTGTCTTAATTCCTGCAAGACAGGAAAAACCGGCCTGATCCCTTGCTTAGTTGATACAATCACGTCCGATCTGTTGTGCATTTTAGTCGAAAACACTCGGATAAGGATGACAAAATTACTCACAGTCCTATTGGACGAGAAAAATTTGTACTTATATTTTCAAGGCCGCCTCGCTGCTTGATCAGCTCAACGATTGCGCGGAAATGAGGAAGACCCATCTCAAATCGAGCATAAAGCTTGAGATGGAGAGCTTCCGCCAGCGGTGTTTCAGGGTAACGTGACAGAGTAGCAGGACCATCGTACAGGTCTCCACCTTGTGACATAATTCTCATGATATTTTCGAGTAGATCGTCCGAAACCGGACCCTTGATCTCTTCAAGCTTCTTTCGAATAATCTTCATTGTGATGGCCTGGTGCTTCCAACGAATTTGTAAAAGATTGCTCATTGCAGATGGATCAGTGCTTAGCACATAGCATAGGCTGACTGCGTTGGATATTTGAGCATGGAAGGTAAGGGGTGACTGGACGGCAGTCTTCCTCCAATGTGTAATCACTGCCTCACGAGCTGCTTTGGTCATCGCGGGGTCAAACTTGGGCCACAGGTTCAAATAGGAGTGTTCTAAACTGCTGTATGCAATTGGCGGAAGGTTCCGAGAGCTGTCAGCATTGAAGGGATCTAGTTTGCTTTGCCCTAAGATGGTAATAGGGTGTGGAAGACTGGTACTGGCCGCGAATTCACGGCATCGGGCGCTCTGGCGGCCCAAGTGCCTGAGATTATCTCGTTTTCTTATATGGTCTTCTCCTGGCCAGAAGGGTTCGTGCGCCAGAGGCTTGCGAAAATTAATCTTTATAGCGCTGTCGTTGTCAGTATCCTCTTGGGAGGCTGGATATTTCGATTTTCGTCTGGCATGGGACACTGTTGCTGCATGGGATCTCGCGTCGGAGGCTTGAAGTTCTTCCTCCTTCGTTGTTAAGCCCTGGTGAGGTCCAACAACGATCAGAAGGGAGTTCATATTCGTCAGAAGAAGGCACGATGCAATCACCACAACAACGTCAGATTCTGAAAGAAGCAAACTTTTGGAAGCTTAATTGAAATTTCCAGAGCTATGAAGATTCTCCAACAAAGCTATCCTTCCACTTCACTATACTTATTGTTTAAGTCGGTCAAATTATATTAGCGTAGTAGAATCTTTGCAACTATTAGGAATGAGTGTTCGGGGAAGATGCATATTAAGGAGTGCGTGCTACCCTGAAGAAGTTAAATAGGAATTGTTAAAAGTCTACTAGTCAGCCACTCGATTCCACGGTGTTGAAATCCTGCAATCCTGCAATCCTTCAATCAACCTTAGCTCCATGCACCTTTAGTCATTGCCTAGGCCTTGGCCACCCATTGTCATCTTAAAAGGAAGTTGTGGTGTCTCGGAATGGAAGTAAGAAGAGGGTTTCTAATACATTACGCAAGAAGGATCCAACTCGTAACTAGGCGTTGGTTGGCAGCATGCCAAGTGTGTTCAAGCATGCAAGAAGGTCGACCTGCTGACAGTCCTCACAGCACAATCATCAACGTGGTGACTCAGAAGTACTCGGCTATGGGCTATGTGTGTTTCGTGCGCGGAAACCCCCTGGCAAGACCTCGGGGCCAGGCGATCCTAGTTTTGGAGGTGAATCAGGCTATCAGTTCTCGCGAGCTCTGTGCAGGCACACCACAAGACTTTGCAGACTACATGGGTTGTGTGAACGATTTGCATGATGAGGACAGCTAGACTCCGAAAGTTGTTCGCCAAGCGCTTCCGCCGACAAGGACTCGAATATGACGATGTGGTTGACTGGTCGATCCTGGAATTCCAGAGCCCGAAGCCCGAAGCCCAAGAATACCTAACACCGAAGAGTGACAATAAGTCGGCCATACAGGCGATCGCAGACCCACGTAGCAAATCTGGCTATGGTATCGTGCGCCGCATCTTCACCAGAGTGAAAGCTTTAGGAGAACGACAAGCCAAGGTACGATTACACTGGATCCTAGCCACAGTGGGAACGCAGGAAACGAACGGAAGGGTCAATTCTGTCGCCAAAAAAGCGGTTGCTACGGGATACGCTATATCTTGCCTCATCTTGTATATTCCTATATAAGAGCGGTCCACAAGAAGATTTGGCAAGAGAGGTAAAAAGAATCGACTTTTTTACCCAAGGACGAACATTTAAAGTAGACTAGTAGCGGACCCCTAATTAAGCGAAATCTACGCGTGTGCAGTTTTATACGCGACATTAAACCTATCTTCTAGCCTATCTATGAATAGGATACTGCTATCTAATGAGATAATATACTCGAAGATAGAAATTTAGGGACGGTGTTTAATATATATGTAGAGTTCAAAACGGTGGTGTAAATTTAGTGGTGAACTACCCGTGGCTACGTGAAGGGTAACGATAGCTAAGGGATCAGAAGTAGGTAACTGTAATCAAAGCTCCTACTATCTAAGTAACGCAACGAGTCGGGTCGGGGCCCCGAAAGGCCTATGTTAAGGCCGTGTTTCCATGGAGTTTTAGGTCTCAATAGGAAAGGTGGACTCTATCGAGTAGTTATATAGTATCCTTACATTTTAAGTAGGCTATTAGAGCGAATACCATAGCCCCTAGCAATCAGGCCAAAGAGGCGTGGAGTATCGACACGAAGCATCGATATCTCAGGCAATCCACTATAAATATGTATTCTTTGGCATCCCGCGACAGAATCCTACTAGAAGTACCATAAGTTTCCAGGACTATTGGTCATATACTTATCCGAACTAGGTCTCGAGCCCATTTAACACTACGCTCTACTATTACTAGAGTTGTATTGGTTTGTAAAACAATGAGTACCTTATCTCCACTATTCTCTACACCTATAATTTCAGCTTGGTAAAAGCATATAATAGTGGCGATATGTCGACCTGGCAATTTGATAAGTTGAAGTGCATTCGCAGGATTAGCAAGGATACTTACATAGGAAGAATTGAGCTGGTCAAGTGATGTAACTCCCAACAAAGCCATTGTAGTTTCAAGTTCATGCTTGAGGATTCGAACGGCTTTGCTGGCACCCGCTTCACGATAGATGAGGGAATACAAAAAAGGTCTTCCAAGCCCAACTCCCTTTGCTCCAAGGGCAATTGCCTTAACGATATCAGAGCCCCTTGTAATCCCACCGTCAACAAGGACGTCGCATCTCTGAAAGACTTCGGGGCAGTGTTTCCGAATATCAACCAAAGTTTCAACTGAAGATGGAGCTCCATCCAGTTGTCTACCACCGTGATTTGAAAGCCAAGGATGTACTCCATAATACATACATAGTTGAGCATCTCTCCAGCTTTGGACACCTTTGATGGCAATAGGGAGGTCCGTGAGACCTCTGAGCCATTCGATCGAGGAAGCCCAGTCAAAAGTCGAACAAACAGGACTGCTATCATGTCAGGTCCTCCAAAAGAACAAGGACAAACCTCACTCACGGTCGGATAACTGTAGGATCCTTGGTGAAGCTTTCATCTTCCTCGCCATCATCATCTTCCTCGCCATCATCATCTTCCTCGTCCTCCGTTTCGGTGATTGTGATGCGTAGATCACGCTCCCGCTTACCAGCTCTGATGGCATCCACCGTCAGAGCGAATCCTTTATAACCCAGCACGATTGCGCGCTTGATTTCCCTTTCAGTGACTGTCAAATCAGTCATGGGGTAGACTTGCCAGTATATGGTTTGATTAGGCCCTCTTGCAGAAGACATAGCTTCTTGGCGAGATCCAGCATTGTTGCATACCCAGTGCAGAATATCATGCTTCGCAGCTGCTTTCGTCAGGAACACGTCCCCACCTGGTGCAACCAAATTTGCTCCTCCAGCAGGGCAGATGAAAAAGGGGGCAGAGAACTTGGTTCCCAAGATCGAGCAAGACGTATCGATGCTTTCTATTGGTCGCAATATCCGAGGACGGAAACGAATGGCTTTCCAACTGTCTCGATTCCAATTAACGGCATATTCGTCTTCAGCGCCGGTCTTGAGAACTATTCAGGGTTAGGTGCATGTATATGCTTGAAAACTTGTACCTACATCCAAAAGATCTTTGAGGTAGGGAGCGAAACGCAGCTAGTTCGAAGTCTGAAACGCTGACAATGGATGACAGCTTCATTTTATTCGGCATCAGAGCTCTCGCTATGCTTTCTGCGATGGGTCGCTGGGGAATTTGGGGAGCCGCCGCTCGCACATCTGTGCTGATGGGCTTTGGGTGCACCTGAGAGGGCAGAGCGGGCGATTCGATGGCAACGCGTCCCATGTTTTGTCTAAGGTACATATGTGAGGCATAGGTGGGCGGCCAGAAAGATGAACACATACTCTGGCGTCAGGTACTTGGAAAGAGTATCCGCCGCATGAATGGGATCGAACTCTTCGGTGACGTCTCGACCGGCATGTTTCAGTATAATCCGCGATCCCCCTGGGTGAGAATCCAGAAACTGGGTGACATCATATGCTGTGTTGTTAATTATCACCCAACAACTCTTCCTTGTCGAATGCTGTCGAACTTCAGACCTGTCAAAAGTGAATAAACTCGCGAAGAGCAGGCACCGAAGGTAAATGAGCGCTTACCTGGTCAGCATTTTTTATAGAGGATGATATTGTGAGTGAAAGTAAAATCCAGCGTTGCGAAAACCATTACTTCGAATGTACATTATGTATCTAGCTGGACGCCGTGGTTTTCTAGCCAGCGCTGCCGAGACAAAGTATCCACCGTTCGATCAGAGACAGTAGATCGCCTTGAGGCAACGCCATTGGGGTTCACGCTGCCACCTGACTGCTCTTGTTGCGGAGACACCTAGACGACGGTTGAACAAGGGTCGGAACGAACACCGCCGGTAATGTACTCGGCTATGTCCCTACCCACTTCCACAGTTCATGTGAATTTATTTGCGTCCCTAAATCGCCCACATTTTCACCAGGCGTTTTACGAGGCTGTGCAAGTTTATTTCATTTTCGGGACTTCATCAGGTCGAAACCATGAATGATATTTTTGCCAAGATTGCTCAGGAGACAATCAGGTTCGGTCTCGGGGATGAGGAGGTACGTGAAATGCAACATATCCCTTTCTAACAAATTTCTACTGACGAGTTTACCGGGACCAGAAATGGAGGGAGCTGTACGAGCCATTTTATTCGGATCCCCCATCAAATGTGAAAGTTGTCAGAGATGAGCGATATGGCCCAGCTAAGAGAAATCGTTTGGACGTCTTTTTTCCTCAGAGCCACGTTGGCCAAAAGCCAGTCTTGTTGTACATCCATGGTGGAGGATTCTTCTCTGGCGACAAGCTCTGGACTGAGAAGGTGTACTCCAACATAGGTTGGTTCTTTGCCCAATATGGCATTGTCACCGTTGTGGCAAATCACCAGCTAGTCCCTCACGTGCAGTACCCTGGCGGTGCAGACGACGTACAATTGGTTCGAGAATGGATTTACAATAACATCTCTTCTCCAAAGTATGGGCAGGGCTCTCCTGAAAAGGTCATCTTGTTCGGTCACTCTTCTGGTGGTGCTCATATTGCAGCCAATCTCTATGCTGCAGGTAAGAGGTCTGTATCAACATTATTCGCAGCCAGAGATACTAACATTTGACCCCCCAAGGCGATCCCGATCGAGTTTCGAAATCAGCATTCTCGCCCCCGGTTGCCGGTGTAATCTACCTCGATGTGCCCTTTTGGTATGATCGAACGAAGCCAGTCCGCCAAAAAACAATCCGATCTTACTATGGCTCCGACGATGAATCTGTATGGGGTGTAAGTTTGCTAATGCCACTCAACACTTGAATTGTTGACAAGTTTCTAGCCCAAGTCTGCTGTTGGACTGTTCGAGCGTCTTCCAGATGACTCACCAGTGCTGTAAGTCTTATATATCTATGTAGATCGAACCTAACCGGCTCCTCAAGGGACTCACAAAGAGTTCCGGTGTATCTTGGATCGGTTGAGTGGGAGGTGTCAGTAACCGCTATTTCTCATTCTATAAGACAGTTCTCTTACTTCAAGGATAGACCTGAGACTGCTGATTCTATCATCATGTTCTTCAACGCATATCGCTCCCGAAGTAAGCCAGCTAGTACACTGCCGGCCTTCCATGTGGTCAAGAAGCATAATCATATAAGGTGAGTTTGAAGACGATAAGTTTCGGAGGACAAGCGTTATTGACCATCCACAGCAATGTTTTGTCAATTGGAACCGAGGATACCTCGCAGTCTAGACCATTGCTTGAATTTATTGCGTCCTGCGTCGGTCAGGCTGTACTCTCGTAGGCGTCAGCCTCGATCTGCCTCCACTCAAGAAAACTGACTAACACATCAAGGAGTCCACAACCAGCATCCCAGAACTTGGCTAACAAGGAACATAGACCAAACCTATGATGATTTGTAGGGTTGAAAACGGGGTTGCGGCGGGACATAGCACAACTGCGGGCAAAGAATCTAACTTTGTCTTTGGCTCAAGCCGACCTATCTTCTAAACCGGGCAAAAGTCGACGTTCAACTCTTGTAAACTCGATATTCTCGACGCCAAATTCCAAACCCTGGAATGAAAGTGACATGAATTCGCGATAGCCATGGAATCTTCGAAGAATCAATATACTTTATTTGGAACTACCATTGTAGTGTTCCAACTGTAGCTCTCGACCCTTTACTTGATTCATACTGCAGCAATACACGCTTTAGCATCGAAAGTGACTGTGTAGCAAGTTTGCTCAACCTCTAACTAATTTCACCTAGACTGGATATTGAAATGCCTTCATTTTAAAGTCTGTGATGTCTGCAAATTCTTCGTTCTCCATGTGTAGCCCGTCGTCTAAATTGGACTTAGTCAGACATCCCTTACGCTGTGTTTGGATAACTTACCGCTAGGCTCGGCATCAATTATCTGTCTCTTGGAGTTCCAGTACTTGTGGATGCAACCGTAGATTCCGATCACGATACCAGTGAAGATCAAGAATGCAAGCATAGTATACTTGGCAGTCTGTCCAGTTAGAACTTTGCTAGCACAGTTAATGACCATTCTGCTTACATAGTACTCGGGAGCATCATCTTGTCTGAATGTTTGAGGTCCAATAATATTCCCAACGGCATAGCCGAGCTGGTAGGCAACGCCAAAAGCAAACTTCTTAGTTGAACCCCCAACACCGCCGGTCATAAAAGTAATGATGAAGAGAACGCAGATGGGGACTGTCAGGATGTTAGCCGGGGATTTCAGTTCCAGGAAGGAGCACGAACATTGCATGGTCAGTACATATCCTCCATATCGGGCTGCAATGTGTTTCTCGTCAATAGCTAACATCATGGTGGCGCCAGTGCACGCGAGAAACAGGGTCCAGATACCAGCGATGGTTCTATTGGTATATTTTGCAACGCCCAAGGCCAAAAAGGTTCCAGCGACTTGAGCTGCTCCAGGACCCATGCTCAACAGAGTGGTTGTTTTGGTGTCGTAACCGAATCCAGATATAATAGTCGGTCCTGAGATATAGAGTTAGTTGCCTTCACTACCAACACACGGGCCGTATAATGTACCAAATGCAGTGACGCCACCATTTGGCAGGCCGGTGGAAACTAAGAGTAGGAACATCATGTAAAATCGAACGTCCATGAAAGCTTCCTTAAGCTGAGCTCGATTGAATTTCAAAACCTCAGTGCCTGTCTTATTGCCTCTTACTCTCTCGAGGGCAATTACCTTTTCCTCCTCGGTAAGCCAATTTGCCTCAGTGGGTGAAGCGGCTAGGAGGGAGAAAAGGATTAACCCGGTCACGAATGTGAGGGCTCCATATAACACAAACAGACCTTGCCATTTGAAGGTATTGGCGTGGTAGATCGCCCAACTGAAAAAGCCACCGAAGACGGCAGCCCAACCGGATGTAGTGTACCAAAGAGCGACGCGTGTGACCTGTTCTCTCTTGGTATACCAAGAACTTGTAATGTATATGACGCCAGGCGCCGTGCAGACCTCGATGGCACCGAGCAGAAATCTTACAGCTGCAAGACTGCCAAAGTTGTGGCAAACTGCATGCATCGCGACAACAATACCCCAGAGCATGCACATAGAGGCTAGGTATTTGGCTAGGGGGATTCTTTGCATGAAAAAGGTCGCCGGAATATCACCACCAAGGTAGCCGAAACTATAGTGTCCCAATCAGGAAGATCCAAACAATCACTTGCCACGGTACCACTCACTATACGATAGAGCCCAACCATGAATACTGGCTGGGGGTCAGGTTGGCATCCTGCCTGATTCCCATAATGGCCGCAAATGATAAACTGTTCTTGTCCATCAATTGGAGCAGATAGATCATAAAGATCATGGGCATTAATCGCATGTCGATCTTTCGCAACACCCGCTTTGCCTCGGCAGAGTCAGGGTCGAAGTCGACATGATGATGGGCGAGTAACTCCTGCGCCTTGCTGTGACCACCAGTGTTCACTTCCACCCCAGCTGCGGCGCTCGTGATCACTTGATG
Organism: Exophiala aquamarina CBS 119918; assembly: GCF_000709125.1. Lineage (NCBI taxonomy): Eukaryota > Fungi > Ascomycota > Eurotiomycetes > Chaetothyriales > Herpotrichiellaceae > Exophiala > Exophiala aquamarina. The sequence goes on from NW_013550579.1 coordinate 868,184, forward strand.
CTGAGGTTATTGTCAGCATCATCTTACAAGCATCACCTTTTAACATATCCTCGGCCGCAGAGTTTGCTAACCTTGTTGAGGTCAAAATCACCGCTTGTCGACGTCTTAGATTCCGCCATGTGTTCAGGGATAACAGGATCTTGGTCTTGATCGAAAGTCCAGTGTGAGCTCGTGTTGTCTTTCTATTATGATTTAGGTCTCCATTTGTATTATGTCCGGGGTATAAATGTCAACAGATGAAGACCATTCAGGTAGTCACACCGGCAGTGAGATGCAGGAACAGGGGTTAGGTACATATCCGCAAACGAGAGATAAGGCCAACCGCAACCAACCACTTGTGTTCGATAATTGGATTGAAATCGCACAGGGTCAAAAAGGGTGGAGAATCTCGTGGGGAAGGAGGTTACACCATATCTCTGAATGGGAGAAAAACGCTTAATAGCATTGTGGTACATTTCCGAGAGGCGAATTTCTTCGTTGTGCAGCACCGCATTGAAACATCAAGATGTCCAATAAGTGCGAGCAGCATGCCACTCCATCTTGCTGATCGGATATCAAGACAATGGAAACTCCGCTAGTAACTAAGTCACGCATGGGAGCATTATGACCTGTACGTAGCCGAGAGCTGTGATAAATAAACCAGAGGCTATTTCTACCTAGCAACAAAATCGAGACAGGAGTCTAGATTAGCAAGTGAGGCAAGAAAGTTTACTATTGGCTATCATGGCTGAAAGAATAGTGCCTGTCATCTCGCTCAAAGGTAGATGCAGTTCCCTTGCTTGCCATCCGCTCCCAACTCATGATGCGATACTGATTCACGACAGACTTTGATCGTCGTAAAGAGGAGATCACGAAGGAGCTTGTTGCAGCGGCCGAAAATGCAGGTTTCTTCACTTTAGTCGACCATGGAATTTCTGTGGAAGAGATTGAGGCTGAATTCGCAATCTCCAAAGGCTTTTTCAGTCTTCCTGCTGAAGTGAAGGGAAAGACCCCGCACGACACCGAAACCAACAACGGTTGGGAGTACAAGGTATGTGGCCTAGTCGTCTCCGGGGTAGCAAGTCTTGACTGCCAACTAACAAGGCTGGCTAATATAGGCCCAATGGAGACCGAGCACTGGCATATATGACCAAAAAGAGTCTTTATGGCTGCAGCGGAACTCGGAATGGCCCAGTAATGATGATGTTCCAAACTTCCGTGAAACCACTGAGAGCTTCATGTCCAAATGTGCTGGGATCTCTGATAAAGTCCGTATGTTGATCAGTCAATGCGGTGGTTGATGGGTGATCTAATGATACCTACTTTTAGTGACATGCTTCGCTACTGCTCTTGGATTTCCAGAGGACCATCTCCGAGTCGCAAACGATCCAACAAAATCAGACTGCTTGACCCAACTCAGGCTCATCCACTACCCTGCTTCAGAGAATGCAGCCGGCACGTGGAGAGCAGGAAGTCACACAGATATCGGTTGTCTCACCCTTCTGTTCCAACGAGACGGAGAGGACGGTCTTGAGATTTGTCCAGGCAGAGAAAGCCACACCAGTTTTGCCAAGGGCGATACCTTTACTCCATTGCCCGCAAAAACTGGGCCTATTGTGGTCAACATTGGTGACATGTTAAGTAAGATCTTGAACTCCAACAAACCTCGTTCGGGATTATAGCTGACGAGTTTTCCTAGTGGCTTGGTCAGATGACCGACTCAAGTCCAACTTCCACCGGGTGCGCGCTAAGGGCGTCGGTAAATCTCCATCTAGATACTCAATCGCCTACTTCAACCAAGCCAGACGAGAATTCGTTGTGCAAGGACCGCAAAAGAAGTAGTAAGTCTCCAAACTATACTCCGACCCGTGGAATTTCGACTAACAGGTCAAAACTAGTCCTGCAATGACAGTAGCCGACTATTTTGCCCAGGCAGTTGCAAAGAACTTTGGTAGACAACCTATTACCGTTGTCTGAGGACAATAACGGAAGATATGCCAGGTTGCAATTCTCTGAGCGAGTAGTCAGCTGCAAAGCAAATGTTTTGGCTCGATATAAGATCGAGTATCTGCTAGGGTTAAATTATGGATATTATTCGTTAATCCTTAAGTTCCTATGGCTTAGATTAGGCTACCCTTGAAGTTGCAGTTGGGTTAATCCTTTTTTGCAGGTAGCAATAATCAGTACGGCACGATTAGCCCACCCAGTCAAACTTGGCAAAGCCTTATCGCACTTCAGTGCTGTGGGCAGCACCAGCAACACCAACTCCATTATTGTAGGCGTCGAACAGATAGATTAAGCTGGTAACATTATAGCTAGCCCACATCTTGTTGCCAAACGAAATACTCTACGCCATTTTCAACGTTGGACAAGTCCCATATCTCCCTTCCTGGAACGGGTCGGGTTTGATTTTCATAGATGGTCAGCGGCCACTCATATCTAGATACATCATTATCCAAGCACCAGTCACATATCACTGGAGCTAAACGCCGACCGTCTTGGGTTCGTCTCGGGGGTCTGCCTCGTGACCACGGATATTGGACCGAACACCCGTCGCTGGGATCGGCTATGTACTAACGGGTGCTGGGTCCACCTGACACCCAGGACGTTCGCTGGTAAAGGCTAGTGACTATTGCCCAATGAAAACCTGTGTTTCTCTCACTGGAGAAGCATGATTGACATTTCAATTCAGGAAGTGAACCAGTGATGTCACTTTTCCCACATTTCAGTCGTATGAACTGCGCAGTCAGAGGAAGTTTTGGGACAAAAAGTTCAACCAAGTTTCGAGTTCCGACTCACCTGCCATGAAACGAAAATTTGGTTTGGCTTACAATTTGACACGAACGCAGAGCAGAATATGGCGAGATGATTGGTGCGAGGAGAGTGGATGGCAAATATTTTGGCACTCGAGGCTAATCGACTGGTTAGCTACATTATTTAGTGGACAAGAGGGAGTGGTATCAAAGTTGGTCGGCTTCGGAGCCAGCCCGGCAATCCACCTTTCACTATCGGCAGTACGTCTCAGCTAATGAGATGTCGCGTTTGCTGAGGAGAAGTGATCAATAGTCTTTCGCAAGCAGCTAGTCTGCCCCCAAACTAGACCTCGAGCAATCGATCGGCGATAGAGACCGTGCTGTAATTCGAAGATGGCACTTTCCAGGAGGACAGGGATATTATTTTAGGCGAACAATGCGGTGACATGCCTTGGCAGGCAGGGAATTCGCACTCGGTCGCATTTTACTAAGAGTTTTCGGAGGTCGACCAGTGTGAGAGGAGAACTCCACTGAGGCTCGAACGATCGACACATATTCCACCACACAATAGAACTTCCCATCATCAATCGCGGGACAGCTAGGATCTTCAAATGCCATGGACCATAGCTACCTGAATAAATAGAGCAAGGCTCAGCCTTCTCAGAATTAGGTCGATTGCTTCTCTTTAATGGCAATACATGACAATAGGAGATATGTAGAAGATGTCCGAGTTGTGCTTCGTCAGTCCTATTAGCAGCGTACTCAGATGGGTGGCCAGTGCCAACGGATGAGTCATCAAAATCCATCATTGGACGGTGGGCCCTTTATCTGGCCTTGTCGCCACCCTGCTCCAGGTTTTGGCTATCGCATGCTGAACAACCTTCACCAAAAGTACTTAGGCCCGTTTGTGGCTCATATTTTCAGCCTTTTTATACCTGGCATGAGCTTGGCCAGAAAAACTTTGACAATATGCCACGCCCGAAGGTGCGGCCTGAGGACCGGCAGCGGGCTAGCAGAGCGTGCCTGGCTTGTAAAGCTTCTAAGATAAGATGCGACTCTCAACAGCCTTGTGCAGCATGCATTCGACGCGGTCATGCTGGTTCATGTCTGTATTCGGGGACGGACAACCGAAGGCGACACCATAGTATTTCTCACCACAGCACCCATCGGCCTAGTGAGACATCACCTGAGTCGATTTCCTCGGGTGTGCAGGTCCGCACATCTCCAATCCGCGTTTCGGCTCAACACTCATTCACGAGCCCAGCAACTCCTGATCCTAGAAATAATGGTAACACTGTCTTAGACTTGCCAGAGGATCGGCAGGCCATCAGTTCATCGACTGATAGAGGTATTTTAGGTCAGTCAGCCTACTTCAATCCTCTTGGACGCAAACTGACTTGACTGGGTTGAAGTTGAAGTCGGAGAGAATTCATCGCAATCATTCTTACAATTCTTACGGAAAATCGTCCGGTCTTATGTAGGCTCTGTTCCATTTACTGATGGCGACCGTCATCACACGATGCTAGACGTAGATATCGGCGATGGAGGGAGTGATAGAGTCGAAGCTACTGCGGGGCACATGTACTTGTTGCTCGAAACCTACTTTGAAGCTGTTGGTAAGCCTCAGCTACTCCAATGCAGTTACTAATATCAAACCTAGACAAGTGGTCTCCTTGACCTGTTTACAGCCGATGAAATTGACACACTTGTGACGGACAGAGCACTCCCTGAAGCACCCATGTTGCCGTCATTGGTGAGGAGAATTGACAGCGCTGCTCTCGAAGTGGCCTTAGCTATTGGTGCACAGGCTGGAAATCCGAATGATTCATCGTTCCCGTTGGCAAGCAGTTATTTTTCTCACGCACGAAAGGTTGCTTTTGAAGATATGTTGACGAACCAGAGCTTCAGTACGGTCCGCTTGTTCCTACTTCTCGCATTCTACACGCTCGCAGCCTGTCATAGAAACACAGCATCTATGTATCTTGGTATAGCTGCGAAAGCGGCGATTGTCACCGGCCTGCATCATTCGGCTGACTACCTCAGCCTTGACAGTGTCGAGTGTAGTAGGAGGTACGAATGCAAAACCCCTCTGGTACCTCCACTAATCGATTTGTTAGATTACGGATATGGAACAGTCTACGAAACATCGACGTACTGACCAGTTTCATCTTGGGCAAACCCAAGAACTTACCCGCAGTGCGACACGGCACAAATCAGACTGACTTCGTCAGCAATAATGTCTTTGGACATATGCAACCCGCATTTAATGCAATTCGCGAAGGATGCTCGCTGTTGGAGGAAATCACTAGCAGACTCAGCCCAGGTAATATAGTTCACATTCCCACAGCCGAGAATTTGCTCGAGCAGCTACGCACTTGGACCCAGGATCTACCTCCAGACCTTGTTCAATTCAACCCAAAAGCGCGCAATGCTGCTTCCCTGAACTTTGCGAATCGACAACTACTCGTCGGCAACATGCATGTTTCCTGTGTTTACTATTTTGCTGTGATCCTCATCACGAGGCCGTTCCTCATTGCATATTTGGTATCGCGCCTTCGTGGAAAAGCACCCGATCAACTCATCAGTGATCCTGACGAAGCATCAGATGTAAATCTTAAGAACAACAAAGTCTCAAAGTTAGGTCAGGTCTGTGTGAACTCAGCCATTTACATGGCAGATATGTGTCAGCAAGCGACATTATCCAATTTCTCCTTTCGAAATTTGTGTCTACTAAAGTACGAACCCCCCTTCCTCTCTGCTTCTTTTCTCAACGCCATCATCTATCTAAGAAATTTCTCGCGTCCCCACTCACTGATATTATTTGAATAGAGCATGGATATTCAGTGCAGGGCTCGTTCTTGGATTTTCCATGTTTGCCGGCGAGCCTCGAAAAGATATCGAGGATTCCTTCAAAGCCACCTGTGGCGTTCTCGACAGCATTGCTGCCACAAGCTCACAGGCACAACTTTATCACGAAATACTCATTAGTCTATCTGATTCCGTCGTCAAATATCGCTATCGAGTGTCGGCTGAGGTGCGCCGCACGGTACAGCATTACATGGACCAGATACTGGTCATTCACCCTGTACGCGACATGGATGATATCCCTCAAGACTATCTGAACTCTGAAACTGTCAATGGAGGCCCAGAAGACCAGCACGCTAGTGCCTTCGTTGACCCTGTTTTACACGCGAATGCGCTCGATCCCGAGAACAGCATGGGCGGGCATCACCCGCTACCGAATACTGCTTGGCTCAAAGATTTACACTGCGAGTGGGACGATCTCTATTTGCAACTGAGCGACGACTTTGTACTGGACAATGAACCTTTTGAGAAATTGTTCTATAGCGTCGAATAAAGCCATATCTTCGTACTACCACAGTGGCTGTTGTGATGGTTCGAACTTCTCAATCCTCACCAGCATGTCGCTTAAACACACCTTCGTACACGTAGGATAATTTCCAAGACGCTGTTTGACAGGTTAATGACCACCTTGTATCCCTCAAACATCGCAATGGCCAATTCGTGGCCCTTCCATCATCTTTGCTACTTGACCTGACAGCCCACATCCTGGGATCCAATTTTTGGATGCTGGACCGCAACCGTTCTTTCTGAAGCTCATTAGTTAAGCACAGCCTAAGCTTTTAACCCTCGCCCTTTGCATGCCGAAATTTCATCCTTGTAAGCGCCTTGTAGGACCCTTCCACTGTCAAGGTAGTAGTCATCACAGCTACCAGTGGGCATAGGATGTAAAGGCTTTCCGGCTACTCTGCTAGTGGGCCTAGTCCTGAAACCTGGCATCCAATAGCCTTCGGCACCGTGGTTCTTTCACGAACCAGCTTCGACTACACTGCCGGGCCTTTTTCAGCTCCTTGTTAGATAATATTCATGTAAACGAAACCGAAGTATGCCACTGTATAACCTGAAGCTGGCGGGACACTGGGAAAGGTCTTCAAAGTCATCTAGCACGTGGCATAGATCTATAGAGTTAGACTCTAACGTGGCATTGGTTGCTGATCGACATTAACAAGATCGGTCTTGCCACTAGCGATCGTCGCTGATATAGAGCAGGCTGCAGCACGGCGCAGCTTGTGACAAGCTGAAGTATTGCTAAAACCACCTGTGGTTCATCGGAAGAGATAACGGACCTATGGGTATGGAGAGTCGCTTATGGTATTCTCTAGCGTAGTGTACGTTTATGTATAGGAAGCTCTTTCGGACCACGTCCCCGACATGATTGAAGTACTGGTTGTTAATCTTATTGATAATGGCAGAAACTATAGGAGAAGGCAGACGAACCCGTACGCCATAGAGCTGCGCCCGTTCATTGATTCTTAGGTAATGTATATTTCCAGGGAAGTGGGCTTTTTGCGGGTACGATCCTACCTTTATAACAGCTGAATAGAAGATTATGTACCAATACGCATGAAGCAGAGAACAGGCATGGGGGTTGGCCTCTCCTAGATCTGTAGTGGCTATCGGAGAGTACCTGGCTCTTCTGGATATTTGCAGGAGGATCAGTCTTGCAACCGTACCACTTCTACCTTCTTACATGCTCGCTGGCACAGACTGCAGCGTACTGCGTATTGGAATAGTGCAATGTATAATTGCATTTCTCGCACGCTAACAATAGTTTGCTTTGACTGCCCAACACCGTAATATATCAGGCACGCTAGACTGTGGCACGGTAACAAAAGCTAGCGGCATGGTCAACTCCCAAGGTGGGACGCACCGAGTATTTTACTTGTTCTCCCGAAAGATATTTTATCGTAGCGTCTCCCAGGACATCTTCTAGAGCGGTTCTTGTTTATTTTGTTCCACCAGAATCTTGGTGTCTGCCGCCCAGTGTCGACTTTATTTGTGAGGTCGATATCACCAGCTGAATAATTCATGACACGGACTAAGACTGTGAAAATACACAATAGATTAAGACTCTAAAATATAAAGCGGCGTAATATGCAACCGAAAAGAGATAATATTACTTATAGGGTGGTGCTTTACTATTTTCATTCGAGCCTTGTGTATCTCCTGGCAAAGGAATATAAGTGTCGCTTCGAGCTTATGAAGGTTCATTCAATGTTGGAGTCCAACAACCAGTCCCCATATCTTATACCTTCGAAGACTTGTCATAGCCAATCTACGTCCCCATCCCTCAAACTTCTTGCTCAGAGATTCTAAGTCTCTAGCGCTTCTCTATCCTGAAAATTTTCTTTGAATTCAGCATTAACCTGTGTGCATGATCGAGTCTCTCTTTATCACAATCAAGCCTCTTTTGCTTCCAACCTCAAGGGAGTGTGCAGCGGTGCGCAAATTGACTACGGCAGCAATAAGAATATTAGTCAACGATCTGGCGAGCTGAACTGAAAAAACTGGCCGCCATTTGAAGGGCCTGCTTCACGTGCTTTAGCCGCAGGAGAAAAATCAGATGTTCATGGTCCCCCAGTTTCCAGTACATTATCGAAAAACGTGAGAGGAGAGTAGAAGCCAGAAGGAAAATCTGATAAGTCTTTTTGTTAGTTGTAATCGGCATGACCGAGTGTGCTTCTCACATTGATTGCTGAACGTTGCGTCAAATCCATTCGAAGGCATGGCATCGAAATCCGTCTGGAAGTCGTAAGAAACGGGCATATTACCGTCCTTGGCAGACGCTTCTATATTTCCAAGGACGATGCTCAGAGCTTTCGCTACTTTCCAAGCTTCCGCAGATGCCGAACTCATTTGAAGCCAAATCTTGTGCGAGATCGTTAGTTGTTGTCGAATCTCTTCAGCGCTAGGCGACCACGTTGTCTGTCCTGCACTCTCAGGCAAATCAAATTTATCAACGTCTTGAAGGAAGACACAGAGCACGCTCGTTGCGAGGAGAACATCCTGGTTGAAAATATGGGTAACCTTCCACCTAAGCTGAGACAAACGACTAAATGGCTGAGACTCTGCGTGAAGCATCTGTTGAAACGATAGAATCTTAAGTGCGGAATCTAAACAAATTTGCATTGACTCCCTGTCTCGCCCTTGAGACTGTTGAACCGGAAAGCTAGTCAAAGCTCTGCGGTGCAGGAGTATGCGTGATTTGTAGTAAGTCGTCTCTACACTTACCCGCTGTACCACGAGGTTTGGACTATCCGTGATGGGGTGTGGCATAGTTTCCCAGCGCAGCACGGGCGGAATAGCATGGTTGTGCAAATCTTCAAGAAGTGCGTCAACCTTGATGACCTCGTCGTAGGAGGGAGGATTAATATCAGTGTTGACGTCGCAAATTAACCCTAGAGCTGATATCAGCCGCCCTTTTGCAATGAGAGGGAGCACCGGTGTCCATTCTGTTTCTGGCCTCGGCAGAGGCATCTCGGCCGTGTCCTCTTCAAAATCACAGTCGCGCAGATTACGGGGCAGTTTTGTGTCCATGTGGGTAGCTGTGGCACTTCGAGGAAGGCCCGTCTCCAAGGAGAGAACGAGATCTAATTGAAGTATTGTAGTCCAGATGCGTCTACGCATCTCACCGTCAAATGCAGATATTCCGGGAAAGTGGTCTGGGTCTCGGTGATAGCCCATGCGCATTGCAAGATGAAGGATCATACTAATCGAAAGCCAACTATCGGTAGCGCCATCTTTCGATAGTATAGACTCTCCAGTAAGAACTGTTATGAGGGTTTCCAGGATGTATGGTCCTCCCGTGGTATATCTGGCCAGAATAAGACACTGAACCGCCTTCTCCCGGAAGGCATCCTTCATGGTAAGATATTCTACCCTGAGCGATTCGGCTCCTCTGTCGGTGAATTCCATGGTGAAGACCTGCAACTGCGTAGCAATATGTAACATGGAGAACATGAGACCGATCCAAGTAATAGAAGTTGCGGACGGATCTTTCCAGAAGGTTTCGTACTGCTCAAATGTTAGACTGCTTGTAATCGACCAGATTAGAAAGTACCCACCTCTCGGAGAAACTTCTTTCCATGGATGAGATCTGCAACATACGGTCAATGCCTCTGAAAGCGGAGAGAAAGCTTGGGTGTACTGACATGGAGTGATAATATATGAATCGAAGTGAAGCGCCATGAGGCGGTCAACAACTGGACGAGGAGGAACAGCCGCCAGTATTTCATCTCGAGTTGCATGACGGCTCTGGCCATAGAACAAGTGTGAACCGGGCGGAGTCTTGCTATCAGTGACCAAGTCCTCCTTCAGACCTCTGATTTTGGTAAGAATGGCCTCCCAATGGGCACTCTGGATATAGCTGGTTCCAGACTCGCGCAATTCTAGGGTGCCAGGGTCTGATGGGGATGCAGCATCATCCAAGAATTTCTTTGGTCCCTGGGTATCCGGGAACACATCGACGAATGATAGTGAGCCTGGTCTCGGCGATTTCGGTGCGGGTGGACTCGGGAGTGATTGGCCTTCTATGAGCTTCATGACAAGGCTCTCCAGTTCAGAGATTCTGCCATGTATGCTGGTGGACTGTCGCGGAGCAAGGGACCGCTGAGCATCGGGCGCAGAAGAAGATGTCGTCGCATAATTGCAGGCGTTGGTGAGGCCACGCCTTGAGCAAGCTCCGCATGGGTGCTGTCGGTCGCACCTCAGCCTGGCAAAGTTAAGCGTACACGACTTTGTGATGGCTATCGAGCACGTACTTTCGGTGTTTGCAAGGATCGCAGGAAAGCTGGACTTTGTCTCTGCGTCGATTTGGGGGCGGACGCGGACGTTGAGCATTCTCGGCCATGGTGCAACTGGATGCCGTCGCTCGTTGAGGTCAACCTCGTACGCGGCAATCTGGGTACGCCCCAAAGCGGGATTGTCGCCTGGTACGCTCTCAAACTGTTCCACAGCCACTTCAAGAAGAGGAAGAAGCTGTTTTGCGGCGCAAAACGAGAGAAAATGGAGAAAGTAACGACCCTCCGACCCTCCGCGCCCGCTCGCTCTCGGAGCTCCCCTTCTATCAAGCAACACTCCAGTTTGGCTCCGCATTCACGGACCATTATTTGGTAGCTGGCTCAATTAACCCTGGCCCAAGGAACCATAGCTATGACTCCTCCACACGGCTTTCTCCATCTGCATGCCTGCCTTCACACGTCGGCATATGTCTCCTGTTCTTACATATTAAGGAGCTAAGGGAGTTAGGCTTCTTAACCCCGAATGGAACTACTCACATTGCTAGGGTCATCCGTAATGCAATACTCGTACAAATAAAACCAACAGCCTCTTTGATATTGTTGCTCTGTTCCACAAAACATCCACTCTTCAAGATCTCATTGCTGTCAGATATCGAGTCCTCAACACGACCTAGCTTCAACATGGCGATGAAATACACAGAAATTGGCCAAAGCGGCCCCACAAAGCCTGGCACCAGTGGAAAAACACATGCCAATATCCCAGAGTCACAACACCCTCCACGGCATATCAAGATGGCCGACTTGGAATCCGCCCATGAGAAGCCGGCCATGTCGGAAGACGGCCACCATGACCAACAATCTAGCGAGCCTGACCAAACAGCAATTGAACAAGAGACAAAGGACAATGTCGTCGACTGGGAGGGGCCAGAAGATCCCCACAATCCGCGGAACTGGCCAGCATGGAAACGCATGACCCAGGTCGTCCTCGCCACCAGTTTCTTGCTCACCGCGTAAGGTAGTTCCTACGCTTCATTGGCGAAGCAAATCTCGTACTGACTAATACACATACAGCAATCTCGCGGCGACAATGTTTGCACCTGGAGCTGCCGCGCTTGCTAAGGAGTTCCATATCACGAGTTCCACCATTACCAGTCTCACCGTGTCCATTTACCTTGCCGGCTTCGCCGTTGGGCCAATGGTCATTGCACCACTATCCGAACTGTACGGACGCCTTGTGATCTACCACACCTGCAATGTCATTTATATTGGCTTCATCATCGGATGTGCACTGGGCAAAAACACCGGCATGTTTCTCGTTTTTCGATTCCTTGCCGGATGTGCTGCTTCTGGCCCATTAACAGTTGGCGGAGGAACCGTCGCTGACGTCGTCCCGCCAGCTCAGCGTGGGAGGGTAATGTCTCTGTTCTTCTTGGGACCGCTTCTGGGACCAGTAGGTGGCACTACCCCATGTAAAACGTCATGACACTGACGATCCTTCAAGGTCTTGGGCCCAATTATTGGTGGCTTTGTGTCCGAATCAATTGGCTGGCGATGGACTTTTTGGATCATCACAATCCTAGTGAGTAGAGCTCAACTCCTACCATTCTCGAGTCGCTGATGGTCCGACCTAGGCAGGAATATCATTCACCATATCAATCTTCCTCCTCCGCGAGACCAATGCCGCTGTGCTGCTAGCATGGAAAGCTGCCCGCCTCCGGAAAGAAACTGGCAATCCTGCTCTGGTTTCGAAAATGGATCGAGGCCTGACACCCCGCCAGCTATTCCTCCGCGCTATTACCCGACCAACAAAGCTTCTCATCCTGTCGCCAATCGTACTCCTCCTTTCCCTACTGTGCGCATTCGTTTTCGGCCTCCTCTTTATGCTATTCACCACGTTTCCCACGGTCTTTGAGCAACAATACCACTTCTCTGCCAGTGTTTCTGGCTTGTCATATCTCGGCGTTGGAATTGGAATGGCCGTCTCTCTCGGGGTTTTTGCCACCTTGACTGACAAGCTGCAAAAGGCACTTGGAGACTCGCCTAAACCTGAAGGACGCCTGAAGCCCATGATGTGGGTCATGCCCGCCGTGCCCATCGGCATCTTCTGGTATGGCTGGGCAGCCGAGAAGCAGACTCATTGGATTGTGCCCATTCTTGGCACCTCGTTCTTTGGATTCGGCATTCTCTGGGTCATAATGCCAACTCAGCTCTACATGGTGGATGTTTTTGGCCCTGAGGCTGCCGCTTCTGCGTTGGCTGCGAACACGATTCTCCGACTCCTTTTTGCAGCTTTCATTCCATTGGCGGGGCCATCTTTGTATGCAGACCTCGGACTTGGGTGGGGAAATAGCGTACTAGGTTTTATAGGCGTGGCTTTTCTTCCAGTGCCACTCTTTTTCTATCGTTACGGAGGGTGGCTTAGGGAGCGTTTTGCTGTGAGACTATAACATTTCATGTTGAGGTAGAGGGATTATAGACTTTTATTTTATCATTTGCAGCGCGTTTCACGAGACTTGCTGCTATTTCATTCCATGCAGAGCCATATATTGATGATAGGTTTAATGTCTCCACTAGTAAGCATAACCTCAACCACCAGCAGTTCTGCTCTACCAGCTTTAATGTGAAGGTAGCTCTACCCAAGACATTTCTAGATTCGGCCAGCTTTCTTATAGCATATTCTCAAGTAATTGCCGTGAGTTCCTGGCCTGAATCCGCCCTCCGCTACTAGAAACATGTTGCCGTGGAATGAGATTGAGACTCGGGTCTTGGCATTAATTCCTAGGTCGGCGGTACGTTCGTACAAGGTGTGGATCACGAAAACTTCGTCTGTGTTGGCTTTCACCTTCGTGAACGTGATGTGCTTGATGGAGGGCGGGTCCACTTCTACTGCGAGGCCCACCCGACGCTACTTTTGGGATGAACATCAGCCTAGTGAGCACGCAAAGGGGCCGGACGATTCAGGGTCAAGGGAGGTAGCCAAACCCTTCCATGGTAGTATTGAATGCCGTCTACCACCCATCGTGATAGCAGACATGCCTCAATATAGTAGTGCGCAGTAGTCAATAAGGATGTCCCTCACAGCAACGGGTCTTGATTCAGAAGAATTGGCATGAAAAGTTGGCCTACTACAGGAATCGTCTTCACTATTTGCGAACATTAGCCCAACCAGACTATTTCAGCCTGAAGAGTATTCAAAATCGGAAAGAGGCTCTATTCCGACCAAGAACACTGCCCCAGCAACCTACACTTTCATTAACGTCCAGGCTTCAACGAGGAGGAATTGGGCGGCGGAGATACAAATAATGGCCATTTAATCAGTAAGATAACTTTACTCCGGTAGTGCTCACCTTTCTTTTTCTCTACTAAAATGATACCAATTCTGAATTTCTCGGGATCAAAAATTTTCTCAGTCTCTGCCTTTGCCTATTGAACTATAGGATGTCATCCCATATATTGCCATGAGAACCGAGAAATCAATACTTGCGTTTTCGAACTTGGCCATCACAATCCAGAGTTTTCTGTACGGTTTCAAACTCAGTTAGGATTTCCTCGAGCCTCTAAAGTACACCCTAATCATCTTCAGTCAACCGTGACTCATCTTTGATGATCTGCGAGATCTTAACACCCTTCCTAACATACTTGATGCGTTTGGCACTGCTCTCATCTTCCCACTCCTGCTTGAATCTGAGAATAGTGAGCTCAACGTGTCTTCAAAATTTGAGTGCTCGACGGATCCCGTAGAGCAGCGACAGCCAGCGCGTGTCGTTGCCTCATTTGCCTTGGAGCGGTTTCCTAGCTCGCAAGTTCGCACTTGATGACTTATCGATGACACTGGCTTGGATGTCTCGCAGTAGATCTGACGACCAGGACAAGATCACCCTTAAGACCAATCATTCTGTTCCCACCGCAGTTTCATCAGCGAGTGAGTCTCCTTATAGTCTGTTTGCTTTAGTCGATGATGACGGCTAAATAGCCATGGGATTTGACAAATTAAGATATAAACTTGTTTTCGAAGTTTTTAAGATAGGTTCTTAAGCGCGCTTACCCTAGAGATGAAGTGACTACTCTAGACTCATTCTAATAAATTACCTCTTAATGTCTATCTTACTGCTAATCGTTTGGATGGGCGGTTGGAAATGGAAATATAGTTGCGAGACCTGTCTCTTTGTCCTGAAACCTGTCTCCAGATCGATGTAGGGTTCTCTCAGAAACCCAAGCATGAGTTTGGAAACGATTCTCATCTTCGAATGCATCTTGATGACAACGAAGGGGAAAGCATTCTTGTTTACGACTATTGCAAAGGCAATTCTCTTTCCTTGGAGAAGAACAAGCAAGACCTTCTAATCAAGGCAAGGAAATTCTTTCTGCGAGAACTCGGACTGCGACACGAAGATCTTCACTCCAAACACTGGATACACTTAGGTACGATGCAAAAGAGCTTTGATGAAGGTGGATTCTATTCCAAAACATTGAAAGTAGGCAGCAGTCCCATCTTTGAGGGCATATGTGCTAGGCTCTGGATTGGAAACTCCATGTTTAATGGAAGATCGGAAAGAACTGGGGCTTCTACGTATTGTTGAAACCAGGAGGGCAATTCTGAAATTTACAAGAAGACATGGCTTGACCAATCTCTGGGGCTGAATGTAATGGATCAGTTGTTTCCATGAGACGTAAGATTTGCCGCGAAAGAATTCCAAGAATGTAAGGAACGGGGCAGAACACGATGGCAGAGAAGTATGTCGAGGCGGACCTCCTCTCGTTGGAAATAGCCTAATCTTAATCTCTGCTGTTCTTGTCCTAGGTGTTCTTGCACAAAGGCTGGCAATATGCGACTACGCCAGAGATATTCATGGGTAGTGAAGATAGTAGGAAGGTAGTAGTTATAAGGTTGCCGTCTGGTGTGTCTATCTTGACAAGCATTATATCAAAAATCCCCGCCAGCAGCATCTTGATGATTGCGAATTACATAAACGGCAGCGGCACGCCAAATGTCTTGTAGCAAAAGTACTTCATCGTCACCCTCCTACTCTGAGCTCTCTGAGCCTCTCCATGAGCCTCCACAAACGAAGCGAGAAAGTTGCCTCTACTGATGGGATGCTTGATCTGCCTAAGCCGGTCTACTGCCCACTGCGAATCATCCCTTTCGAAGCTTTCGAGGGCGTACACAAATAAGGGCCGAACGTATCCTGGATTGAGTCCTCCATCGGCAGAGACATTCCAGTCACCTTGGACGACAGCCCGGATTTGCTCCAGAGCTTGCATGGCCTCGGACGATGGAAGCGGAGGCTCCCCCAGGATCCGGCCGACTACGATGACCTCCGCGTGGAACGCCGCGATACACAGTCCAGCAAGAGCAATGAGTGGATCGGAAATCTGCACAGAGAAATGCTCTCGAACTTTGTCCGGTTGTAATTGCATTGGGGCAGGCCGATTCGCCCATAGGTAAGCCAGGTCTTTCTTCAGAGCGGCCATCAGCTCAGTCACCTCTTCCTGGTCTTGGGGTGTGGTCCGGGATCGACGGTAATGTGTAACATCTGCGACTCGGTTCGACATTGTTTGGAGCTTCAAGTAGAAAGTGAAGATAGGTGTGGCGACAGCGTCGTACAAGTAGCGTTCCGGGTGCGCGTCGTGATCAAGTGTCGAGAGGCTAGGGACCTCCTTGATGTGGTCGGAGAGAAGGTTGGGCACCGACGTGGATAGCAGGCCAGCAGAGCCTGGCCGCTTGGTGGTCGTGTTGAGGAGCTGCAGCCATGCACAGATTCGTAAGGGAATAGGTGACTGAGGCCTGTTCAGCAACCACGTTTCGAGTCTTGTCTCGAAAGCTCCTCCGAATACGGCGAGGTGAGGGCCATCCTCATTCGGTAAAGTGACGGCGCAGAGACAAATCAGGAAGGCATCGACCAAGACTATCTCAAAGTCCACTTCATCGTCGGTTGATATCGATTCAAACCCGATGACGGCGGCTTGGTACACTGAAATGGCGTGGGCCATTGGCAATCGGTCCACTTGAGCTCTATATAGAGCCTGAACAGCCAGCAATGACTCGGCGACTGAGGTCTGGTGGGAACCCAGGAGAGCAATATGGTGTTTGACCCTGGTCCAATTCAAGGTATCGAAGGGTGAGAGTAGAGGACAGTCCACGACTTCGATAAAGTAAGAGAATGAGGATGGATTGGGCATTTCGGAGGCTGCCATCCAATCCACGATGGTGCTTAGATAAATAAGATGAGAAGTTTGCCGAAATCGGTCTGTGGGGATTTCGGATGTATTGAGACCCAGCTCGTGTCGTAGGTGATGCGCATGAGGGTTGGGAGACGACTCGTTGGAATTACCAGATGCTGGAAGATGATGGTCTGATAGTTCGATGCGATGGGACATACTGGGGATCTCTTGAGAACCTGAGTAGGAACTCGCTCCTATGAAGGCATGTTGTGAAGGATTGGCGTAGTCTCCGGATTCTGTTTGCGGCGAGACGTTACCTGGGCCTAACTCAGTGCTGTGTGGATTTTGTGGATATTGTTCCGGTCCCAGGTTCGAATCTATTGGCGGTTCCCATCTGCTCGGAATCCTGTAGACGCATGCCCTTTTCAGGCGGAGGCATTTTCGACAAGTTGGCCGTTGCTCGTCGCATTTCACCTTCCGAGCTCTGCAGACGAGGCATCCTGTACGAACACGACCTTTGTAGGACAGGTTCATAGGGGATGGGGCTTTTGACTGTCGAGAGGTGGGTGCTCTCCTTGCTTCGACATCAGTTGTCAGGGCCTCGGCCTCCATTCAGGCTCGTAGAGCGAATGAGCTACTAGATTGTGGATAGGTGGCTGGTGATAGTGGAGTCGCAGTTATTCCGGGAGTCTCACAATCTCACAGAGATCAAAGCGACGAGTTTCTGTGTGAATGAATGTTGGCCTTTGTAAGAGAAGAAGCCCTCGGTGAGGGCAGTGGTGAGAGGAGTTGCTTGATCTCCACCGCCTTGTTCAAAGGGCCGAAGGACTTCCCCGATTGGTGCCCTAACCCACGTGACAGAGTCCGACATCTGGGGAATTCTGGAGGGAGTCCAGACCATCCATGGTTGCCACTGCACTGCACTCCAGGTGCTGTCAATCACTAGAGCTAGTATGCAGTGCAGCCGAAGGATTCGGCCGGCGAGAACGGGAGGATGCCTGCTGATTGGTGGGAGCATCTCAGTAACCAGTTTTGGTGGGCTAAATATTGTATAAATCATGATACATCACCGAACAAGGGGCAGACTCTCGAGTTCCCAGCCTTGTGTAGCCCTAGTCGCTAGACAGCTATTGTTCCACAGCGGCCAGCATGGAGTATTCAATTAACTAGGTCGGACGAGATCCGCTATTTTTAATAACAAGTGTTACGTCGGAGTTTTCTCGCTGACCTCATTCATAGCTTTACCAGCATAATTCTCCAGGAATCATTCCATTTTCATATCAACGCGAGCCTGATTCATGATTCTGACCACTTGCTCCACGTCGTCACTTATGAGCTGATCCAACCAGCCATCTCGGACCCATTGAACGGCTTGCGCCTCCACGTCGACACCATAAGATTTGAGCGCCGCAAGCCGCTTCGGGGCCGGCACGTGCAAGAAGACGCCGAAGCCTTCGGCATGAAGCTGATGAGCCTCACCGCTTGGGAAATGTTGGATCTCCAGATTGACTGCATCGACCTTTGCTTCTCGGGCCACCGCGGCAGGATCGATCAACCGCGAATGCGAGATCGCCACGGTAGGTACTTCTGGGATGACCTTCTTGAGAGCCCGAAGCTGGACGAAGTCGAAGGATGAAAACTGAAGCAGGTCGGCACACTGAAGCTCGTCGATTAGTGCTCTCAGCTTTTGGAAGATCTCGTCGTTCCGGTCGTAGACCTTGAGCTCGAGTTGGTAGATGATGCCAAGTTCTCGCGCAAGCTCCAGTGCGTCTCTCAGCAGCGGGATTCGTTCTCCTGCGAACGCCTCGCTGAACCACCGACCCGCATCGAGTTTGACGATCTCTGAATAGTCCGTATTACGAACAAGGCCTTGGCCGTCTGTTGTGCGATCCACAGTCTCATCATGGATCAGAATCAGCTCGCCGTCCCTGGTCAGCGCAAGGTCAGTCTCGCAGGTAACACCTTTGCCGCCGACCTCTCGAGCCTTGCGGAACGCGCTGAGAGTGTTCTCTGGAGCGCCAGAACTGTAACCTCGATGCCCAGCGATCCGGGTCGTCTGTGGCGTCATCCGCAGCGGGTTTGTCATTTTTGCGCTTTCCTTGAGTGTAGGGTTGATAACAGTCCGGGATGTCGAAAGCAGCTTGTAAGTGGGAAGTGACAAGTAGTTATCCTACCGGCGACTCTTCCGTGACTGTACTGTGTGAACCAACGTCAATTGAGGGACAACTGTACCGGACTTCCCGTCCAAAGGAATTGCGCAGTCTCTGCGGAACCGAGAGACTGAACCCCCGCTGGAGCAGACCAGACGATGTCGTTGAGCACCAGGCGATTAACCACTCAGCAACTCAACACTCGGCACGAGGCAAGTGGCAGAGTCATCAACCGAGTCAAAGAGATTGCTCCATATAAGGGGCAGAATTTTCGTCCCTTCATCGGCAAAATGGGCACCGGCTTTATCATGAACCGAGCTCTTCTATCTCCAAGCGACCTCATGTGGGGACCTACCCATCTTGGCCCCATCTACTGTCTCCACTTTTGCCGAGATGGTGTAGGATACCTAGGTCCATGTAGGTACTCCCATGTTTGTCAGGAAGCACCAAGAGGCCTGGGACATTGACTTGCAATACAAAGAGGTGAAGGCGAATATCTGGTTGCACTCGTCGTCACGCCCAAGAGCCGTTCCATCTCGAATAGACCTCTTCGTATGAGAAAGGGATAGAAGTAATCATCTTTTCACTCTGTAGTAACTTGTAAGTATTTCCACTGAGAAAGCTGAGATTGTATTGGCTAGAAGCACTTTTAATCACAAGACAATGAAGCATAGGATGTTTAGTTCAAGGCTGAGAACTTCATACAGCAGAGCCACAAACACTACAGCCCTGCTTCGACACTTTATACGGCCAACAACCCACCTGTCTTATTGATATCATGGCATCCCTACCCCTTTACGCACTCGAGCAGAGTGTTGCTGAACAAGCTGTTCTGCGAGCTTCGATCCTTACGAAACAAATCCAATCTATTGTCAACGAAATCTCCAAAGACGACAATTCCCCAGTTACCGTTGCCGACTTTGCAGCCCAGGCGCTTCTTATCGGCGCTCTTCACCATGCCTTCCCAAACGACTCCTTCTTGGGCGAGGAAAGTTCTGGTCCTTTGAGGGCCGACGAACAACTTTGCGACAAGGTTTATGAACTGGTACTATCCGCAACTGATGCGGCAGGCTTAGTCGCAGGAGCGATTCAATTTCCTAAACCAGAGTCCGTCGATGAGATGCTGAGTTGGATTGACCTCGGCGGAAGTGGCAAAGGTGGTGACAAGGGCAGGTTCTGGGTTATGGATCCCGTTGATGGGACTGCATCGTTCATAAAAGGACAGCAGTACGCTGTTTCACTGTCACTTGTGAAGGATGGAAGAGAAGTCGTCGGCGTACTTGGATGTCCGAATATCAGCGCTGAGATGACCCGGGTTTCAGAGAACGACGTCGATGGGAATGGCTTCGGTATTGTGCTCACAGCCGTCCGAGGCCGAGGTTCGATGATCCGGACCATGTCACTACGAGGGCTTGGTGAGGCATTCCCTCTCCACTTTCTGGAGCCATGCAGGCCGAACCTTTTGCACATCGTCGGGTGCACCGCCTGCGAGGTCACGCGCCATGACGTTGTTGCTGAGCTCGCCGAACACTTCAAGGCGAGGTTTCCCAACATCGAACTATGGTCTTCACACATCCGCTACGCAGCCTTGATTGTTGGCGGTGGCAACGCCCAGTTCTGGGTGCCTGCAGCTCCAGCATCCAAGATGCACATCTGGGACCATGCAGGCACGCAGCTCATTTTTACTGAACTTGGTGGGAAAGTCACGGACTTGGATGGGAGGGATGTGGATTTTGGCGCTGGGAGGGACCTGAACCGGAACAGGGGCCTGGTGGTGGCAAGGGTAGAAATTCACGAGTCCCTCCTCATAGCCATGAACGAGATAATAAACGCACACTGAGAAAGAGAAAGATGCAGAAACTCTTTTGGATCTCGGTACCGTATCTACCAGTTTTCTGGGAAGCTGTAGCCCGTCGTTAACGCCGATTTGCCTTAATCTACCACGTCACAAGAGGATGTCTGCACGAGTAGAGGAACAAGTCAATAGAATTACCTGGTAGGCTGTAGAATATTCCAGCTACCTCAATGGAAATAATCCTTGACAGGATGATGAAAGCTCCCCGAACTTCTACGAGCAAAAGGCTGTTAGGTCTGGTAGTCACAATGTAGAAATAATCTAGGGGCGGAGGATATAGAGAGACAACTCATGTTAAAAAACAGGCTAGAGCTAGTGATAGATTACGATCCGCTTGCGAGAAGCATAAGGGCACCTATGCTTGCACCCTCTCCTCTCCCCTTCTCTCAGCCCTTTTTGACCCCGCGCCAAATCGTCTATCTGGGCAAGTGGCCCTATTGCAACACTGATGACTGTGGTGGTGGTGATTGCAGTTGCGGTTGCGTTGGGTAAAATGGTCGGCTTGGTGGGAGAAAAAATGTCGACAGTACAGGAGCTTCCGCTCTGCGACTTTAGGCGACCTAGGGTAGCCCGCTCCCTTCAACGTCGGACAGGGTGACCTCCGTGACCTTGAACTTCCGGACATGGACTTTTTGCTCAAACAAAAGATCCATCTCCGCGGTTGTTCTACCTTTGGACTCTGGGACCATGAAGAACGTAAAAGTGAATCCAATAACGCAAGCGCCAGCCCAAAAGAATCCCGTTAGAGCTCCCCAATTCCAAGCCGTGGGATTAATCATGTATGGCGTGATCGTGCCGGCGACAATGTTGACGACAGCGTAGGTGTTGCGTGCAACCACAACCGACTTGCTTCGAAGGAGTGAAGATGGAATTTCAGAAACCAACACGAACGTGACAGGCAGGATCAGAAGATTGGCCACAAAGCCATCCAATGCTAGGAGAGCCCCAATACCCCAGCCCAATGCTGAGGAGGAGCCATTTTGGAGCTTGGCTCCCATTCCGCCGATGGCTGTGAAAAGGACTACGGAGATTAAGTTGCCAAACAGATACATTCTTCTTCGACCCGTATAGGTCAAAATGGCCCACTACGGTATCGGTGTTAATCGGGCATATTCAATGAAGATACTGCAAGAGACTTACTGCACCCAGAACTCCCAATACAGAGAGCGTCAATGCAACAATCGTCATGTTGAACGATTGATCAGTAGGTAGTCCGGCTTGTTGGAAGAAGTAGGTCATCCATGCCCTCAAGGGTGCGCCGGTCAACACCTGCATAATATAAACGCCAATGACGATGAGGGTTCTGCGGAGATTGACCCCCTTGAAACATGTGAGATAACTGGTACGCGATTCGACATTTCGCTCGTGATTTGTGGTAAAGACAATCAAGGAGACAAGTTTCTGAATCTCGATATCTAGTTCCTTCGAGGTCAACCTAGTAATGGCGGCTTCGGCTTCGGCTAGCCGGTTCTGGCGTACTAGCCACCAAGGTGACTCTGGTGCCATGTAGACCCCGATGATGATAACAACTGGCCAGAACCACCTTTCTATCCGTCAGATGACTACAATGAATATACATAGAAGAAAACTTACTGGAGAGCGAAAGGAACACGGTACGACCATGAGCCGGGCAATTTTAGGGTGCCCCGAAAGACAACTGCATTGAGAAGCTGACCTAACGCCTTCAATTGTCAGCTTCCACCTCGGTTTTCCGCCGATGGTTGGCTCACCCAAGCTAGCGAATAGCAACTAGTGAGATAAGGGCGAAGCGGGGTGGGCATGATCTCGGTGACGTATACCGTCGTTACTGTCTGAAAGACACCCAGAGGAAAAGCTGCATGATACTTGATGAGACTCGAGCTGAAGATTTTCACATGACGACTTACCGAACAGGAAATTTGCAACCGCCAAGACTTCGAGACGAGGCGCAAAGAAAAAGATGAAAACAATTGGTGGCATAGAAATCAAGGCGGCCAGCATGGTTCTCCGAAACCCGAACCTCTCGGAGGCATAGCCACCCAAGAACATTCCAAAAATGGACGTAGCCCCCGTGATACCACTCATTCCGCTTTGCCAGGCCGCGGAGATCTGATAGGATCCCCGAGCTGTCTGAAACCCGAAGTCTTTCTGGAAGGCAGGTACAGCGTAAAGTGATCCCATGATCTTGGTGTCAAATCCCTCCATGACCAGGGCGAGGGACACGAAAGCACCGAACCAAACAGCGTTGGCATATTTTTTCAAGGCGCGACGAGGATTCAATGAATGTTCCCAAGCTATGGCAGCTTCGGCATTTGCCACGAGGTTGTTCGGCACTGTCTCCACAGCCTTCGTTTTGAGAGCGGTTTTCTCCATGACAATGATTGTGATTCAAAAGGGCTCAGCAGCTGATGTTAGCGCGTTGAAAAGCGTTATGCTCTGACTTTGAGCTTCCAATCTTGGAGATGTGAATTCATACCGCAACACATCTTGAGTCGGCTCTTGTACTTATAAGCCTATTCAACGAAGCCATCTCAGAGGAGAGGTCGAATTCGAATGAAGTTAAGAAAGACAAATATCTAGCGTCAGCCAATTGGCGCCCACCCCGCACCACGGGCTCAGCGACCTGTGGATGAATCGGACTGTATGGTGTTCAGCTTCGCCGAGGTGCCCACTTTAAGCGAGCAAAGAATCGGTCCACTACCATCAGGATCCAGGAAGTGACAACGGCTCCGCTATAGGCGACCAATATGGAACAGTCACAGCAGTGTCCTGCACCGTGTGCTATCGATTCGCGAAAGGGCCCGCTAGAAGCGACAGACAGCCATGCTCGTACTATTCCAATACCTTTGTGAAGCAACAACTGCTTTTCGTCACTTCATCGACAGATACTAGACACTAAGCTTATTGGCGCTTCTTGGATCTGTCGGATGAGCTGGAGTTGGTAAGGCTATGGATTGTGAGCTGTGAGCTGCGAGAGTGAGTAGAGGGTTGAGTTGATGTGAGAAGGGAAGGTTGAGTTGTGGAAGTGTGGGGTTTGGATATATGGTTAAAGCGGCGTGATCGGGGGTAGGCTCTGGGTGCCACGTGAGCTACAGTCACGTTTCAACTATTGAGTGCCAACATAGTAGATAAGACCTACCCAAAGATATAGACTATTTTGTCGTCCCTTGTGTCATGGTCTACAGTATTTGGTGCTGTACTGTTTATCTACAGTAACATACAAATGAGGTACGGGTATACAGTTTGGATTTTCAATTCCGCGCCAGTCCTTATCAGGCGAAACTTTTCGAGCTCGACCATGATTGACCTTTCCCGCAATAGGTTTGCAGGGAGGGCGGAAGCAGCCTTTCCACTTCCGAGTATACTTTTCGAGAACTATATCTTCTAAGCGTGGCACCCGGATCCATCTGAGCCTTCTAGCTAAGCTGCGCTCTCAACAGCCGATTTATGGGATCAAGCGATATGTACGACAACCAAAGCCCACATTGAGACAGCAATGCCATTTTCAAGCAAGGCGTGCCAGACATGCAAGGTCCGACGGATCAAGGCAAGTCGTCTGTTCCTGCGGCGAGTCATATCAACCGAGCATGACCCAACTAATCAGGGAACGGGAAAAGTGTGATCAAACCAAACCCGCCTGTCTCAAATGCACACGAAGCGGACGCAAATGCTTGACAGCAAGCATCATCGAGCAGCCAGGCTTCTCCATCAACGATGAGAACTCGTACGCCAGTGGTAAATTGAAACGGCCTCGAGGACCCCGGTCCAATCTGACCCTACTGCGGCCGCAATTCGATTTGGAAGCACGTGCTTTAGATTACTTCCTTCTTCATCACGTCGTGCAACTTGATGATCTGCTTGGGGGCATGCCCGATGTCGCCCAGGGACTTTGTGGCACCACTGCTATATGGAAAGCTTCAGGACGGAATTCGGTAATGGTGGATAAGGCACTAACTTGCGTGTCCATGGCCGTGTTTGCGAGAACCAGGCAGGCGCCAATCGTTGCTGTTGATGCTTCTGTGAAGTATGGTCGATTGCTGAGGATGATGCAACAGAAAGTACAGAACTTCCCGCTGCTGGCCCTAACTTCTCCAGGCAATGAAAATGAGGAGGTATCCATAGATGCTTACTTACTTACCATGCTTCTCATGGGTCGATACGAGTCAACTATGCATGATTACAGCGGCATTCCAAATCTCTACCAGGTGGCGCCGTCGTTACACAGATGGATTCACCATGAGGGAGCTCTTACGATACTGAGACGATGGAGCGAAGCAGCCTCCAATGGCCGCGCCAGTGCTCCAACGAACATCATGAAGCTTTCAAGGAGGGGCATGCTCCAATCTTCACTCCGGCAGAATATCCCATTGCAGGATTGGATAATTGACGGTAGCCGTTTCGGCGAATGTGGCCTTGGTTTGGAGTATGATGGTATTCTTGTTGCAACGGTCGATCTCTACCAACGAGTGGGTAGCATGATTCGATCTCACTCCTTGATAGAATCGACACGGCTAGAACTTATTGAGGAGGCACACGTAATTGATACCAGGCTGCAAGAATGGGCGAGTAGGTTTCCCGATGCAGGCGCTCTTCAATGGCATACCCTAGCCCCTAACCCTGGACCCTGGTCACATGCGGACTATCATCCTTCAACAATTGACCATTTTGACGAGCCAAGGTATGCAACAGTCTGGATCCAGTACTTCGCAACAAGGATGCTTGTCAAGAGTACGTGCCTGAGCGTCTTTGACGTAGGAGTACAGGTGTGTGGGCCGAGTTTTGATTCAAGCTTCGTTGAGCAGCACAGGTCAGAGTGCTCGCAGCAGCTACATCGATTGGCCGATAGAATGGTATCCGCGGTAGTGGCATTTTCACATCTCGGCAAGACCGGTAGGAAAGAGACCATGAGGCGGCCAGTCGGTTCCCACGACCAGGAATCGACCATGGTCGAAGGCAAGCCATCTGTGGCAGGATTGATCATCTGGCCATTAGCGGTTGCCGCAAGTATCAACGGGCTCGAACCCCGACAGCAGCAATGGTTCAGGGCTGAGATTGCACGAATTGGCAAATCAATTGGAAACGGCTTCTTCGAACTCGCCGCAACATGTCCGGAGTGGACTATTCTCGGTCGCAGCGAGGATCACTCTCCTGTGGCCGGGCACTGATGTACGAATGCAGAACATAGATGCACAATTGTAGGAACGTGTATAAATCATATCATCAAAAGATAACAAGAGTCAAAAAATAAATCCAAAACGCAAAAGTGTGGGTGCAAGTCAAGGGAATAAAGTTGATTGAAGTTGATTGAAATGCCGTAATTATCTGCCACTCCGGAAAATCACAAGAGGATATTCTGGAAGAAGAAGAATTTCTCCAAAAGCGCGGGCACCACTGCCAGCCTGGACAAAAGTCTCGGAAACTGGAAGATTCGAAGACCCATGCACACGAGCAGGGATGTCCGGGCCTCGCAGCCTCGCTTTCAGCTTAGGTTTCGTCATGCTATTCGCTCGATTGTTGGCATGCATTTGACCGGGGGTCCACTTCTATAGAAATCTATAGCATGCATATATAAATCGATTAAATTCTTCATATCGACAGATAGATCTGGATCTATTAATTGAGAGAGAGAGGCAGAGAGGCATATATTCTATATATTCCTTATATTGACCGCTAAATACTCTGACATACAATACGCTCAGAGGAAGAATAACAACGACGCTAACAATAATAACAACAAGAGGAAGCAAGTTGATCGAAGCAAGTATGGACAGAGTGATCGAGAAGCTCAATGCTGCTGCTGCGCCCGGGCCTGACCGTGTGATGGCTGGAGCTGTGCTTGCTGCTGCGACGGCGAAAGGTGAATGCTCAATCATCAATGGCTTGATGATACCCAGCCATCCATCACGCATCCTCCGAAAACAGGCCACATAGCCTGCTTGTTATAGCCCATCTCAACTGATTGATGCTGACGGTTTCTCCACCTATCGATATAGGCGACACCTTCATCCGCGCATTCGGCACGACGACCGTGCACGACGACGCTCCGTTGCTCCGCACCGACTCCGTCATGTGGCTCGCATCTGTCACAAAGCTCTTGACCACCGTTGCGGCACTGCAATGTGTTGAGAAGGGATTTTTCGAGCTCGACGCGCCCATCTCGAGAATCCTGCCGGCGTGGGCGAACCCCGATATCCTGACTGGCTTCGATGACGCCACGGGGAAGCCGGTTCTTCAGAAGGCCACGAAGGCGATTACCTTGCGGCATCTTCTCACTCATACCTCAGGGATGGCGCTCGAGCAGGCGCATCCGGTGCTTGCGAAGTGGAGACGCTGGGCGCAGGGTAAGCCAGGTGATGGAGGTTTTCAGAGCGTGGCTGAGGGTGGTAGCATGATGGAGTTGATGGCGGCAGGTTTCTCGGTAAGTCCTCCATTCCGCTATGTACTTCAAGCCTTGCTTTGGCGGGAGAGTTGACACGTGATGTGCGTCTCAGGACCCTGTCGACGATTTAGATGTCCCTCTGGTATATGAGCCCGGCGATGGCTGGTCTTATGCGGGAGGACTGGACGTTGCGGCACGCATGATTGAGCAAGCAACCGGCTTCACCCGCTTCGAGGATTATATGGCCGAGCATATTTGCAAGCCCCTAGCCATGAAATCCACCACTTTTCATCCCGCCCAGAGAGCGGGCCTCGCGGTGGCCCCTCTGACGGTCAAACTGCCGAATAACCAGCTCACCAGCGACATTCCACTTTCTTTCCCGAACCACGACCCAAAGCACGATGGCGGTGGATCTGGTCTTTTCAGCACAGCTGAGGATTACCTCAGGCTCCTCACAAGCTTGCTGCTCAATGACGGCAGAATCCTGCACAGGGATACAGTGACCGCAATGTTTGAGCCTCAGCTATCTAACAATGAGTTCCTGAGCGCAAACTTGGCAGTCCCCGAGTTTGGAAGATTGATGGTGCCAGGCATGCCTGTCAATCGTGATTGGAATTGGGGACTGGGCGGAATACTCGCCATGGATGGCATACCTGATCGCGCTAGTGAGAGCTGCATGTGGTGGTGCGGGATTGCCAACGGACAGTGGGTGAGTCGTTCTCGTTGTAAGAAAATTGTCGATTATACGCTGATGCCGTTTGTAGTGGATCGACCAACACGCGGGAACGTGCGGAATCATACTCACTCATTTGATCCCGCCAGGCGATGAGCGGACCTCTGCTTTGTTTGGAGAATTCCAGAACGCAGTGCATGCAGGAATGTTGGTGGATATCGATTGAAACCAGGATTTGTACTATTTCGAGGAACAGAGAAGCACGCCAGGAAGCGTAGTTGAACTATGTCGACAGTCCTGCATTGAAAATAGTCCTCCTAAGATTATGTTCCTGACCCCTTAGTGAACTGCGATCCCAGACTGGACAAGCATCATCTTCTCTAGAGGTATCGATTCATCGTCACTGTCCAACACCTGGTCATGTCAACCGATATTATGACCAATACCCTTGGCCACGGCACATATTGTAATTCTTCGATATTTCAGACGATCATCAAACCTTGCGTTGATGCCAAAATCCTCACATGAGTCGATGTAACCGGTATCCATGACAAGTGCTTTCGATACACTGTAACGCATCTGTTGTTCGAATGGGCATGGACCATCGTCCACTGGCCATGGAATTTTGGCCTGCTTAATTGAGCTGCAGGTTGAAGATTTCTGGAATCCACATCCGATGACATCTAGCACTCCTGAGCGTACTTATATGTAAGTTGGACGTCGCTTGTCAACTTTTCACCGTGCTGGACCCAAAGTCCAAATCGTTCGTACATGCCTCGTCAACCACAATCCCATAACATATATCATCCCAGACCACACAGTATTTGCTTCTCGACAGAACTGAGTCGCCACCGTTTATTTGCGGAGGCCCTGTTGCTTCGCTGGAGAATAGTTCGACCCCCAACTAGTGCGTAGAGTATCGTAGTTAAGCCAAGGAACCACAAGCGTTTGGAACGCTTTCCGGCACTCTGGCGTGACTTCCAAGCCAATTTCAACATCATTCGCGCTGTGCAAACACCACTACTTGCATTTCTCAAGATGGCTTGCTGTTTGTTAAGATGAAGAGTTGACATTTCGGGTTCCTTTGGTGCACTCATTTGATAGAGGCCGCGTCGAACAATGGTCCAAAGCTGAGGGGGTCTTGGAGATTGTGGATGGCCTAGCTGCAATATCTAGTGCCATGTCCATGAAAATCATCAGTATTGAAATGCTGGGTCATTTGTCACGCAGTATGAAGCATCCTTGAAAAAGCTTGCTATGGTTCAGATTGCCGGCTGTTGAGCGATCACATGGCTGCACCCATCTGTCGCCGAGTAGTGCACCTTCTCGTGGCACAGGAAGCCTGGCGCTTCGAATTTTAGTAGAGTCACAACGGTAAGTCTGCAAGCCTCATCAGGTACGAGTATTTTACGTGGGCAAACAGGTTTCTGGACCACTCATGTTGGGCAGACTATGCGGTAGCTTGCCAGCACGCGAAATCGGCAACGTGAACTCGGAAATCTTTTGCAAGACAACTGACTACCTGTTGCACGTTTGGGAACAATCTACTTCGTGGAAATATACCAAGTTGTTTCGATATGTTGTTGACGATACTTTGGAAGCGTAGACGTGGAGTTTGAAATAGGAATGCGTTGGATGGATCGAAGAGGAGCTCAAAGGCGTGATGCGAGAGTCTGGGTCATGTGATTTATCTGTCATGTGACTCTCGATTTCTGAACGGAGGCAGCCTTGCATAGCGGGTTGGAGTGTACCCCGCGCAGCCTCGTCCTCACGAATCGCAAGTTTACTGAGAAGCCTTACGGAGTACTTCCGAACCAAATCCGAGAAGGAAGGCAACAGATGATATGTCTACGGGAATTTAACTCACAGAATCGACCTCTCCCTTGCCTTCCATCTTCCGAACATCTCGCACACTCCTCTCTCAAACCCGTCTTCCATCCCCCTTTCCCACCAACGTCATGCTGCGACGCAAACCGACGGCCCTAACGATAACCAGCGAGGACATCGCGGCATTTGAAGAATCGCACCTGCGCAAGCTAGCCTACGCGCGATACCTCAAAACAGGCGAGGACCCGGACGGATACTTTCGAAACGGCAATCCCCAACAAAATCAGAATCCAAACCACCAACACCAACAGCAGCAGCAGGCCACCACGGCTGCGGGGACGGTGGACCCGAATGATGAATTGAAGCCGTTGCCGGGCGATAAGGCGCGGATTGTGAGGAGTCGCGAGGAGAGGATTGGTGTTGGCGGCGGGACGGCAGGTGGGAGTGCGAGGTGACGTGAGTACCGGAGAGACAAGACTCCAGATGAACTGATATTATACGCTTTCGGGTCCCTATGAGATTTAGCGATAAGGGCTTATGGTGGTTCTTGCACAGAGCAATGATTTTGGATGGTACACCACAAAACAAGAACAATAGTGGTGCTTAGATATACCACGATGAGGCTGGGTTCACGCCGGCAAGCAAGCTGAAAAGATATGGTTTTGGATATCTTCGTTGTACGGAGCAACTGTAAATCTCTCGTGGAATATCTCGCAGAGCCAAGTGCTATTCGGTGCAAGGTATCTAGGCCGTTCCGATCGAATAGAGACTGCCATCTAATATTGGTACATACAAGAGTCCAAACCCAATCAATCCTTCTTATCATCCTCCACCCTCGGCTGCTTTGACTTATCAGCGTCCTGGGTCTCCCCATTTGTTGAGTGCTGTCCCTGACCCTCCTCGG
Source organism: Exophiala aquamarina CBS 119918 (assembly GCF_000709125.1). Lineage (NCBI taxonomy): Eukaryota > Fungi > Ascomycota > Eurotiomycetes > Chaetothyriales > Herpotrichiellaceae > Exophiala > Exophiala aquamarina. Next base: position 898,446 of record NW_013550579.1, read on the forward strand.
TGATGGTCTCCATTCTGTCAGCATTTCGTCGTTCTTCCTCCTCGCGTGCTCTCCGCTCTCTTTCGAGTCTGTTCTGTTCCTCTTCCATACTCATGCGCAACGCCATGGCAAGTTCAGGATCGGCTGAAGGATCGATTCCAAACTCAAAGCCATTGCCACCTCCACCGCTGGTCTCAACACCTTCCATGCCACCGCTTCCCTGTCCCATGTCACCTCCCATGTTGACAATGGGTGTCGTGATAAGACTATCGCTCAGTAAACCGGGCCCAGGTGGAACGATTGCCAGATAGTTTCCTTCACCGCTTGATCCACCGACCGCCTCAATGAACTTCTCCAGGATGGGTCTCGTGCTGGACTCGATGGCATCGCCGAATGCGACGAAATCCACCGAGACATTGTTCTTCTTACACTTCTTGGCCAGCTTGACCAACTCTTTCTCAGTATCGTTCTTGTCTCCAAACTTAGGGTCCAGTGCACTGCAGATCAGGACGACGATTCGTTGCCGTTGTGCTTTGTTTGCTCTGTGCTTGAGGGCCAGCATTGCGACGCTGATTGCAGTTCCTAACCGGATATGACCTTTGATCTTGGTTTCATGCAGGCCTGCGAGGACGGCACCGAAGTTTGTAGTGGGTGTATTGAGAACTGTAGGACCTGTACCGGCCATGGACAACAGGCCGACAGCAGATTCGGGATTTGAAGATGTTTTGGCGTTGAAGATGAGTGAGACGGCTTCGGATTGTGATGAGAAGCGGTTGGGTCTGCAGAAGATTAGGAGAGTCACCGGGGGACGAATAAGGCAAGCTTACAGGTAGTCACCATTGCGACTGGTTTCGCTGTTGTCGACAACGATCATGGTAGCCTCGAGCACCATGGTGGCGGTATTGAGGAGGCAGATGAAGGAATGACTAGGAAGGGAGAAGATTTAGAGGTGGTTAGAGGTGGTCTGGAGGAAGGGTGACCGAGTATGTCTATTCTAGAAGGGTTCTGATTGTAGTCTGTTTTGGAAATGGCTGTTGAAGAGGATGAAGCTGGGGATAATAGCAACAAGAGATGGAGACGGAGACGACGACAGAAACGCAGGCACGGATTCCATCACGCGTCCGAAGAAATGGCTTGGCGGCATCATTCCGAATGCCATGCTATGCATACTGCACCACCTTCACCCTCACCCTCACACGTCTTCCACCATGACCACTTGTCGGACCACACTCACGATAGAGAATACCACTTTCTTTAAACTTGCTCTTCGTTCAGACATGCATCTTTCTTGAAAGTTACCTCTGCAGCCGCAAGTCGGCGGACCCAGACGCCCTCTGCAAAATGTAAGTCCATCCTCCGAATATGCATCCCTCGACTTCCTTGGCCCAGAACCGCGACAAGCTGACGCGCATGTCGCCCTACCACTAGGCCCGTCTTCGCACTCCTGATCATCTCCAAAGCCGGCTCACTTATCTACCACCGCACCTTCCCAACCTCGACACCAGGAACCGCAGGAAACAGCACACAAAGCCAACCCGTCGGAACACTAGGACTTCCAGGCACCAGCACCCTAACGACGAATGACTACCTCGTGCTAGCAGGGACATTCCACGGCGTGCATGCCATCACACGTTCCTTGACCCCCAGAGTACCCGTCACGCCCTCGTCCGCGAGTTCCTCATCCCGGGATTGGACATATCCAGATCCAAGCGTCGCGCCTTCGGGCATTGAGTCCATGGAGTCCTCTTTTTTCCGCTTGACGGTATTCCAAACCCTCAGTGGTACCAAGTTCTTACTGTTCACGGATCCGAGCATGCCCAACACCGATGTCCTGATGAAGGGCGTCTATGAGAGATATGCCGATTTCGTTTGCAAGAACCCTTTTTGGCAGATGGAGATGCCCATCAGGATCGATGCCTGGGAGCGAAGTCTTAACCAGTGGCTGACTCGGCGGTGAGAGGAGATGAAATGATGGAATTCCGACAAGGAAGCATCTTGGTAGCCCATCCATTGTCCGGGCAGCTGGTTTGTCATCAAGGCGGCTCATGGAGCCCACCCTCTCGTGGGCCAGAATTTGGGTGAAAGGCTGGCCGTGGGGCATGCAACCTCCTTGTTACATCACGCCATGGGCAAGCACCCAGAAAGGTTAGATCTGGGGGAGTACTGTTTTGCCCACGGCCCAGGAGCGAGAGACCATATCATGATGCACAACAGAGGCATGACATGCATCGCAGCTTACTTAAGCGACATAGGTGAAAGTGGCTCTGGAGGAGGATTACTCCCTACCAGATCAACAACTAGAGGCTGGCGGTTCGACCTCGATTGACCTCAAATAAGCACGCACATTTTAGACAGGAGAATCCATTCGCGCGGGCCAGCGTCCGTAATCATGATCACATGTGTAAGCTAATTAGCTCTTGCACATGCCTGATCGCTCGATGGAGCACAGGCACACAGGTGCAGTAACAGTACAGATACAAGACAGTGCCTGCCGCTGCTTGCGACTCGGCCATATACTCCCCGATTGAGGCAAGACATGGTGTATCCTTTGAGGAAGGCGCATCGCGTCGCGTCCTTCGTTGTCCTTGTTTTTCTGCTTCCTCAACCACTGCCTCATACGCCTTTCAGAGCGTCGTGGCATACATACGTACATTCATACATCATACATCGCCGTTTCACATTCTTTTTCCTTGGTCGATTCTGTTCGTCGTTCATCGTAGAGTGTGCGGCTGTACACAAGGAGGAGGAACACGTGCGTCCGGTTGCGCGTGTTCGGCCGAGGGGGTTTTCATTGAACGGGTTGTCTTCATCTCGTCCTATCCCTTTTCTCTTGTCTGTGACTACTTCTGGCAGTTGAAAACCCAAGGAGCAGCATGGAAGATACGCTCGTTAATGCTGATCGTAGTCCCAACGCCTCTTCAAGCCAGCCGGGTCAATAACGCTCTGGACACTCTGTTGCCACTGCCGGGGAGTCACAAACTGCATGGCTGCAGCACCGGCGCCGGTGGTAGCATAGCCGGTGTTCGCGGAGCTGGGGAGCTGGACTGGTTGGACGGAGAGGGGGCTACTGGTATCCGGGTGGAAAGCTTGAGCGTGCTGTGCGAAGTACTGCTGCTGCTGCTGCTGTTGGTGTTGGTTGTATCCTGTCGGGGAGGTCGTGAACGGGGGAGAATTGGTCGAGGCGAAGCTTGAATTATTCATGGACACGCCAGAGACTCCAGGAGGGGAGGCACCGCTGCCACCGTAGAGTGAAGGAGGGGGTGCAAGCTGTGAGGGTTGGATGGCAAATGCCGTGTCAAATTGTTGAATGATGGGAGTGGGGTTCCATTGAAGGTCAGAACCCGGTGCGGCAGTTGGATGCTGGTAGTAGCCCCCAGCGCTAGTCGGCATAGTGGGATATTGAGGGTGCTCGGGCAGTTCGTAGGGTGAGGAATAGATGGGGGTCTGTGGTTTGGAATCGGTCGCTGAGTAAGCTGATATGGGAGGTGTGGCTAAGTAAGGGGGTTGCCCACGCATGGTGTTGAGTTGCAGGTGTTGGGGCATGTAGGCATTTGCCGGCTGTTGTTGCAATTCAAGGATATTCGGTTGCGGTACTGCTGCTGACTGAGGGACAGGCGATGGACCTGACTGATCAGAGGGTGACCCTAATGGAAATGATTCTCTCAACTCGAAAGGCTTGGTGACATCTGCTGAAAAAGCTGCACGCAGTGCATTAATCTGTGCCTCCGTCTCGGTCATCGGCCAAGCAGATATGCATTTCTCGAGAATTCGCATGTGTCGGACAAAGTAATCGCGTGCATCGTTATTGATGTCCGGGTCAGGGGAGGAAATCGCGACAAGGTGAATCATGATGCAGGTAAGAATGGCGTAAATGGTGAAATTAATACCGCGTTGCATACACAAAAGGCCTGTGAGATCAAAACTCGCAAGAATGCCTTCTTGTAGTTTGCAAAGCACTTTTGCAGAGTTGTAGCACACAGTCATATGTTGCTTCCACGCCCCATCTGCAGAGTACGTTTGAGTCGCAGAGAGTTGAGGCCGCCGAAGCATGACGATTGCGAGGTGGTAGTGCGAATGCATGTTGCCCAAGAAGTGGGAGGATACCTTTGGAACAGTCCCATCCGGAGGTAGTACTACCTGAAGGTCTTTAGGTAGATCATCGGGCCATTTCCTGAAAGTGGTGTTGTATGCGACGAATTCCTGGTCCAAGCCCCAGTCCTTTTTCTTCTTGAGCTTGTGCGAGACGACGGTGATGAGTCGAATATTGCGGACGTTTCGGACAAAATAGGCGAATTGCCTTGATATGGACTTCTCGAATTCATCGATATCCGAGCATGGTGGAGTTGCGCTTGTTTCGACTGAATTCGGATCAACCGCAAGATCAGTGCGACCTTCAGATAGATCTTAGAATTTCCACAGCGACAGAATCAGGGTCATTCACTAACCTTGAGGGCCTCCCACCATTGTCTCGCAGACCAGTAAAGTCTGCCAGACACGCGTCTTTGTTAAGCAGTCTACCGGATCTGAGCCACATTGCTCTCCTGCTGCATGGGTGTCGAAATGCTCGTCAAGTTCAAGATCCTTTGCCATGGAGACAGCTGTTTTGCATGTCATCCAGGAGCGGTAGTAATACCCTCTTTTCGGCGCACTCTCTCGGGCTTTTAACAGCAAGATTAAAGCCTGCAGCGTGCTTAGTCGCGGGCTATCCAGGAAGGACGCCTCATGCTCTGGTCCATATCAGTATGCTTTCACATCCCATAGGTGTCCTAACTTACTGTTCGCCAGAGCCAACCACTGGGCTCCCTGAGCGGGGTCATCTGAAAGTCGACCGGCATTGGCGAGGACTGCTTCAAGGACCAGGGGGCTCATAGAAGATCGATCACTCTGCCACTGATTGTAGAAATGACTTCTGCAGAGAACAGGGGCATAAGGGTGGACATCTCTGAAAAAGGTCTTGAACGCCTGCATCGCGTCCTCCTGAGACGGCATCAATTCGGGTGGTATTCGAATTTGCGAACCTGCACCAGTACTTAAAGCAGCAGAAATGTTGGGCTCAGGCTCGGGTTCTTGGAGGGGGGCTTCGATCTCCTTTCCAGTCGTCTTGTCTGGCCGCAGATATGGGGCAACACCATTTTCGCCGATTTTCAACGTGCCTAGGTGTTCCATCAAGTCCTCAGCGGTAAAATGATCGGAGGGAGACGAGCCGGCTCTCTCTGACCGTACATGTTCAACTTCGGGCTGGTTTGGTTGATATATCTGAGAAGCTTGATGGTAGGGATCGTTCAAGGTTCCAGGATATTGTTGCGGACTTGGATAGTAGTTACCATAGGGCTTATCGAGTTGGTCAAAAGGTGATTTTTGATAATTGGTAGCGTAAGCGTCATAATGAAAAGCATCGGCCTGATTAAGCTGGAAGGCGGGGTTATGTTGGTAGGGTTGTGCTTGAGGGATTGTTGTGACGGACTGGTGGGTAAAAGACGTCGCATCAACGGAATCTAGCGATACATTTCCTGGGTCGATTCCATCATCGCCTTCCAACCCTCCAGCTGGTGGGACACAATGTAATTTGAGTCGAACACATGCGGCACATGGCCAGGTGTTTGTGGTGGCGGAATCACATTTGATCTTTCGACGGCGACAATTTTCGCAAGCTCTCATAACCTTGAGTCGCTTATGTCGATTATGCTCATCGACAAAGACGTAGTTTTTGGGGCCATTTGCCGGCGCGGTGGATAGCGAATAAGTCTGCATTGTGGCAGATCATCCGAATCACAGACGGGCTGACACCACATTTGGTAAGGGCAAAGGCGGGATGTTTCCTCAATCAGGGGCGCGTCCGTGTCGCAAGGAGGCTAAAATCGATGATAAAGAATGTATATCAAGTCCGGGGTTATGCGCCGATTGACAGGATTGAGCCTATTATGATGGCCACATGAATGCGCATTGAAAGAGTGAAGGCTGGAAGGACTCCGAGATGTGGTCGAGGTACGGATTAAAGTGAGGGACTCGGTCCTCCAAGATGGAGTGGCAGACGGGGAGATGGAGAAGATGCTTTTGCTTGTGGCGCACCGTCGAAACTTTGACCTCGGCACGTGCAGCGATCATATGCTCCTTCTCTACTGATGATGGGAATGAGGCGGCTTTGCAATTGACGGACAATCAACCATCAGGAGAGGTTGATTTCTGGGTCAGACACTGGTGCAAACGAAAGAGATTCGAAGAAAAGTTCGAGACAGCATGCGACAGCCACCTGAGATAATCCAGTAAGAATGCTAAGAGTGTAGTGCAGAGGAGTGCAGAAAGTGGAGGCCCTTGACACCACAGGGGCCCGCTTATGCGACCGAACTCTGACGGAACAAGCGTAGAACCTGATCCGGTGATGAGTGTGGTGATGGTGGTGTTGGTGGTGGCCTCCGGGGTGGGTGATTTCTGATGACCTGCACCACGCGGCGTGGACAGCTTGTTGAAGGCTGAGCAGCGAACGTGCGAGTTCAGAGGAGAGGGAAATAAACTCACAGACCAAGGGGTAACTTTTTATGGAAATCAGGAGTTAGCATCGTGGTGTATTTCGACGTGGTTTCAAAAGTGAAGAAATAGTAGCGGTTGACCCCGTCCTGAAGTGAGGGTAGGTGAGGATTGCAGGGTGTGGCGGTTACAGGGGCGAGGTCTGGGTTTCTGGGAGTCGGGGCCTGGGAGGGCAGAACTTATGAGATGATGGAAACTGGAACGGGGCACGGATTGGGCGGTTGGACATCCAGAGGCCAGAGGCCAACACACAAGCGATCAAAGCGAGCTGTCGGCATCGCCATCCCATCGCCATCCCACCGCAATACAGCATCGACAGGAATTTCCGCCGAAAGTCAAGGTACGAGGTCCTCGTGCATGGCAAGGGACTCGGTACTTGAGCTACACACGGATGTACAGAGCACGGAGTCCCTCGTCCTCTTCTCTGCAGCTTTGGCCATCTCCAGAAGTGAAAGGACCACCGTTCCTACTGCTGCTGGTCGTAGCAGGAACCCAAGCTACAAGGTGAGGTGCAAAGGCGGCCCCTGTGAGGAAGTGAAGTGGTATTGAAATTTCAGCCGCACACAAACATGCCCTGGCACGCCTGCTTCTCTGCTATTGGTATGAGTACGGAGTACTTGTAAGCGGTTTGCCTCCTGAGTCCTTGCACACATCCACCAACTGCCGGGCGTCCAACGATCCTAGGCAGTGATTGCAGGAACAAGATCTGATGCCTCCTCGTGGCGATCAATGTTGCTGAACTCTCTCGCCAAAGGCCGATTCGTATAGTTAGTCCATGGCCATGCACAGGCCACATGGCTAGGCACATCCAAGTCAGAGTTAGTTAGACAGCTTGGTCCTGGCCTTGCGACACAGGCCCCAGCCATGCCCCGACTCGGGGGCACGAATAACGATCATCGTCTCTCGTGCGGCGCACGGCTATGGAGGATGATTGTGCGTACTGAAGGCACCACACCCGGGCACTTCAGCTGACCATTTGTGCCTGATGTGCAGGGCACTTTGGGTGGCGGGTTAAGGTTCTCCAGGTACAGACGGGGGGGCCTTGACGCTCGACAGGCCCCTCGGGCTCTTGATTGACAGCCCAACTAGCCTCCGATTACGACAGCCTACGCCACCAATCGCCGGGCCTCTCGGGGACTCGTTCCCCCCAAAGCTCGCCTTTCGGTGCTTCTTAAGGCTGACTCCAGACCCAGGTCCATGGACACATTCCCGAAGTCATTCTTGATGGAGGGGGCACCCATCACTGGTTGTACGGTGCACGGTGTACGGTGTATGCCTCCCATGAATACGACAGGACATAGAAGATGCTTTTGCCCACCCAGTGCCCGAGCAGGGTCCTTCCTCATTACCTAATAAGTACTCCAGACCCAAGGGAGATGGTAGATTTCCCTCGAGTCCTGAGTCTTCACGCCTGGCCTCGTCCTCTGTCCCTTGTTCTGGAAAGACCCGGATTCCCACACAATCGGATCAAACCATGGCCAAAACTTGGTTCGCTTCTTCTCACCGAACCCTCGCACTTGGGGGGACTCGTACTCCGTACTCGGTAGATCGTACGGCTTGTCCCTCGCCAATTGGCATCCAACGTGCTTAATCCTGGCTTTCCTGGCTTAGCCCGATGTGACACAATGAGAACCAAGACATCGTCTTCACTCCTAAATCTACCATAGCGACCCTGATCATTCGGCTGCTTTGGCGAGCAACGTCTGATCTCTTCTGATCGTGGTCACGTCGCGGTGTGCGACTCCCGGCCTCAGTGTCGTAATATCACGCATGCATGAACCTGCCCTGCCATGCAACTACAGTATCTAACGAAACGAGTTTCAGACTTCGCCTCCCCGCAAATTGATCCCTGTCTCAGAGTCATAGATAAGACATGGCCCGAGACGTTTATCGCTGTGCATCGGCCTACCAAGGAGACTGGACTCCCTAGCGAGTAAAATCAGGGTCGAACCCATCGGCTTCTGTATAGTCCTCCAATTGGCGACTGACTTCACCGCCGCAAGCTGTTTCCGGTGCCTGATGAAATTCGAGGGGTGCTACGAGGCATGCACTACGAGTACCTCCGACTACTCTACGTACTGTGGACTGCTGAGTGTTGTTTGGGAAGCGATCTTTAATGGAGCCCGCTGATTTGCTTGCCACCAGCCACCTATTTCTGATACTCAGGGGATGCTCATGGCAAGTTGAGAAGCACGTTGAGCTGGACGTCGTTTGCTCTGTGATGGAGCACTCCGTGACCGAAGGTCTTCATTAGTTCTTGAAAAGCATGTGGGCCACTGAGAGTCAATTTCCTTAGCCACCCTCGCCCCCCACGAAAGCCTATCCATGGATGGGAAGGGCTGGTGGATGCTGGTCACACGCTGCTGGACGCCCGCTGGTGGGATGTGCTGTGCTGCTGAGTCAGTTTATCCGTTGCCAAGACACAACCGCCCTACAGCGAGGGGCCAAGAGACAATCTAATTAGCATTTGAATTCCCAGCTAGCGACGGCTCAATTATATCCGGCAACTTAGCCGAGATTGTCTTGGCCTCAGGCTTGATCTGAGCCTTGCTCCCTCCCTTCTACAGTACTCTGTACCTCACAGTCCGACCCCTCAACCTTGCCACCAGCCTGCACCGCCGCCACCACCACCACCACCACCACCACCACCACTCTGCATCCCCGAAAACACCATAGGTTAGGACTCGGTTTCCTCTGCATTGTCGCTTTGCGCCACGACCTTGTTTCTCCCCTTACCCAACATCCTTCTCCAAGGCACCTGTCGCAAATCCGCATCAAGCCTTCAACTGCATCACTTCCGCGATTTGGCCCTCCCCAATATCGTGCCCTGTATCCCGTAATGGAAGACGGAAAGAATGCAAACCCACTCATCCTCAACCCATCTGATCTCCCAACACGGAGACGCCGGCCATCAACAAAAGAAGACCATCTCCATGGCAGCGCAACTTTCACCTATCCCGCTCCTGCTTTCACCAATGATCCATTTATGCGATCCTCCAGCCCCTCTTCGCTGGAAGACAGTGACCGCGATGCGGAAGATGAACCGATCGATACCCAGGAGATCTATGACCTAGTTGCCACAATGTCAGATCCAGAGCATCCCATCACTCTAGGTTCTTTGGCTGTCGTCTCCCTGCCAGATATCTCGATTAAACCCACAATACCCAATCGACCCAACTCAATCCTCCAGACGGTAACGGTTTTGATTACCCCAACCATTCAGCATTGCAGTTTGGCCACGGTCATCGGTCTTGGGGTCAGGGTCAGATTGGAAGAATCGCTACCGCCACGGTACCGGGTGGACGTTCGAATAAAAGAAGGAACACACTCCACCGCCGATGAGGTGAACAAACAGCTGGCTGATAAGGAAAGAGTCGCTGCTGCGTTATGGAACCCAACCCTCCAGAGTTTCATCAAGAAGATGTTGGAAACCTGCGAGTGATCAAAAACTAGATTGTTAACAACCACCCGAAGGAACGCAAGCTGGTACGCTCAGTTGGCTCTGCCCTGGTAAGCTGCTCGATGCTTCAGGTATTCACCCGCAGAAGATCATCTCAAGATCATCCACCATGCCCCCATGTCATTCCTCGATACTCCGAAACCATCTTTATCTCCGAAACCATCAACCGTACCAGTAAAGAACAATCAGGCCTCGCGTCCCATTCCCAGAGACAAAAACAGGGATATCCTCTAAAAGCAATGAATGGGTCAAAAGGCCTAGGATGGCAAGGCCGCGCATGAATGGCAAAAATTGAAAACACCCAAAACGAAAGAAAAGCCCACGGTGGGGGTCGAACCCACAGCCTTCAGATCGGCCTTTGATAAGAGTCTGACGCTCTATCCAATTGAGCTACGCAGGCGCCTTCTAAAATCCATTATGTTTTTTGGACTGAATTGTGGGCGCATCTTACGGTACTTGAATTTTTATGGGTTCCGCTCTGCCAGGGAGGGAAAAAATTAGGGGCAAGGCTACCAGATGCAGCCTAGGTGACGCTATTTAGTATGCCAAGCCTCCCACGTTGGATCCCTGGCTGCCGGCTCGTTCCCACACCTGGCATCCACTGAATTCTCTTCTGCTTCAGAGTCGAGATTCAAGAGTCAAGAGTCCAGACAAGGACAAGCGCACCATACCGTTGATACATGGCTGTTCGATATTATCGTTGATGATGGCATCATGCCTCTCTGGAAGAACAGGTACTGGATTTCGCTCTGCCTTCAGAGCCGAGAGTCCACAGTCAAGACAGAGTCGAAGACACATTATGCCGTGCCATGCCGTCGTACAGGACCGCTCGGCATATTGTTATTGATATCGGTGGCTTCGTCTCTCCACATATTCCGTCGACGTAACGGGTCATAAATATCGAGCAACTATCTAGCTAACCTAACCTAAATATAAGAAATTGTCAAATCCAAATACAATCCTATATCTTGGCAAACACCTTCCACAGCCTTCCTGCATTTCTTCCTTCCTCCTTTCTTCGCTGCACATTATGTTTCAAACATTCACCCAAGAGAACCAGTACCAACTTCCCCCTCTTCTCGCCACCCAATCACCTCCATCAGTCTGCCCCTTGTTCGAGAAGAAGTTGCCGGATCGGTTCCTCTCGAACGCAGCAGACACAGTTCAATGTGCGGCAAAATTGAGCGAGGTAAATGTCCCCATTGTCTTGGTGATACTTAATGCTATATTTGACATGGTTACAGTTTGTAGACTTGGTCTTGTTCACTCACCATTGGACCTCATTACCGATTCCAGTGCTAATATCACTCCACAGTCCGCTGTAGAGAATCAATTTGCAACTGTTTCATCGGAGTTTGCCCTAGCTGCGGCCTAGAAGTCATAGGATATTGCTCCTGCACTCGTTCGTGGACACAGCGTTAGCGAATACTCTGCACTCTGTGGGGCCGGTTTCTTGTCCATCGCCAACATGTTATACCTCGTCGGACAGCGGGCACGTCTCGTTGAATAGAACTGTACTAGCGATGCTTATCAAATGCTATCCGCGACGCTTGGGATGGTGGAAATCCGCAACTAGTTACCAGAATAGTTGGAGATGTTCTGTATCAATACGCCAATAGCTTCTGTTGTCAGCGGGAAAGCTAATGCTGTCGTGGCCTTCCCAGGTGAAATGGAGTAAAACGGCTTCAGGACAGACGGACAGACCTACTCAAGAATGCTTCCGGCGTTTATTCCCGTCCCATGGATCCAAGTCTGCAGCAATTCAATGCTCTCGCTGAGGATGTTGTTTTTAGCAAAGCTTCAGTCCCAGTCGCCTCGACTTTGGATGATACGATTGTAAGGATCGTGGATTCTTCTCGCCAACTTATCGGGCTGATCAAATGCGCAAGCCTGTCAACTTTGTTGGCGCACTCAAGTCTGCTCAAGAGAGCGAATGTACCAACGATCAAACATTCTACTTGGAGCTTGGTCCGAGCCTAGCATGCCTCGGACTAGCCGCTGCCTCCATTGATGTCCCTGCGACACGTCAGACGATCTCATCGAGACAACGTGAGTACGACTCAAAAGCCACTGCTACTGCCATGCCCATAGTATATCTGGCAGGACTGTCTATCAACTAAGCGGCCATCTATGGTGAGCATATCGATACCCTCAACATCCTGCCCCTGCCAAATGTACTCGTTTGAAGTCATGAAATACTGGACGCCTTACAGAACATCGGAGCCTGCACACATATCTCATAGTGGTTATCACTCCAATGAAGGCCATTACGAGCCAAAATTGATGGGCTTCCCAACTACAACCGTCTAACGCATTGAGACAGAGGAACACTCGCGATCAAAAATTTGTGTTGTACTTGCATCGATATTAGCAGAACAACCTGATGGCTGTAATGCAATGCCCATGTTGAAGGCGGAAAAGCTATTCATCCTAGCAGTATCCTTGCGAACATGGCTTGCGCCGCAGTGAGATAGGTATACTAGCGTATCCATTCAAGGAAACCTCTGGGAGTGATGTCTTTGGAAGGCCTTGACATCTCTCATCCTGTCACTGTCTCAGGAAAACATTTTCACCAGGTTGTTCGGGTTCCAGCGGTAGCCTCAAGTTCTTTTGATTGGACTGTCCAAATTTCTGGCAATTCAAAGGACCATCTCAATCAGGCTCTGTCTGCTATCGCCAAGGAGACAGGGCACTCGATCGGGAACATGAAAGACAAGACGGTTTTGGAGGACATGGGTGTTGACTCTGTGATGAGCGTTGCAACACTTGATGCAACAATCGAGACTATTAAGAAGAAGAGCAGCAGCAGCATCACGCTGCCAGCGACCGTTTTCAGCGTTCATCCTACAGCAGGCGCGATGAGGACAGCGCTTGATGATATGGTCGAGTTTGAAGCCCCTAAGTCGTCGCAAATTGTAAGACTTGACGATAGGCATAGCCGCCATCAGCAAAGATCGTAACCATTAGCGAACCACCTGCGGAGGTTCCAGCATTCCCAAGCTAGAGAATAGAGCCAGTAACTGCCTCAGAATCCTCCCGTGGTACAGTCACAAAATTACCTGCACCGAGTATCACTCATGAGAGCGTGATTGCACAACTTCTAAAACAAGAATCAACACCTGTACAGCTGAAGAAATAATACTCAAGAAATGTCTTTTCGCTTCAAGGCCAAGCATTGTCTAGCAAGACACCATTGTTTTTTCTCCTAGATAGGGCTAGAAGCAACGCAGCGTACATACATCTACCATTCTTCTCCAGCAGCCTACCAGTATATGCTCTTGAGTCTCCATTTCTGCATTGCCCATTGGAGTACTCAATATCCGTCGATGAGATTGCATTGCTGTTCATCGAAGCTATCCGGAAGTCCAAGCCGAAAGGGCCATCCTTCACGGGAGGTTGGTCCGCAGGTTCGGTATATGCCTACGAGGCTTCACGCATCCGGCTCTGGAGGCAGGTGAGACTATTTCGTGTCTCATACTTCTGAACCTGCGCATCCCACAACCTATGCCAGATGGCATGGAGTTGACAATGGAGATTTTTGCACAAGTCGGACTCTTCACAGGCATTCAGTGAGTGGGTAGAGCTATTGCCCCAATTCGAGAAGCTCAGACAACATCTCTTCAGCACAGTCAAGCAACTGATGGCGTTCAGGGCACTGCCAATGCCACAAGGTAAGTGATCTCTGAAGGCGGTCATCATTTGGGCAAGAAAGAGAATGATTGATGTAATCAAGCATCAAGGTTTAGATACGGAATGGGCATCAAACATGGATCAGGAGCTGGAAGGAAACGTGATGGAGGATGAGAGCATGAGATTGGCAGCTTGGTTCTATGGCAGGAGAACGGAGTTCGGCCCAAACGGCTGGGACGAGTTGCTGGGTGAAGTTGATACCCACGTGGTCGAAGGCGCCGATCTTTTCCGTCTAGCCTCTCCACCATGTTGTCAAACCCACTGACTGGCAACTTCGTGCATGAGGCTGTAGCGGCGTTCACGGCAGTGCTTCGGGGACAGAAGCTGGCTGATGTCCAGCTAGGTTATGGGGGTGCCAGATGTGGCATGCTCACAGTATTTTGGTGGTGCGCATATTTATTCCGAGGGTTACCGTGGACTAATGGAGGAATTGATGTGTAGACTCAACATCCATTTGAACAGTCAGCATGACACAAGGCTTTGTATTTATGTTAATAGGATGGCAAGTGAATCAATACTCCTCAGAATAAAGCGTGTTGTGAGGTTCTACGAAAAAAGAATGTACGAGTAAGTCTGTCACGTGACTCTGGAACCTTGGCGCGCGTCATCTCGGCGCGTTAACATTTTAATAGGCGATCCAGCAGAGACGTTGAATTATAGCCAATAAACTGTGCACGTGGGTGGGTCTGAAGATTCTTTTTCAATGTTTAGATCCACCGCCACCCCTTATGCCCGTTTTCGGACTCTGCCTTCCTCCCAGGTTGCTCAACTTGCCACCAACCACAGTAATCCACCATCTCTTAGCGATGCAGCTTAACATAAATCAAGCAACGAAAAGCTCGATCGGCCGCTTGAGGCCGGCTACAACGCAGAGGACTTTTGAGTTGAGCGGAGCGGTGGAGTTGCGCATTCTCGCCTTCTCCTTCCTCATCCCACTCCCTCGTACCGCGAGGAAGCATCCCACATAAACAGAGTGCCAGTGGTAGGTGGTAAAGTCTACGTTACAGTGCTCGCCCTGGTTTTTTGCCGCTATCCGTGTGATTTTCAATTTTCTACCCCTCGGTCCATTACTTTCGTTACTCTTCCTACAAAATATCAAGGCCCAGGGTCAGTCCCAACTCTAGCTTTTCAAGACCTGCGAGCTGAACTCGGTTCCTGTATCTTTCAGAGCCTGGGGTGTGCAAGCCTCGTTTGAATCCATCACTATCTCGTCTTTCACGTTAGTACAGCTCAGGATCGCTCAAGCTGAATTCCTCTCAGCCTCTTGGCTCATTTATGGTCTAAGGTCGGCAAAGAAGATCTCACGAGGCCTCGTCATCTCATCATCTTGCAGTCAATCTGCAATACTTGTCAAGCATCCACCAGGATCAGATACCAATAGCCAAGGCACGCTGCCGCCTCGCCAGCCGTCTTCAAAGTCGCTCGGTAACCAATCATACGCCGCGCTTCGGTCTCGTGCCTCGACTCAAGCATTAAGCTGGCATTGCTTACTCTGCAGCCTCAGTTCGCTTGGACGTCTGAATCGGGAATTGTCACATCGGTGGCTTTTGCCCCATCCGTGGTTTCCGGCCAACAAGCCTTTTTATGCTCATTCAAGCTTGTCGCTCGATCGCTCGGCATTCATCTTCATTCTCGAGCATTAGGCTTGGCAGCCAACCCTCGTACATCCCAGGTGCTGGTTTTCCTTCTTAAACGGGTGTGTTCCTTCGACTCATCCTAGAAGCACCGACCTCTTTCCCGTCAAACCCAGAGCTTGCCTTTCCCACAATACTTCACTAGCTTCTACCAATGACTTCAGAAGGCCCAGTGATCGACTACGGTCCGAATGCTCCGCACGGACCTGATGTTACCGGACATCATGCCCCATTAGAAGATCCCATGTTCGACATGAACCAGGATGAAGAGCATATGTTCCGTACCATTCTGAAGCCTGACGACAGTTTCGACGAGAATGGAGTGTACTGGGCAGATTTACCCATTATCCAGCGGATCAAGTTCGTCAACAAAGTCAACAACGAGGAGGCCAGGAAAGAAGCCCGAGCAACCTGGGAAATGTTCAAAAAAGATCCATTATCCCCTGTTGGCTACTACTTCCGAAACATGGTCCTTCCAGGCGCTGGCCTCGGTCTTGAAGGTTACGTTCTGTTCTCAATTGGCAATTTGAAGCCTCTCTTCCAAAAAGGGTTTCCAGAATGCTGGAGCACTCATCAAATCTGTAACCCGACTTGGCTCAGCGCCGTTGAGTACCTGGAAATCTGTGGTATCATTGTCGGTCAAATTCTCGTCGGTATCATCGGTGACTGGGTTGGTCGTCGCTGGGGTTTAATCCAAGATGCCACGATCATGTTCATCGGCCTTATCATGCTTGTCGCTTCATGGGGAGTCACCCAGAATGGTTGGGTGATCTGTTATACCTGGTCACTGTTCTTCTATGGCATTGGAGTGGGCGGAGAGTAAGTGAAACCTAATGAAAGGTAGATGATTTATGCGACTGACCTTGTACAGATATCCAATGACAGCCACATCTGGTATGGAGAATGCTGTTGGATCTGGAAAGGTCTCCACCAGAGACGACCGGCTACATCGAGGTCGCAAGGTCACCGGCGGTGAGTGCTATCCCATGCAGTAGCTTTCAGCCTTCAAGGAACGTCCACCCTGACTATCCATGTAGCTTTCTTGATGCAAGGCTGGGGACAATTCTTCAATCAGGTTCTGCTCATCTTACTACTGTTGATCTTCCACCATGGCAGCGGAAACGCACCGTACTCCCAAGTTGCGGTTCAATACACATACCGTGTTTCCTTCGCCATTCCTGCTGTTGGAACGTTGTGGTTAGTCTACTACCGTACATTCAAGGTCAAGTCCGGAGCCAACAAGCAATTGCGCATCGCCAAAAAGAAATCTGCCGTCACCGGGTACGACACAGAATCTCTGAAGATTACAGTCCGACATTTCGGTGGCCGGCTTCTCGCAACTGCGGGTACGTGGTACATGAATGACGTCTTCTTCTACGGCAACAAATTGTTCCAAAGCGAATTCATCAAAGTCATCATGCCCCACAGCACGTCCATCATGCCTGGCTGGCTCTACAACTTGATCAACGTCGGAGTCTCGCTCTGCGGCTACTACTTGGCCAGCTTCCTCATCGACAACAAGCTCTATGGCCGCAAGCATATGCAAAGCATCGGATTCTTGATGGACTTCATCCTTTTCATTGTTCCAGCATTCAACTTTGAATACTACACCTCTGTCGATCACATCAAGGCCTTCCAAGCGATGTACTTCCTGTCATCTTTCTTTAATCAGTTCGGTCCCAACTCTGTCACATTCATTGCAGCGGCAGAGGTGTACCCGACCGCGGTGCGTGCCACTGCCCACGGCTTCTCCGCGGCCGTCGGCAAGCTGGGCGCCCTTACAGCCTCGGTACTATACAACTACATTGATACTCCTACCAAATTCCACGTCGTTCCCTGGTTCGGTCTTGCAGGCTTGGTCCTGAACGTCGTCTTCATGCCCGACACAACCGGCCTCGACCTGAAAGAGCAAGAACGTCGATGGGCGTTCATCCGCTCTGGCCGCGAGCAAGACTACCACGGGATCGCGATCCACCCCAAGCACTTGAGCTTGTGGGAGCGCATCCGGGGCGTCGGCAAACACTACGACGCAGACCTCGACTACAAGCAGCGCATCGACGAGATGAGAAAAGAATGGGAGCTCCGCATGCAAGAAAAGGTGGACGAAAAGGCAGGGCGCCTCAACGAGGAAGACTTCGACGATGAAGAGTTTCACGCTCATCTACAGTCTTACTTCCAACGATCGACCAGGAGAGGCACCTTCCAAGGGCCCTTCCGACACAACGGAGGCCCCCACCGAGACGAAAACCTGCTGACTGAGAAAATCCCCCCCGCTGAAGACAGCGACGGAACTCTAGAGAACGGGGTCAGCGGCGACCGCTAGAAGGCTAGATGGCACAGCGGTCAACGCACGATCCGGGACTACAATTTTCAGGATTAACAGAGAGAGCGAGCAAAAGAGCAGATATGAATGGACGGTGGGAGCTGCTTGCTTGCTTGCTTGCTTGCTTGCTTGCTTGCTTGCTCCATTGCTCCAGCGCAAATTGACATGAAATGAACTAACTACGAGCCAATGGAGAAGAAGAAAGAAAAAACTATTCATTACTCCCACCGGTGCGGAAAGTTGTGCCAGTATGTACGTACCTGCAGGACATTGTGCTCCGGAAGAAAGAATAGAAACTTCAGTCCGGTCGCTGCCTTCCTTTCCTTTCCCTCTTCCCCCCACCCCTCCCCATCGAGTTCTCAATGCAGGACTTGACACGGCAACGCCCCGTTGTCAATTGTTTTAGCATCGGGTAAGCCCTGGACAGTGATAATGATAGGCCGATCCTACGGTCCTAACTATTATTAAATCTGCAAGAAAGGCGAAAGCCAAAGCCAAAGCCAAAGCCCATGCCATGCACGCCATGGGTCTTTGGTCGTCGTGAGCACAAGACTTGGAGATCCCAGCCCATCATAATATACTATTTTATACTCACTTGCTGTGGACGCCTTAGTGCAACCGACCAGGATGGGTCATCAGCAGTCGTTGTGAAGCCCACCTGCCGCAATCAATCGGCATCGGCATCGGCATCGGCCTCCTACTCGAACTTTCACAGTGTAGCTTGCCTCAAACAGGAGGAAAGAACGCTCGATGCATCCATCCTTCGCTTCTGATAAAACGTATCAACTTACCGCGCATACGAACTCCGTGGCACGCAGGCAGCGCGGCAGGACGGGCAAAGGTCAGGATAAATCAAATTCTGGGACCATGGAGTGCACTGCGCGTAAGAGCAAGAGCTCGTTACTATACGGGCACCATTAAACCAGCACAGCAACAAGCAAAAGCAGGGAGAAGTGCATTTCATGTTTTAGCACCGGATTCTCATTGTCTACGAACTTTTTTAATTTTTGTCGCCGCGGCGACCGCCCACCGCCGACCACCACCACCCACCGCCCGAACAACCCCCTCTTACTCATGCTCCTCATCCTCCCACTCATCACTCTCCCTCTCTCTCCTCCAGCCTCTCTCCAACCCACCGACCACGCCCCTCGCCGCGTTGAGAGTCCCCTGCATCTCCTCCAGCATGCGGGTGAGTTCCGCCTCAATGACGTCGGTGCTCGCGCCGTCAGAGAGTACCGCCATGCTTGGAGGAGCTGCGCTGGGGACCTCAACGACAGGTCGGTGCACGGTGGTGCCCGTGGTTGGAAGGGCTTGTCCAGAGGAGGAGGGAGAGGCGAGGATGGTGGAGGATGTTCTTGCGTGACTGCTCGCACCGCCAGCACCTCTTCCAGGTCGGTTGACCATTGACGTATTGATTGATTGGCCTGGAAAGCCTTCTTCGCCGATTCTTGCTGGCCGACCCATTGGGTATGGACTCGGGCCAGACCCAGTGAGAGGGTTTGCTGTTGACAGGGAGCTGTACGCCATCCCCGTGGTCTCTCCGAGCATCGTTCGTCCTCTGCCGCTGTAGAAAGCGCTCATTCCTGCTCCAACGTCCTCTTCCAGTGTTGCTGGGCCTGGGTAGTCGTCATCCTCACGCTCGAGACCAAATGGATCAACGTCCGTGGATGACGTAGATATGTCTGAATAAGCCTCACTTAATGCTGTTGACGGGCGAGGGATGTCTTGTTCTTCGATATGTGCGAAATCATCCATGGTTACTGGCATAGTCATCTGCCGTGTAAGAGGCGAAGGTCTAGTTGGTGTCGGACGAGATGCTTGTAGCGGTCGCTGTCTGGTCATGGGCGGAGAAGAATCGATGACTGTAGTACTGCTTGGGGCAGAAGGCTTTTCATCCTGGTCATCATCTGTGACACTTACCTCAGCCATGGCGTTAGAAAATGACCACTCCATGGTTGCATGTTTTCTCGCTTTTTGTTCAAACTGGGTCGTTTCTGTTGCGCCAGACGGTTCTCCAGACGGTTCATCGAGTTGAACGGGAGATGGTTCAGGGGCATTGATTTGTGGTACAGTAGTCACGGATGCTTCTGACATGGCACTGGCAAATGACCAATCCATAGTTGCATGACCAGGGCGGGATGAAGTAATTTCCGCCGGCTCCTGTAGCTCTGGTGCTTTGGTTCTGTTCTTAACAGTCCAGTCTTCTTGAGACATAG
The DNA here is from genome assembly GCF_000709125.1 of Exophiala aquamarina CBS 119918. Lineage (NCBI taxonomy): Eukaryota > Fungi > Ascomycota > Eurotiomycetes > Chaetothyriales > Herpotrichiellaceae > Exophiala > Exophiala aquamarina. The sequence goes on from NW_013550579.1 coordinate 918,273, forward strand.
CAAAGTCATGCGAAACCGTATTTCTGGGGACTGCTTCAGCTGATGAGGTGCGTCTCGCAGTGAGTGATTGATTTTGGGGATCTCTAGGTCCTTTGGAATTCGCTCTTTTGTCGCGCAGGGTTGAAGCATCAGCGAGCCTGATGGTTTCTCCTCTTCTTGGGGTCGCAGGGTATGAGGTTTGGATCTTTTCATCTGTTCTTGGTGCAGCAACTGCAGCATAATCTGCTTCGTCAAAGTCCCCAAGATCAATGACATTTGATGCGATGGAGCTTGGTCGATCTTCCGCCATGGCTCGGAAAGGCAAGTCTGAAATACGACGCTGTTCTGGAATTGGGATGAAGTCAGTCTTGGTTTTGTACTCGTACGCAGGTTTGGACTGATCAAAAAGATTTGAAAGATCCGCTCCACGCTTGACTCGAGCTTCGAAATTAGCAAGTTGTGCCTGCGTCATTTGAGGCGAGTGGCCTGAAGGATTGATGGTTCCCTTTGGTGTTGCTTCTCCCTCCATAGTGTCGCTTGGTGATATGACCGAGAAGTCAGGGATTTCGAGAATGGCAGAAACGCGTCTCTCAAAGTCTTGAGTGATGCCAAAATTCCATTCGTCAACATCGTCAATGTTGTTATCTGGATCTTCCGTTGCTGCCGCGGCGGCACCGCCAGGCATGAAAAGGGAAACACGTTGACCACCTCCAAAGAGCCAGGCGTAGTAAATCTGGACAAGCTCGCTGAGACTGTTTGTGGGATGAGTGTCGTCGGTTTCCCGGAGGAAGTTATGTTCCAAGATATCTTTCATAGATGGTCTTGTAGCGACATCTGGGCTGAGGGCGTATGAGACTAGAGCACGTAATCCGTCGCTGAAACTGTCTTTCTCTGGGAGTGTAAGCGGTTGTTTCAGACGTCTCATTCGCATCTTCAGCTGCTGTCTTTCACGAAGATCACTATTCGGAGGACGTCCAACGGCGCATTCATAGAGAGTGCAGCCGTATTCCCAAACATCAACCTATTAGTGTAGTCAGTATGGTTGTCAGACAAGTTTGCACCTTCAATGAGCAATGAATAGGGATTCAATCGCGTTCCCTGATCTGGATTCGCTTGATCTGTCATTCGCGCTGAATCAAAGAGACACGTACTTCGTCTGAGTATTCTGGATTTTCAGTCCACAATTCGGGTGGCATCCAGTGCAAAGTGCCAATGAACGTCTTCCGTTTGTCTGCTCGAGTATCAAGCACAGTAGCCACACCGAAATCGCAAAGCTGAAGACGGCCTTCTTGGTGGATGAGAACATTTGCAGCTGTATTGAACAAGGAGGTCAACCAATACACCTTCTATGAACATGAGTCTACCACATTGCGTAGAGTAAGACATACCTTTCACATCTCTGTGCATGATTCCGGCTTCATGCAAGCCCTTGAGAGCTTTCGCTAGTTCTCTGGCGACCACAACAATGTACTTTTCAGAGAGGCGATCGCTGGTAGCCCGCATCTATGCAGAGGAAAGTCAGCTTGACACTTTTAAAGAAAGTGAGCGTCAGTGTGAAAGTCACGTGAGGTGATCAGGGGGCAAGCCTTCTCGAAACGGAAATCATAGATCCGTTGCACAAGATCCGTTCATCCATGACTGTGATCACACCCTCACCCTCGGTCTGTTCTCAGGATTGAACCTACCAATGTCTTGACACTGCCACCTGGGCAATGTTCACAAATCAGCCATAACTGACTGTGTACGGCCATTGCTTCGATCATAGGGTTTAAATTTTCGGCACCACTATCTTGAGCTTGTCTCAAGATCCTGATTTCACGGTTGAAATCTTGGATTTGCTCATCTTTTTGTTCCCCATAGGCGTGGAAATCTGCATCATCAATGTCAAGAACCTTTATGGCAACTACCTTGTTGGTAGATACCTGGCGACTATGAATAAAGTCAGCACACACGTCGACAATTATCATGAACAAACGAGGCACCAAAAGGACTCACCCTTTGTACACTCGCCCAAAGCTGCCTTTGCCAATCAGTTCATCAAATCTATAGTCAGGCTCCGATTGCTTGGATCTTGTACACTTTTCGACGACAGCACGTTGCTGATCCTGAGCCAATCTGACAGCTTCACGACGATGCGCAGTCATCGCTGCAGCGGAGTCTGGATGCAACCCTTCCATCGGGAAACTGTACCCTGCCCGGCGCTGCTTGAATCTGTTGAAGGCTGCTTCGAGCGCAACCGGGTGTTTGGGTTCTGGTGGAGATTCGAGGATCTTAAGTGTCTTTTTGCGATGCGCGATAACCTCAAGACCAACTTCGTCTGGGTCGCCAAGAAGCCGAGAATAATCTGGGTCAGATTGCGGTGACTTTGGTAAACCCGGAGATTGTTCGAGAGGAGAATTTGCTTGAACACCAGTATCTTCTTTTGAAAGTAAAGTAAGTGCTCTAGTTTTGCGGATACAAAGTGGAGGTGGAGAAAGTTCTTCCCAAAGAGCCCGCTCTTCCTAAGACTCGAGGCTTTGTGGGAGTTTCGGAGAGTGAATGGGAGCCTTGGAGATTGGTGTCTTTTGTGCTCGGCGAAGAAGCCGAAGAGGTGACCGATCTGGAATTGGCGGAGCACTGTCTCTGAGTGCTTGAAATTTGTTCTTCTGCCACCAATTATCTGCACGTACCCATCGCTTGGGTGCTTCGCTAACAGGAGATTCCGGGCTTTCTTTGGTCAGCTTTGGGGGTGAGACGAGCGAAGACGAGCGTGGCGGGTGGATTAGAGCGCCTGTGCTTGCAGGTGGAACAGGTGACGTCGCAAGACTTGTTACTGGCGAAGAACAGCGCGGCGACAGTGGCGACGTGCGACTACCGTCTCCAGTATGTTGAGGGGAAAAGACTGAAGCAGCGCTCTCACCAGTTTGCGGTGAGGCTTCTGTCTCAGGAGAAGATGATTGAAAGAGATGTTTAAGGGATCGTCCAGAACTTTCTGTGTGGAATGAGGCAGGAGATCCTCGTGGTCCAAGCCGTGTCCTTGATCCAGCCCAGAATGGCGAGGAGCCAAAGCGCGGTCTACGTCGATCAACGAGAGGGCTTGGGGTTGATTTTTGAAGCTCACGAGGTGATGCTGGTGTGTGAGGGTCGGACTGAGGAGATGCTGGCTGATCAGCCTCTTTAACGCTTCCAGTGGGAGATCCTATATATAAAGTTAGTCGATCTCGAGTTCGCCGTTGGTGGAATTTGAAGATCGGTCCCGCATCGGGACATTCCAACACTCAGTCAACGACGACGAGGAGGTCTGCCTTGACGAGGGACAGGATCCTGAAATACTCACTGCGATGGGAAGAGGCAGTCTCCTCAAGGGAGGATTGTGCTTTGTTGGCTGATGACATCTTGAGTTAGTTATTGTTTGAAAGAGGAGAGAAAATGTAACAAGGAATAGAGAAGCTTTATAGGTGGAAGTACTGTGTTGCGAGGTGCGAGTGCATGATGCTGGTGTGAATGGGTGCCAGCCATAACCTACCCTTTTACAACCACTCCAAATTGTATGTCGGCTCGATATCCAGCCTGTTACACTTCACTCAATGGCTCCTTCTGGCCACTCTCTCAGACGGCCTATCGCGGTAGATGTCCCAGTGTTGTTCTGGATCGTCGCTATTACATTACCATTATGGCTGTGTCTAGAGACTGGCAGTATCAATTTGAGCTTGATATCGAGCTGCTCCCTGAAGCCGACGGTCTTTCATACACTCTTGTCTTCCTCGACCTTAACGAGACAGCAGATGGCATATTTCGATAGTGAGGATCTTGATGATATATGCTGCTGTTGACAAATACGAACGTCAAGTTTACAGTCAGAGGATATGACCTGAATGGGGAAAGCACGACGCGAGAAGTTCAAAAAAGGGATGAGGGCTTGGCACGCTAGTTGCAGCCTTGCATATGCACGCTAATCTTCACAGCCTTGCATTGACATCATTCGGAATCTTACTCGTAACTTGTAAGTTGAGCACATGCGTACCATGCTGCGAGGGTCTGGAGGAAAGTATGGTGACTCTATATGGCGTCTACATCATGAACACTGAGTTGAATATCGTGGACGCATCAGCATCATGCATTCTTGCAATATATCTGGCGATTTTGCGTCACTGTTGCCACCCAAAAGATATATCCATCATAGCCGAAATTCTCTAGTAAGCTTTTTCAACCTATGCCATCTCAATTTTGTACAATGACAGAGAAGGATAGACTCGCATTTTGACAATTCTTTCAAGTCGAAATCCTAGGCCTTGCAGAATGGTATTCTAGAATCCCATCCTTCGCCTTGGTATCACGGGCTTCTTGACTACCCCGTTACTTCCACTCTTCTTGATCATCACTCCACTGCTTTTAGGCCTTCCTGCCAAAAGCTTTTCTTTTTCTTCCTCTTCTTTCTGTCGTCTCTCATCCTTGGCACGCTCTTCGGCCATGTGCGTTTCAATTTCCATTTTTCGATTGAACTCACTCTCAATGATACGTTTGTCTTTGCTGCTGTACTCCTTTGATTTTAAGCTGTAGAAGACCCCACCCAGATCGGCTAGCCAATGAGGGTCAACCGCCGTCACACAGCTCATATATTCCTTACTCGTGAGAATGAGTTCGTGGTACACAACATAATCGGGTGGATCGCCCAGGCCATACAAAGCAGAGGTTGGATGAAGCTGGACAGTAACGCTGCTACGCAGGTTGATGTACTCTCCTATTCCTCTGCGTCGAGCGGCTTGGTGATAGTAGCCTGAGCATATGCACTTTCGAATTACATCCCAATCGGTACCGCAAGAGATAAGCTGCAGCTTTTGTTGTCCCATAATGTCATGGAGCTGCTCCCTGATTTCTTTTGCGCGGCGAAGTGCTTTAGGATGGAGAAAGTGTCGAATACACCATGCATCACTGTAGCCATTGACTTTCCATTGACTGTACACATGCAGCAGGGTCAAATGATCTGATTCGTGAACAAAGAACTTTTCTCTTGCTGCATCAGACTCCTCCTGCCGTTCCTTTGGTCTGTAAAAGACGGATGGGACAGATAGCATACTGACAATTGTCAAAATCTCTTCGCTACATTCATACTCTGTGGATGAAGTGATAAGCATCTTTGCCAGGGATGGGTCCATTGGAAAGGAAGTCATTGTGAGACCAATGGTTGTCAACTCCCCCACATGATCAAGGGCACCTAGTGCCCAAAGATCAAACAAGGATGTTGTAATTGTATCTTGAGGAGGAGGATCCATGAAGTCGAAATCTAGTAAGTTCTTGACTCCCAAAGATTTGAGCAGCAGCACGGTGTTGGCTAAATTGGTCCGCTGTATCTCAGGTATTGTTTGAACATAGAATTCATTCTTGAATGCCTGTTCCGTGTATAGGTGAAAAGCTTTACCAGGCCCTGTACGGCCAGCGCGGCCAGCCCTTTGTGAAGCATTTGCCTGCGATATCGGAGTGATTTGTAAGGTGTCCATACCCATTCGAGGATTATAAACTTTCAACTTTGAAAAGCCAGCGTCAACCACATACATGATGCCGTCGACAGTCAGTGAGGTTTCGGCAATGTTGGTGGCAACAATTACTTTCCGCACGGCTGGAGGTGCAGGATCAAAAATCTTGGCCTGCAGATCTGCTGGCATCTGTGAATAGATAGGAAGGACGAGAAGTTTCGGAGGGTTGACCAGTAGCCGAAGCCGCTCCTCAATTAGTTCACAGGTCACCTCGATATCCTCTTGGCCGGTCATGAAGACAAGAATGTCTCCGGCGGCTTGTGAAACGTGAATAGCCAAGACCTGCTTCACGGCACTGTCGACATAGTCCTCGCAAGGAGAACGAGAATACTGAATATCAACAGGGAATGTACGACCTGGAATGATGAATTCTGGTGCTCCTCCGTAAAAGCGGGAAAAGCGGTCTGAATTCATTGTGGCTGAAGTGACGATCAATTTAAGATCTCTGCGACGAGCAATGACCTTTTTGATGAGACCCATTAGAACATCAGTATTGAGGGCACGTTCGTGAGCTTCGTCCATAATGATGCAAGAGTATCTGTCTAAGTCCCGCTGCGTCAAGGATTCTCTAAGAAGCACGCCATCGGTCATGTCTAGGCAAAGGTTAGGAAGAGTTCAGAAGGCAAAAGGGATATTCAAGGGCTCGCTCACATTTGATGGATGTCTCCTCACTCGTACAATCTTCAAATCGGATAGCGTAACCAACAAGTCCACCCAGTTCCACATCCATTTCCTCGCTGACTCGCTTGGCGACGCTCATTGCTGCCACTCTGCGAGGCTGTGTGCAGCCGATCAATCCACGCTGAGCATATCCTTCTTCGTACAGGAACTGAGTGAGCTGGGTGGTCTTTCCCGAGCCAGTCTGGCCAACCACTATGATGACTTGGTTGTCTCGAATGACACGCATGAGCTCCTCTCTGACCGCAAAGGCAGGAAGATATTCTCTCTGCTCTTTCAATGTCTTGCTCTTGCTGAATGCTGAACTGCCAGCATTTTTCTTGAGATGTGTGGCAAACTTGCTTTTCCCGGTTTGCTCATCAGGCACAGCTGCAGCGCTATCCCCTTCGTCATCCTTGACCCCCATGATATTCCCAAGCGTCGTGCCGGCAGCATTGGTGGCTTCTTGGGCCTGCTTTTGCCTCTCTTTCTGCTGCCTTTTCTCACGAACCACCTTACTACCCTTCCGACTGAAGACTGCCATGTCGCTCTGGGAGTCGCGAACTGCGGGAACGGGGTCCAACTGCTTTGTAAAGATTGTCTTCCCGTCAAGGAATGGAGGTTTGAGGTCGTGCACCAGGAGATGGACTCGCACAGCGTCATCGTCGTCGAAAACGTGGGCCTGGTCTTTCCTCTGAGCAACACCAGACGTGAGCATGCGGTTTGCTTCCCAGGCATCGACCTCTTTCTGCTTCTGTGCTGCTTTGGCGGTCATGCGCTTTCCCAGTTTCTTATCGGCCAGGATCTTCTCCCGCTGCTGATCGATATAGGCGAGCTCTGCGCCGCCAAAGGGGTTGTGGCTATCATCTCCGAAAGTGTGGCCAAACTCATCACCTGCGTACCAGTCCCGGTCCAGGGCGTTTGTGTCTTCCTTGTTGTAGAACGGTTCGGGTCCATCAAACTCCTGTTGACGAGGCCGCGGGGCCGAGTCACTTTTGCGACTTCTGTCCGAAGACTTAGGCAGGCGAGGTTTGGAGGGGTGCTGTACTTTGAGGGAGGGAGCGAGATCGTCAGCGTAATCTGCATGATCAGAGGGACGGAAGCTGCCCTCAAGCCTGCGCCGCTTTGGACTGTGGGTGCGATCCATTTCGGAATCGAACGTAGCTCTCAGGGAGCGGGATGGGCATCTAGATGGCATACATTGGGAGCAATGGTGCACTGAAGACGAATAGGTTTGGATTTCCAGGTAGAAGCGAGAGCATGGACTGTCGCCTGCAGTTGGGCCGTTGGAGGCGGGATGAGTACATAGAGAAAATGTTGGCCCGAAGTTTAGGCGGAGGACCTCATTGGATTTGACAACTCCGCGTTATTATTGCACTCCTTCCCACAAGACTTCATCATCACCGACGCAGGTCTTGACAAAATGGCATCTGGACAGGAGACAGCCCTTCGTAAGCAGCAAGGTATCTATGCACCGGGAGTGAGTGTGAACGCTCCCGCTAACAGAGCCAGAACTCCAAAATCAGTACACGAATTTCAAGACCACACTCCAGTCATTGGCCCAGAAAGTGGGGGAGATCGAACAAGAGATCGAAGAACACAAGTATGGGACAATGGCCATATATAATGTTAAGGGAGATATACTGATCGGTTGCTAGACTTGTCACGGAGACACTACAGCCATTGCCAGAAGACCGGAAATGTTTTCGTCTGGTCAACGGCGTACTGGTTGAGAGGACTGTGAAAGATGTATTGCCTGCGTTGAAGACGAACTCGGATGGTTTGAAGCAGGTGCTTGAGGAGCTACTAAAACAATACAAAGGCAAGGAAGACGAGATGAACAAGTGGAAGGTAAGGATGGTCTCCAGACTCTATACCATGGCTACACCTGGTCTAACTGATTTGATAGAAAAAGCACAACATTCAAGTGGTGCAAAACTAGGACAATGATGTTCTACAGGATGATTGGGATGACGGGGTTCCTGGGTTCCAGACGACAAAGTGTGTTGCGGTTGTGTATCAGCCTTGATGCGTCGAAGAAGAGACAGCCAACACGTGCTCAGGGACATCAGACGAGGCTGAAGTCACTCATTGGCAGTCACGCACTCGCGGTCACAATTCACGTGCAACATGAATCTTGTAAAGCGGCACGAGGATACTGGCCTTTCTTTCTTTCCGCTTCGCATCGCCTCAGCAATCACCCTACGACAGTGGTCCTCGCTTCTGGCCGACACCAGCCTGGAGCAACTCTCGACACTGGAATCTTTTCCTCCGTAAGTCTCTCCTCTTCAACTGCCTGACTGAAAAATTGCCTAAGATATCAATATCCAGGCAAAGGACACGGTTCAGATGCAAAGACTGTGTCCAGATAACCCCCCGCTGATACCAGTGTTCATTTCGTTCGCCTCCTGTCACTTTTGGGAATTCCTCCCACCCTCCCCTCAGATTCGATATTGTTCTCCACACATCGTCACCCTTCCGGAAGATGATGTCTACCACTGCCACCAACAACGCTCTCGCTGGCCGAGAAGACCAGGACAACCCTCACAATGGCACTCACCGTCTTCTCTTTCCTGGGCCTCCATTTACATGCCGACCCAAGCTGTTCTGTTGCCCTGTCGCCGAGAGCAACTACTCACATTTGCCTCGAAGCTTTGTCAACCCTGGCCGTCACTTGATGAACCTTCAGCTTCGATCATTCCTCGAGTGTGCCGACGACCCCAAGCTCGAGATTCCAAAATGCGACGTATCCCACATCGTTGAAGTGACAACTAGAGTTCTGCATAATCCCTCCGCTGGTCAATCGGACAGTCAGCTGCCGCAAGAACAATGGAATGTTCGGGCAAGCATGGGCTACAAAGAACCCTTTGCCATCAACACTCCACCACTTGAGGAGGAAGAGGGGGTGTGCATTGCCATGCATGATCAAGACATGCAAGAGGACATACCATATTCTACATACCAGGCCATGTCAACTCGTCACTTCACCACTCAAAGTAGTAACAAAGCGTGGCAAATCCCTCCCCATTCACGACAATATCGAGACTCTCACCCGGAGCCATATCACACTAGGAGCCGGACTGAAAGATATATGGAGATCCCACCTTTCAAAAGTATGCCCTACACGTCAGATGGATCTTCGTCAATGACTTCAGGAGCAATGTCAGCCCGTCCATGGATACCTTCTTGCAGCATGCTGATGTGGTGCACCCGCCACAACATGTTCTACGAGGTCCACGTGCTATCATGAGGATAAATATTTACTTGATTCGCTTTCTTGGAGACGTGGCTGGTGCAGGCTGGTGCAGTGGTTGACAGTTCTGATGGCTATGCGCTAGTGCGGGACTTGTACTCCGTACCCAAAAATGGCACCAGTTGCTGAAAATCACCTCATCAGATATCAAGGGTGACGGAATAGGTAGTTGACTCAAGTGCAGGGGTGCGGCCATCACTCTTTATAAGAACGTTGGTGTGGCCCTTGCTTTAGCCATCAATGCACCCCATAAATAGCCTGGTGTTAGCAAGGCCAGGCGCCTCAAAATGTGAAACTAGTCGGCAACCATGTGTTTTGGACTTGAACTAAACCTTGCGCGAGCACGATGGACTACCGAGGCACTACTCGTACGAGTAAGTTCAACTAGCAAACTAGTACCATGATCGGGAAAATCCTCACGGATTAACGGGGTGCCCCATGGTGAGAGCATGCCAAGGACGTTCGCCCTCTGACACAATAATAATTATTGACGAAGTAGCTTCTTAGTACGGGATAGGTGTCACAGGTCATAATGACAGTTAGTACGCGTGCTCCCAAGGCCCACAAAAGACAATGCTTGGGCCCCTCGGCACGCAGGGAGCTACGCTATTCCGATCCACACTGAGGGAGCACTGTTCACATATGTACCCCTATGTACATAGCAGGCATGATTAGTTGGATATTATTGTCATCACAAACGTTTGAACTAACTACTTAGCCCAGCCTCGCCGCGTTCGGAAAGGTTGATGAGGATTTTAGAGGTATTCGGAGTGTCAATATTATCCACCCTAGATTCGAGCATATTAGGCTTCAACATTTTCCCATCTCCACAACGATGGCGATTTGCAGTTGCAGCCTCTCGCCTTCCGGTGATGCTAGCTTCGCGATGATGGCCCGTGTGCGATTCCGTCATTGAATACGGATTTGTCATTTTGTATAGTTGACCGCCTTCTTCAAATGGCCGCGCCACGATCATCGCTGTCCTGCGATTTAGATGGTGCGACAAGAGGGATTGAAATGGTGCTTTCCGAACGAAGGTCCTGGATGTGATTAGACCCGGCGCCGCTAGACAGCATATTTGATATGTCGAAGTATCTCAGCAAAAACCGAGGACGAAGCTGCCTGTCATCGGGCGCCTTAGAACGAGTGACTCGACTCACCGTCCTCTGCCCATAGAGCGTAAACAAACCGATGGCTTGTGAGAGGCCGTGAAGATTGGGGTTTGGTTGGGTGTTCATCCGTGTAGCGGTGCGCCTTGTACGACAGAAGTCCGCTATGGCACAAGTTGCCTTCTACCAGTGGCAAGGACAACCTCGAACCAGAGGAGCGGCGCCTCGTCTTCCACATCTGTTGTTGGAAAACGGCCAGTAACATTGAAGAAGGCTGGATGCATGCTCCCCGTACGGTAATGCTGGGAAAGCGGCACGAGCCGGGTTGGCTTCTTACCTGAGATTGCCTCAAGAAACAATCTTCACCACGACAGTCTCTTGGACGATGTCCCTAGTGGTCACCATAGTGGCTGGTGCTGTATTCTGTGAGTTTTTGCTTCCTGTGCATTCATTTTGTCGCCTTCGCCGGGGAAAAAGAACACACTCTATGACCTCAGTTAAGGAAAGGACTTTGTCAAAAGTTGTAGGTTAGCAGAAAGGTAGCCAGCAAGCAGTCGGTGTCACAACCACGTACGGCTACTCAACGAACACGAACAGCCTCCTGTTTAGGTCGGGTGCATGGCGCCACGTAGGAGGTGCGACGCGTGCATTGTTACTCGTTGTTCAACAAGGCTTCTTAGCGAAGTAGGAATCTTGAAGGGCAACCAACGCAAACAGGAGCGACCATGCCGACAGTTCTGAATAACTGAGCTGCACCAACGCACACAGGTAAAGTACTTAAGCCTTGCGGATAGATGATTTGCAATTTCGTTTATTCGCGTAGAGCATTTGGGGCACCTAATTAAGGTAGGTACTCGTAGCTATATCATCCGTCCGTGGGTGTTACTGTTGCTAGAAGCAGCGTACTCCGGACCCAACATCGTTCAGAATACTAGGCGACGGTTGGTCGACGTGCCAAGACGCCAAGAATGGGATGGGTCACGTGATTGATATGGTGCAGAAAATAGTATGTATTATTGCTCGTACCCTGTAAGTGCCTAGCATCCCGAATCTTCGGTTTATCGATAGAGTTCCCGATACGAGGGCAAATTAATCGATAACGACACAGGTGTGGTTATTCAATGCAGACCCCACTAGGCCAGCATTGAGCGAAAAGTATATTGAAAACTTTACATGATTTGGCCTGGTCGGCAGATGGAGGGAAGAGAAGAGAGGATGCTTAAGGCAGAGCCTGGCAACCCCTGGAGGGGGAAAAGGTACGTACCTGGATGAGACAAGCCCGGGGCCGGTCCCTGGGCTATGCTTGAACCAAGCAACAGCCCCCAAGCAACGGCGGGATCGGTTGTACTATCCTCTCAGGAAGAGAGCACCTATCAACGGAGTACCCGAACACCCCTTATTACCGTTGAGTCTCTCAGACCATTCTCGAGGCCTTCTCAATTTCCAAACAGTTCAAAGCAGAATCACGGCATACACCACAAAACCACTCGCCGAGGTACGTAATCAGCCACCCCTTCAAAAGCGTTTAAGGTCGTGGGTGGCTGTCTAGCCCTGCGTGTCTGCTTCTCCCTGCGAACCGGTTTCGGTGGCTCCTTGCTCGATTGGAGATGGATCCGCACGTCGCCACGTTCTGGACCATTTGCAACAGTGGCCCCAGGGGGCATCTCGCGTTCCATTGACAGGGGGCCATGGCCGCCCATCCTGGCGTGGCGGCACGTCCAAACAGGGATACGGGCACGTCAAATGCAAATCGGTTCCATCCGTCTGCGTCACCCACCCCCCTTCACTGGGGCATCCAGGCCATCAAGGCCCACCTATTGGTCTTTTTCGACCATCGGCCATGGACCACCATCTCAAGCGCCGCCCATGTACGCCCTGGTCGTACTGTACCTACTGTAGGTCATGGGCTCATGGCCCATCAGCAACAGGTCCACCTCAATCCAAGCTCACGCTCGAGGTCGACTTCAAGCTCAGCAGTCGACTTCGATATTCCACATCGTGGCTTCATGTCCCCTTCAGTTTGTGCCACATTCGTATTCTACTGGCTTATCTTTCCTTCTTCGTGACCTGCACGGCCGCCTTCCAACGGAAATCTGCAGCCACATATCTATTCTCCTAACCAACGACCGGCAGGCTTTTGAGCACAGTTGTATACTAGAGGTACTCGGCGGCTTCGAACTCGAGCTCTTCGGGCCAAGCAGCCGACTCACCATTTCCTTAGACTGTCCGCTTAAAACACCTCTTGAGGACAAGCGCCCTGTTGACGTCCTCCACCATCCTTCTGCTAGGTTCCGTTTGAGCTTCGATAGGTTCCGCTCGCCTCCCATCTCTAGACCATTTCCTAATATCTTCTCGACTCACCACCAAGCTTCAATCGCCTTCCCGCAACTCTCTTTTTCTTGTCTACAGCTCACACTCGTTATTGCAAGTTTGCGCTGGATTCAGAATCGCTCGAGTCGTTCCGAAACTCGTTGAGATTTCAATCAGCTGCTTTCAAAATTCGCCTCGCCTTTGTCATTCGCTCACACTTTCGAAAACCACCAAACGCCAGTTAGAAGGTTTGGTATGTCACACAAGAAGTAACCATTCGCGCCAGCCTCCTCTTGCTACCGCTATTTACCTCTCGACTGCACATGATTTCATCTCAAGCGCGAATTTCACTATTACTTCACCCGTGACTGGGGTGAGCAATCTTACTGTCCCAGCGTTGGTGACGGAATAAAGTGACTGTCGAGGAAGTGTCACAAGGCGGTCATCTTTGTATATATAAAGCGCGAAAGAAAGGCACTCAGTCTTCTTCTCTAACCATCCATCGATTCTCAGAACTCTTCGACAATCTCTACCAAGAGCTCTCAAAATGTACGACCTCGTCACAATAGCACTATTTGTGCTTTGCATGATTGGACTCACTTCAACCACTCCAGTTGCTCGCAAATCACTCAACCCCAACTATCTCAAACCTCGATCCCCGGTTTCCAACGCCGCTTTTGCATCCGACTGGCCCACCAATGTTGTTATGGTTGGAGGTTCTCAGAACTATGGTCTCTGGGTTCCAGTCGACGGGACATGGTATGATTTCGAAAACATCCAATGTTTGGGTCTCCCGGCGTATGCTCTCGGCGACTGCAATGACATCACGATAGATCAAATTGGTGTTGTCGCTGGAAACGGGCCTTGTTCCTTCGTCGGTAATGCCGGTTGGGCCAGAACACTACAAGGCACAGCTGGAGAGGGATTCTACACAGTTGGACCTCCTCAAACCATCATTCGCGGAAAATGTGGCAATCTCACATGAGATTCGTCTTTCGAGTTTCCTCTGAAGCGATCCGATACGATACAGTACCAATCAAAACGATTGTGATATGTGATGAATAGACTGCTCCTTTCAGCAAGCGAACAAACGATTTAGGATTTTGCTTACAGAGTCTATTTGGTTGTTCTTTTCCGCACCTCAGCAATTTCATCCTACAACGGGGGTCTTACATTTTTCCAGCAGGGCTACCACGACATTTGACAAACACGAACGTCTCCATTCATTCGGCGGTCTCAAGACGACCCAAACGAAAGCGAATTGGTACCCTCTTTTCCATCAAGCCTTTCAACGCATGCGACACGAAACGGCGATTATACGTTCAGTCGCCGATTTTGCAACAAAACGCATTTCGCCACATCCCACATGATTGGATAAATCGACTCGCCCAAAGACCAAAGCACCAGATCCTTGGCGCTTGTTATCATTTGTTCTGCATCTGCTGATCGACTGGGTACGGTTACTGCACTCCGAGCTCCGTACGTGGATCGGCGCCCCAGTCTGTTCAACCGCAGTACATAGTAACGCAGATCCTGTGGCTGAGAGACACATGGCAAACCCAGCATCGATCAATCAATCAACACCATCGTCGTCTGACTCGGAAATCGACAAAAATTGAAACCAGCTATATAGTTCTGTGGTACCCCACCCAAAATATGGAAATCTTCTTGCGCACGACCGTTGTATCGCAAGGCTCTCTCTCTCTCACACACACACCTTGCTGGGTAGTCTTTTACTTGCCCGTGATGTATCAACCCAGTCCTATACTCGTTTAGTAGTAGCACTTGGCAGCCCAGTCGCGATCAGCGGCGTCCCGTATAGTACGTTATTAATCGTATTCTCGTCGCCCCTCTTTTCCCTTGTCTTCCCCCCCCATTTGCTCTAAGCTTCTGGTCGCCTTCATGCGTAGCACACAGAACGTGTAGTCAGCCCTCCTTTCCGCGGCGTGGAGGGGTGGGAAGGACCCCGATCCGAATACGCGGAAAATTTCACGGTGAGTTGTGACGAACTCGAGGCCCTCGTATTGAATAATCACAGTCAGATTACGAGGGAGGCTGAAAATGTGTGCTGTATGTACGCCCAGCCTAACTCCCCACTCCTGAGCTCTAAACTTCAGCCAACTTACAGCAAGGTAAGGTACCGCGTCCGACCCGTCTCGTATAATCCCGACCTTGTATCTCGTACTCGACGTCCCTGGTCTGGTGGTGGTGGTGGTGGTGGTGGTGGTGGTGGTGGCGCCTCGCACCTAACTAGGGCTACTGTATACAAGGACTTCCTCGGTATCTAACTGCAGCAGCCCAGATGTGCGTTCCTCAGTCCTCCTTCCTATCTCCAAATTACGCTTTCCCATGCCCGAGCCCTACCGTATGCCTGTTCCCCAGTCCCCCCTCACAAGAGTGCGCAGCCATTCTAGATATGCGCAAACCACTCTTGGTAATTAATGTCCAGAGTCCAGACTTCCTCCTCCAGAAGAGAACAACAAGCAAAGAGCGAGAGGGCGGGGCAGAAGGGAGCATTGGAGAACCATCCGCCACACCAACCTCAGCCGTGAGTCAGCCTCGGCCTCCTCCTTTTTCATATCGATCATCCGTCATCACGGTTGCCCCCTGTCCCTCGCTCCTCGTCACCAGACATCATGATACCCCACTGTTACAGGACGCGCAACTACATAGCTTCCTCATGTACACGAGTATGTACATATCTAGAGTCAGGCGCGTTTACGTAGTTGCTTCACGCGTACTAGAATGGCCCCCACACGACAGACACATCGCGGCGCGAAGGATCGCGTAGGATTTTCGCAGTGGCGCTCCGTCCCTAACACCTAGGTGCTTGATGATACGTACGCCGGATCCTTGTTCTGGGAAGGTACTTGGCCTTGCCCTCGGTCCAAAGCTCTGTACTTACGGAGTCTCTCCTCGCCCTGGAAGAGAGGCTGCAGGGAGTGGGAAGGGAGGAAGGGGGAGGCCAAGTGATACCAGCGCGGACCAATAGCAATGGGTGAGCAATAGGATCGGACAAGAACCCGAGATGCCATTTATTTGCTGTGCTTATTGTACTTTACTGTACGTGAAAGGTCCACCAGAAAGAAGTGTACATGTACATGAAAAGAGAGAACCCCCTGCACACCATCCGCAGAACACCACGCTCTCCTAAAAGGAAACAACTCAAAACAGGAGATGGGTAGGGAGTTGAGGGCAATATAGTTAGTCGATTCCCGATCGGCCCAGTCTAGGTCAGAACAATCCTGAGAGAAAGATCATGCTGCCCTGGCTTTGTTCTCATTCGCTCCCGCTCCCGCTCCCGCTGCCGTCGTCTTTGTCTTTGTCTTCGCTGCCTTCGCTTTAGCTTTAGCTTTTGCCTCTTCTTCTCTGACGACCTCTCCAACAACAATCCTGCAAAGCCAGTGCGCGAGTTGTTCGACATTCCAGCCCCAAAGCACCTCTTTCTGTTTCCCATGCTCTGCCTCGGCTTCTCCTCGACGGGAGTCTGATGCAAACACAGGAAACACGCCATAATCCATCTCAACCTCCTGCATGAACCGCTCGATGACCTCACACTCTCCCTCGCCGAGCGTCCAGGTCATGACCCCACGGTCGACCCCCTGTTCCGACTCGTCAATCTCCATTTGCGTGCCTAGCAAGCGCCGCACGGAGGGACGGATATGTCTCGGGGCGTGGAATTTCGGGCGGAGAGACTTGCGGTAGATGATGTGTAAGGTGCGGAAGTGTGTGTTGGTGAAGGTCCCCGTGGTTGCGAGAGGGCTGGTGGTTGAGCGTGTCGGGTCAGATGGGTATGAGGGCGGGAGGAGGTATGAAGGTAGGTTGATGCCATTCGGGGTAGTAAGTGATGTGTTGGTGGGCTTAGAGCTGTTCAAGGAGGTTGAGGGAATTGAAGATACTGTCTGTGTCCAGGCTGGGTGGTTGGCCGGATCCTCTTCCGCAGTGACGGAGTGTGGGTTACTTGACTTAGTCTGAGTCGGCATGCTGGGACTGTCGGACTGCTGAACAAGTTGTGATTCTGTACTTGTCTTGTTCTTGCCCCAGGCCCAATTACTCCAGCCAAATTTCGAGTCTGAACGAACTGGCTCCGGACGAGCTTCCACAGGCGTTGCCTCTGGAATCTGTTGTGGGCTTGATTCTTGCTCGTTCTCAGCCACGCTTTCATCCTCATGTGCTTGTAGCTCCCTGCCCAGCTCCTCTCGTAATTGTTCTGCCACGGAATCATCACTGCCAGATTTCATGCTGAAGCTGCTCTCCAATCCGTGAATATCTACACCTCTCGACCGCTCACTGAAAATCACTTTTCGACCCTCTGTTGGGGTGTCTGCTCTCGCAAAACGCATGTCTTGACCAAAGGTCAACCGAGACCCTTTCATGGCTGAACGTGGTGTTGTGGGTCTGGGAGGTGAAGAATCAGACCTGGTGTTCGTGTCCTTGAATGGCGATTGCAACCGTACTGGTCCATGTCTGTCATCGCCTTGCATTTGTGGTAATGTCGATGCATCAATGGAGGAATCATCAAAATTGACTGGAATTCTCAAAGGAGGTCCTGGTGACGAAATAGCATCAGGTTCGCCAAAGGTGGTATTGTTGGTATCTCGAAGCTGCTCTTCTTGTCTGGTTGAGGTCATGCTGTGGTCGACTGTATCGGCTTCATCCATTTCGCGAGATGTTTTTCCATTTTCAATGGTCTTAAAAAACTTTGTCCCCGTCAAATCAAGCCTTGCGTCTTGATCCTGCTGCTTCTTGGGAGAGCCGAGCATCAATTCGATATCAAATTTACCACTTCCCCTCCTGGGTCTCAATTGATTTTGTTCTGAATTCCTAGCACCAATTTTGGCCAATCCATCCTGCTGATGGTCCCAGAACGATATGCCAGTGTTATCGTCTAAGTTGGGAGAGAGCAGGACTGATGGTTCTTCCGGAGGATGTACATCGTCCCCTCTTTTCCAAGGACTTGGAATCAAACTTCGTCGTGGTCGACTCACCACTTCACGAGCGACTTCTGGCTGCTGCTGTTGCCTTGGTTTAGGGATTAATCCAGCCTTACCAGGTTGGACAGATTGCTGTTGATGAGTGTGCGGACTAGAAGAGTTTCTTGCTTCCGCCAACCAAATATCTTCTTCATCATCATCATCATCATCATCATCATCATCATCATCATCATCATCATCCAATATTGAAGGGATGGGTTCGGCTTCAAGTGGTTCGTCAATGTCGTGGGCCATTTCGATGTCAGCCGGCATGCTCGTTGCCCCCTGACTCTCGTCATCATCACTGTTAATGACAATAACTTGGCTCTCGCTGGCATTCTGGATTTGTCGTGAGATGGCTTCCCTCTCTAGCTGCCACTCACGCTCACGGCGAGCCTGTGTGTCCATTAATTTCTGTTCATGTTTTCGTGAGACCGGATTCTGCGGCGTTTGAATGAAAGAGCTGTGACAACTTGTTTCCTTGGGGATTGCTGGGTTTGATATCTGAACTGGTGTACGCTGGACTGTTGTCTCACCACGCCAGATCTGTGTCTGTGGTTGACGCCTGATAGCTACCTGACCAACTTGCTTTTCGAATACAGGTGCACCAACCTTTGTAGACCATGGTTCAACAAAGGCGTTCTTGGCCTCATTTTGGGTCGGTGGACTAGAAGATTGTCGTTTGGCAAGCTCCTCGCCAAATCGAAGTCCTGCACGAAGTTCACGTTTTGTCCCAGCATCAAACCCTCCAAATATTCCATCGTCTTCCACACTTCGTGTTGTGGGTGCTTTTCCTCTCGCTGAACTCGGGTGGCTAGGATGATCAGGAGATATAACGTCTTGCAACGCGATACCTGCAAACACAGCTCCCGCAGATCCACGGTGTTGATGTTGTGGTGTCCTCCGAGTCACTTGTTTCGGTGGAGATGGAAGCTTGGGAGAGGAAATTGTAGTAGGAGTAACTTTGCGAAGGTTCGATGTTGGTATTCGAAGCAGACTTTTCTCCTTCTCTGAAACCGGAGGTGATGATGGTACAGTGCTAGACAGTTCAGTCTCGTCGATATTCAGGACCGGATAATCGATAGTCGGTGGAGGTTTCGCTGCCTGCTCAGCGCTGTCAGTGCTCTCCGATTTAGCATCGACTGCACTCGACGATGTTTGCGGGCTTAATATGGACTGCTCTGGGGCTCGATCATTGGGCTCCGCTGCATCTTCGATAGGGCTGAGATATTGCCTTGCTGAGGGGAGAGTGTCCAGGTCGATCATTGTGAAACCTTCACTCTCCAAAACTGTATCAAGGCCTGCGTGTGCTACTTCGGGGATGCCTTCTTCGTGGCCAACCACTCCAAAATCGTCAGAACCACCATGATAGGATGATGTAGGCGAAGGAGTTGGGTAACTGATCGCGCTGTTAACCGACACTTTGCGGACATCGACAGGCTTATTGGTTGGGCTTCTGAATGGCTTCCCCGGCAGTAAGCCAGAGTTATTGATTTCCTGGTGTTCCTCCATTGTGGATTTGGTTGACATAACACGCTGCCGCACCGAGACTCTGTTGAGGTCAAGTTGGCGTAGCTCTGGGGATCCTCTTTCTGACAAAGATACTTCTGGCTTATCACATTCATCATTCAACGCAGTATCGGAATCCTGCCTAACTTCGAACTCCGCAGCCGACTGTCTCCTTCGGGAGGGTTTTGCAGGAGATGAGTCTGTGCCAGGGTCGCCATCTATTCCTAAAGAATTCTTTCGAGTGCGATTGCTCCTTCTCTTGCGCGGGGAAGACTTCTTCTTCTGTTTCGTCCAATCGTCGCTATCGGCATCGTCGCCCAAAGGCCTCGCATCGAGATCTGTCACACTCACTCTTCTGGTTCGGCTATTGCCTCTCTGTCGGCGAACAGGGGTGGGGCTTCGTTTGCTCTTGCTAGGTGGCGATTGGGACTTTCTCCCTCTGGAAGACAAAGCTGCACCTAGAGGTGGAGAGTCTTGTCGCAACGGCACCTTCATAGTTCGCGTCATGGTTCTCGTGGCCGGCCCTTCAGAGTCCATGTGTTCGGCTTCGGCTTCGACAGTGACTGTGATTTTCCAGGGACTGAGATTTTGTTCAGACACCGTCCGAAAAGGGGATGACGGGATTGGGATGTGTTCAAGCGATGCTGCCCTTGAATTCGTCCCCTTATTTCGGGTCACGGTGGCAGATTGTTTTCTTGGGGAGCGAAGGTTTCCATGAGTGAGATTGGTTTTGTTGATTTCGTCATTAAAAGAGGATGCAAGAGGATCGGGAGAACTGAGCTCGTCGTCTCTGAAGGTGGTGCTCGTCGAAGCCGGCCACATCGTGGTGGATCGAACCGTGAGTCTGTGTGGAAATTGGTTGTGGTTGGACTGCGTGCGCCTATCGGCACATGATTTGAAAGAGGATAATTATCGTTGACATCAACGGAATAGTCGAGCTCTTCTCTCGTCTATGTACTTACGCATCTAATTCTCTAACGCATAAAATAAATGCTGGCAACTGATGCATACGCTGAAACAACAGCCTGGGCCTGAACCCATATTTTCTGGTTGAGTTCAATGTTTGTTTACGATGACGTCGCTTTGAGAGCTTGTGATTGGCTGTAAAGAACACGCGACTTTTGTTTGGCCCCTTCGCTCTGACCCCAGCGCTTTTTTTTCCATTATTAGACAATAACCCTCGAGTTAGCTTGCCCATTCATTATATCTCATTCTCATCATAAGTATCTTCTTATGCTCCGTTCCGACATCCCATCTTCTAAAAGGTAGAGAAGTCATAGGTTCCATAGTTCACTGCGGGTCCGCTCTCGGGTGAGAAGATCTCAAGATCGGTAACTCCCCACTCGGGGTTGTTGATTCCGTCAATCCACACTTGGGGCTCGATGGCTATGCATCCGTATTTGTTGACAAACTCCGAAGCGGTTGTGCTTCCATTGTTTCTATCCTGTTGGCTCTGCTTGACAGCGATGTTGCCCTTCTGGCCATTACAGGTGTAGATCTGCATGCCAATCTGGTTGGTCGAGATGTCCATCTGAATGCCAGTGGTGTCTGACCAAATGGACAAGACTGGATAGCCCGTCGAGGTGGCGCCTGCATCGACTGGTCTATCATTGATGAAGGCGTTGTCGACTCCTGTGCAATTGTTTCCACACAGACCTTGGGCACCCTTGATAGATTCACCAAGCAGCTTTGGAGAAGTAAAGTCTAGTGCAGGCACGGTATCGACAGTGCCAATAGCACCAGTGGGGATAAGGATAGGGTCGACCTCGATGTATCGATCCGCATAGGGCATCCACAATTTAGTATCGTTCAACATGGTCTCTTCCTTGAAAGCATTTAAATTCCAGTAGAAATGTGTTGCTAGCATAATAGGTGTTGGCTCGTCGAGGGCATGGGACACGAGTGAGGTGGTAAGTCGCGGTCGCATTTCTCCTTGTGGGCCACTTGGATAAGCCGCCACTGTATAGGTAGCAACTGTAAGGACGGTTCCCGGGAAGCCTTCAAATCCAGTGTCAAGCAGACTAAATGAGATGCTTGAGCTTGACGCCGACACGACCGTCCAGTTCCTTTGGTCATATCCTACAAGACCTCCATGGAGGGTGTCGGAGCCGTTGTTCTCGTTCTGTGGGATCTGGTAGGTATTTCCGTCAATGGTAAAGGTGCCATTCTTGATGCGATTGGCATATCGACCAACAATGGCACCGAAGAAGGTGTGGTTGTTTTCCGAGTCGATCACATACTCTGCGCCGGTATCATAGCCGGGGGTAACGTCCTGTTCAGCTCCATCTCGATCAGGCACGAGGAGAGAGATCAGACGGGCGCCATATGGAATGAACTTGGCCGTAATGTTCTCTGCTGCGATGGTGTAAATCGCTAAAGGATCATCTGTCGAGGACGGGCCGCCGGTGTGTGTGGGAGACTGTGCATTGACTGGAGCTATGGCGGCGCAAGCGACGATGGCTTGGATCAGGTGAGACCACATTTTGAGCTATTTTATTGATTCTTGGGCCTCTTGGATGGCAGTGTGCTTGCGACAAGAACATCAAGTGAGCTTGCGGTTGCGAAATTATAAAGAATTTCCCCAAACATCCCAACGGGGTGCGGTGTGGTGCGGACCCTGCTATACTTGGGGGAATTCTGTCACCTCATGTTGCGACATGTGGTCATCGGGTGGGCAACGCAGTGCTGCGGTGGATGTCACGGAGCCCGCCATGGATTGAAGCGAGAGGTTGAGCAGCGAGCAGCGAGCAACGAGCAAGCTCTGGGTGCAGCTCTAGGAGCTGGGAACGGAACCTGGAAAGAAGCTCTATAGCGTGCGGGGAGTTGGTGGGCAGCCATCTTGATGCAGTAAATGCCCTGTCGATCTGGGGAAAATCCTTTAGCATGAATGGCACGATGTCACGGTGGAGGATGTGGAGGAGCAGAATTGACCGTCCGTATTCGCTCATTTGAGGCCGTGGATCACCGTTCTCAATACAACCATGCTCGATGATGTACCAGGTACGGACTTGTAATCCTCCCACAAACTCCAATCGTCCGCCACCGGCTTCTTGCCAGCTTCGGCTACGAGTCTATGACTGATTACGGCTAAACTTCTGACTTCTTCTGGAATGCATGTGTATGTACGAGGGACCCCCGTTCCAATTGTCATTCTCTTATGGGGCCAATCATCGTGACATCGTAAAGTACATTGAGTCGGCCGCGGTGTTGGCGACTGGGCTCGGAAAATCTCCTTCTGATGCCGTACTCTGGGTGTGTAAGCCACCCCAGACTTTGCCCATGTAATCGCGGCCCGCCGGAGTGACCACCACGTCGTTTGGATGGCCGGTCCATCCATCACAAGCTACAGCATTTACCCCGGCTTCCCTCCCAGCCTTCTTCAGACCTTTGGAGCCGTTCGTGCGTCGACATCCACCATGTGAATGTCCAGGTACACCGGCCAGTCCGGCGCAAGATTGCTTCGGGATTCCGAGAGAGGTTTGAGCGCTTCTTCGATAACCTTCCTGTCGACTTGCCCAGGTGCTTGTGATTCGCCCTGTTGGATCTTCAGCATGTCCTCATCGATTTCCTGCTCCATCAGACGACTCGGTTGAGGGAGGAACGTCCCAGCTCGACCTTGGTGGGTGTGCAGGGTCGCGTACGGCAGTGCAGGGCGTGTAGCTGCCTTGTCTGCCAGGTCACTGAGCGAGTTGAGGCCACCCAGACCACCAGTGGTCCTTGTAGACCTCGTGATATGCACGTTGTGGCTTGCTGAACGTTCCATCTCGGGCGCTCCAAGCTCTTCATCCTCCTCCGAGCCCGACTCGTCATCTGAGCCTTCATGCTTGTCTGCATCGTCTCGTCCACGCCTTCGAGTATTGCCTGTTTCACCCTCCTTGCGTGATGTTGTAAAGAAATGCCGAGCTGCAATTTGCGCCTGGTGAGATTGAAAATTGAGTTCCTTGTCGGTGAAGAGGGTGTGGACAGAGTAGACAGGTGCAGTTTGGGGCGCAAGCCCTGCTCGAGAGCGTTCTGCGGGGGTTGAGATACCATTTCGTGAGGGTGATCCAACGTCTTCATCGACGAATTTTCGCTTGCGTTTGCTGGTAGCATCCCCGACTCCATTGAGGTCCTCTTGTTCTCGATGTCGGGTGAATCTTGTTTTCCGACTGACTGGTTGGCTTCCTGGACTAGCAGGATTCGTAATACTAAATTGGCTAGGATGGAGAAGTAGAGCGTTGGTGTCTGCGATATCCAGTTGTTCCTTCTCTTTCATAAGCCTTTGTCTCTTGTTCGACAGGGCTTGGAAGAGTCGCTCTCGTAGGGTGGAGGTCATGTGTTCACACTCCTCGGCGGCCAAGTGGAGTCTGTAGTCGCATTCATACTGGAGGCGTTCCAGACGAGCGTTGTGATTGTTCTAGTGTCGAATGTCAGCGACGGAATACACCTCGCAGGATGGGAGATAACGTACCATTAGCTGGATAAGGGCGAGTTCTTTGGCTTCCTTGGCATCGTTGACTTCATGGACGAATTCTGCATACCATTTACCCGCGAGAGAAGACATTTGCGACTGATAAGGGGTGCCGGATGCTGCTAGTTCTGCAATTCGAGCGACCTCTTCAGGTGAATCCTCAAGAGGCTCGGGGTCGTACGGGTCAGCCTGCGATATGAGGCTCATGTCGGTTTGGAGAGCAATGAGTTGTTCACGATAATGCTGTTCTCGATTAGAAGACAGCTCGTGATAGAGCTCTTGCTGGTGAGCGACATGTTGATTTCGACGTTTGTCTCGTTTAGACAAGGGTTGCGTAGGAGGCGTGGGCGAACGATGGGGAGGGTACAAGGAGTTATCAGGATTCGCGTTGAGTGTGGGTGAGGTAGGGGAGGGTGAATATGCCATGATGACAGAGGCAAGCGATGCGGAGCGCCTTGCGCTGTCAGACTTGTCTCGAATATGGACTGACAGAGGCGGGCATGTAGTAGAACGAGGTGTTGAAGAAATGCGTGTCCTGGAGAGTTTTGGCAGAGGGAGGATCAGATGTGAACAGGGCACAGCGGAATGACATCGGCTGCTTCTCCAAATCTGGCTCTTCCGCCACGGGATGCAACTTAGCCGAGAATGTCTACGCGCTATCTCGCACTAAGAGACACTAAGAGACACTAGCGCCCACTAACAAGTTGCAGCATATTGATATTCTTCTTACAACCGGAACAATATCAGCTTGGGAGGCAATCCCTACCATTTACTTCTCTTGATGGGTTTAGAAACACGAATAGACATAAGCAGTCCAGAGTCCCGGTTTCAATTTCGACCACATCGGACGAAATCACAATTGGACTTCGATCTCGGTGTACCGAGTACTCGTGCCCTTAGAATCGCGCAAATATACAATCCTACAGATCTTAGCCAAACCCACAACGCCAGTCACAATACGAAGCTTCTCACAGTGATTCTCGTAGATCTTCCCAGAGTGCATGTATCCCAGTATTTGTTGCACGACGTTGACCTACTCGTAAGCGGACCAGCGATGTCCTTCTGATCTCATGCGGCGGGCCTCACCCCTGGACGGGAAATCCAGTAGCACCACACTTAATTACCCCTCGAACCCCTCCTTGAAGTGGAAACCAAGTATTTACCCACATATTATACACCCAGGGCCAGCCAACATCTGAATCTTGACCTCTGAATACATTCTCTGCCAACTTCAATTGCATCCCCAGCGTTCTTTGAGCGCTCCCAATTTCGTGGGAAGGAATAGTAGAGATATATTCAGCGGACACATCATTAATCATAGAGATACCTTACATCCAGCCGAGCTCGAGCCTCTACAGCAATGGCACCAACAACCATCATTCACTCGGTCCTCCTTTTTGACGGCAATTCGATTCACCAGGATGCTACAGTCTCTTTTGACTCCTCAACTGGATTGATTACCTCAGTGTCCAAGGGGACGCCGTCCTTCCCAGAGGGTGCCAATGTGGTCGATGGCTCAGGCCATACTCTTCTCCCTGGACTAATCGAATCGCACATGCATGTCCACGGCCTACATCTGCCAACAGGGTCTGATGAGAACGACATACTCCGTAGCCCACTGAGATGCGGTGTCACCACAGTGTGTGATATGCATTCGGACCTCGATGTTGTCAACAAATGGCGGAATCGCATCGCAGATGAATTGAAACAAGCCAGGTCTGGATGTGGCACTGTATCCCTATCGGATCTGCGAACTGCGCTTCTAGGAGCAACAATTCAAGGCGGGTGGCCTGGCCCGATCGTATTAGGCCCCAACCCAACAGATGAAGTAAATTCCTATTCCCCCCATGTGCTAACGTCCTTTAACTCTGACTTGCTGTAGTTGAAAGCTTATGTGAGCACGTGGCCCACCTTGACGGAAGCAAACGCGGCAGAATTTGTGAAGGAACACAAGGCTAATGGGGCAAACTACATCAAACTCATGCAAGAGAATTGCTGCTCTCTGGCGTTACCGACGAACTCCATTCCTTCCGCAACCCTCGAGCTGCAGACGGCTGTTGTCAAAGCAGCTCATGCCGAAGGCTTACCAGTCGTTGGACACGCAACCAGCCTAGAATCAACAGAAATCGTCCTCAATGCTGGTGCTGATGGCCTCACGCACACATTCATTGACCAAGCGCCACCTCAGAGCATCATCGATCTTTACAAAAAGACCAATGCATTCGTAATCCCGACCCTCGTGGTCTTGAGCAGTTTGACCGGAGAGTTCCAAGAAGAAAGAGAACGATTTGCAGAAATCGCATCTAAGCGTCGCGCAATCGATCAAGGCACCAAAGAGAATATGCTTGAATTCCTCGGATTAAAGGCGCCCGAGGCCAAGATGGAGTACGCCTTCCAAACCATCACAAAGCTGAGACGAGAAGGCATCGACGTCGTCGCTGGGACGGACGCTGTTGCCGGTCTCAAAGGAACAGCCATTGGGCCCAGTCTCTGGCAGGAGCTTGAATGGTATGTCCAGAAATGTGGGTTCAGTGTACCCGACGCCTTGAAGTCCGCCACCGCCACTCCCGCTAAGCGTTTCGGTTTCCACGATCGCGGAGTTGTGGCTGAGGGTAAGAGAGCAGATCTTGTACTTGTCAAAGGAAATGTGACCGAGAAGTTGCAGAGACTTTGGGAAGGAGAGGGCATTGTAGCTGTATGGAAGGAAGGTTTCAAGGCTTGAATCCCTTCTTCGCGGTTCACTTTTGCCAAGACCCAAATATCAAACAGTCAACACGTCTAGCAGCTTTCATTCCTGCTTCATCACTTCTATCCTGTCATCAGGTTGGCGTCTGTATTCATTTTTCATCACATACATGCCTCGTCACTTCCGCCGTGAAACAACCCACACGTGACTACTACACCGAGCATTTCATTGCAAAGGGGTTAACGCATATATAGCTGCCCGTATGCAACTGCCACCTATACCAAATGCCTGGTGCTACTGTTGACCAAGCTATGTCGGAGCAGTGATGGTACCCTTGGTGGCATTGGCGTCAAATTTGAAAAGTGCCCTTCATCATGCTCACAAGATGTCCCGCTAGTAGAGGACTGGGGCCATCACAACAAACCCTGCCGGATGACAAGATAGGCTGATCAGACTCAATCCTGCCTCTATGGAGCATCTGGAAAACTGAGCTCAATGTGATTCAACACAATATTTATTTGACAGTGACAGAAAGGATGCTTTCGATCTTAATCAGTACTGCAGCGGTCAACCGATCTAGAATGGAAAGTGAACAGGCAATTCCCTTACTTCTATTGTCTTGCTACGACAGAACTACAACCATATTTCATCGTCCAACCATCGAGACCAACGAGTGTTCTTGACCGGTTGTTTTAAGGATGCTTGGAGTGTGGACACCGGGCTGGGGCCGCCGCCTACTAAGCTTGCTCTTTGATCGCAAGCCTGGCGATGAGACGCTGTCGCCAGATGACGAAGGCAACATCGCGAGCAATGCAAGCCAGCTTGGCTTGCTTTCTGCATCTAATCATCTGGCATTTCGCCTCCCAATTGTGATCCCTGAAGATGTCGCTGACGACGCTCCTGACGTTCCTGTTGACCGTACTCTTGTCGACATTCCTAAATCAGCACAATCTCGGGCAGCAGTGGGGGATGACAAAGAATTGTATCCGAAGGGTTGCGAAGCGCTGGCCAAGTACAGAGAGATTGGCGGTCGTTTTCTTTGGTTCCGAAGATCGTTGACAGAATTTCCAGCCGGGCTAGATTCCACAGGCGGCGGTCACCCTTTTCTAGTGGTTGATTGCCAGA
This sequence comes from Exophiala aquamarina CBS 119918, assembly GCF_000709125.1. Lineage (NCBI taxonomy): Eukaryota > Fungi > Ascomycota > Eurotiomycetes > Chaetothyriales > Herpotrichiellaceae > Exophiala > Exophiala aquamarina. Next base: position 945,837 of record NW_013550579.1, read on the forward strand.
TTTGTTGTGGAACGGGTAAAGCTTTGCTGGGGGTCTGCATGGTATGTGATTATTCCATCCTGAACAACGAAAATTTAACAAAGCATAGGTTAGATCGTTTTCCAGCGCATCTCCGGAAAGGGCACGAAGAATCGCAGATGCAGACAAATACTTGATTCCGATCTGGCCAAATGCTAAGAGTGCCTCCGCAAATCCGCCGATAGTACATATCGAATGTAACAAGACTACTCCTCGACTCAGCTGGATCAACGCAAATAAAATCTTCTACATCAAAGAAGAATGCTTTTGGACTGAGAAAAGCGGAAAATGGGGAGAGCTGCGGCTTCAACGCGGTGGCGTTCGATTGATTCGCGACGTGTTGCGGGACAATGCAAATTCAGGAATCAAGCAGCCCCCATCAATGCCTCTTGTCAGAGAAGGTGTAAACCTGGACAACAATATGCAGAAGGCCACAAGTAAGGCGGAGGATGTACCATCAGCTGAAGTCACCGCACTTCCCACTCACCAGAAGAAGTCTCACTCACCTGAAAATGCAGCGCTTACGCCTACGGAACCAACATCTGGCCCAGATATACCAGAATCTATGCAGAGTTCAACTAGATCAGCCGCTGTCCTGATATCCCCTTCGAGGACCCTTGTCGATGCCACACTCAAGGTTCCCGCTGTCACAGCCAATGACGTCTCTACTCCCTCAGGAGACAAGTTGGAGTCCACAGCCAACGGCCTAGCAGGTGTGGAAAGGAGACTTATATCATTCAGCAACCGACTCGGGTTCATGCAAGCAACCAACGTGACGACGGATGTGGAATTGGGCCATGCAGAACCAGTGACATTCCGAGAGATGCTGGAATTCCATTGGCAAGATTCATCCCTGCAACGCATGTGGGAGCAACTGTGGACCTGGATCGATGCCGCAAGCTAATTCCAGAGAAAAGAAATGGTTCCTCAAGCTTGGATACTTTTAATCTGAGTTTGTGCGTTGCCACTTTGACTCTGTTGGTCAGCGGCGGTCCTTTTGGCGGGAAGATAGGCAGGGAGAATATCTGGTCTCAACAATGTTGATGGGAAGTGACCCGCATCGCAAAGCATGAGCAGATGAAGGGGCAGAGAAGCGTGGAACCAGCTTCAGATCAGACCGGGCCCTCGATGTGATACTTACCAGGTTAGTTTGTGGAAGCCAACAGCGTACAGGGATTCCAATTGCCGAGCTCCCAACCCAAGAAACTGGATACTTGCAGACAAATCGAATTCTCCATCCACATCCACCCACTCCTCCATCCCAGCTTCTCCAAGCCACGCATCATTGCATTATCCATCTCAGATGGAATGACTGCAGGACCCGGTTTCGCGCGTGCCGGATGTTTCCTTTCCCTTTCCGCGAGGGACGTTCCCATATGCACCTAAAAGCACCACATTTACGAGCAATGCCCATCTTTCTTCAACGGCCGTCTTTCTGATCCTAGTCATGGGTGGAGTGTTAATCTTTTCCTACCCCAAACTACTACTGGCTCCAATCACCTTGTTTTCAAGTTTTTCGTTTATCGCGTGGACCGCTCGGCCCATTATACTAGGGATGACTAGTATGCGTTTTGCTGAGCTGTCACTTCGTCTTAAACCACTAGCTAGGAAACTCAATCTGCACTTGCCACGACAACCTGCCGTGAGGATGGCGGGGTGTTCGAGGGGTTTATCATGCTGTGCTACGCACGTCTCATGTCCATGAGATTCACCCCTCAAGCAACCCATTCGACAGAACATCATCCTAAGCAATAATCTCGACAAGGGACAGTGACACCCAGCTCATCAATTAAGCTCGCATTGCCAACCCAATTCCCAAGCATGATGCTAGACAACAAAGAAGAAGATCTCGAGCGACTCGCAGAGCTCTGCCTCTCAACGGCGAAACAGATCAAGGAGCACCTGGCATCGACCGGGCATCCACAGATGACGTTTGATCAGAATGGACCGCAGTTCTTCCCTCAGGACAGCAGCCCCATGGAGATCCAGCTGGCGAGGTTGAATCTCCGTGCCGCAGCCAAAAGGCTGCACGATCTCGTTTCGGGACCCGACGAGGTTGTCGTTTGGAACACTTATGATATTGTGAGTGCCTCTCCCATCTTCTACCTAGCCTATCAACAACAGGGCAGAGGGTGATCAGGAGTCGGGGCCTTGTCGCCTGTGTCACAAACCGCGCAGGTTTACACCACGATGCCACCACGAAACATGGCCATTTCACTCTGTGGACTGCCCCAACCAGCTTTGCTGGATTTGAATGAATGAAAATGAAATCAGACGACTGACTTACCACCACCACAGACCCACGACTTGAACGCATTCCGCTACGCAGCAGAATACTCGATCGCTGCCGCCGTGCCGCTCAACTCGACGATCAGCTACAGCGACCTCGCCACCAAACTCTCACTGGACCGCAAACAGCTACGCCAAATGTTACGCCAGCTAATCCAGATCCACGTGTTCAGTGAGCCCACTCTCAACCAAGTCTCGCACACCGCCTCGTCCAAACTACTGATCACGCACGAGGGTGTGGCGGCGTTCAACGGGTACATCGCACGGGACGTGTTCCCGATGGCGGCGAAGCAGTTCGAGGCGCTGGAGCACTTCGGGCACGGCAACCCGCACCCGCACGAGGCCGGGCTCAACTTCGCGTGCAAGACCAATCTACCGATGTTCGCCTACTACGAGCAGCCCGAGCAGGCCGGCGTGCGCGAGCGTTTCTCGAAGCTTATGACTTACGCCTCGTCGTTCCCGGCACTGTCGAACTCGCATCTCACGGCGGGCTTCCGCTGGAGCACCCTCCCGCCGGGGAGCACCATCGTCGACATCGCGGGCAACGTGGGCCACTGCAGCATCGCGATCGCACGGGCGACGGACCCGACCGTGAAGCTCGTGGTGCAGGACCTGCCGCAGATCGTTGCGCGCGCCAAGGACCCCGCGACGAGCGTGGTCCCCGCGGACCTGCGCGACCGCTTCACGTTCATGGAACACGACTTCTACACCCCGCAGCCGATCCAAGGCGCGGCCGTGTATTTCCTGCGCATGATCATGCACGACTACTCGGACGCGTACTGCTGGAAGATCCTGCGCCAGATCGTGCCTGCCATGGGCCCCGACAGTCGGATTGTCATCATGGATCAGGTCTCGCCGCCTGTGGGAGTGCTGCCGACGGCCATAGAGCGCATGATGCGCACCCAGGATCTGCAGATGATGCTGCTCTTGAACGCGAGGGAGAGGGATATTGGCGAATGGAATGATTTGGTGGCGGGGATTTCACAGCAGGAGGAGGGCGCGGGGAAGATTGAAGCCGTCGAGACTGCTGCTAATAGTGTAGTCGAGCCTGAGGAGCCCAAGACTGAGGAGCCCAAGACTGAGGAGCCCAAGACTGAGGAGCCCAAGACTGAAGAGCCCAAGAACGAGGAAGCAAAAGCCGAAGACTCTACGAGTGAAACCAACAGCGCACCGGCGGCGCCCGGCGGCACGGCTACTGCAGAAGCTCCTCGCGGTCCCCCAGCCAAGAGACTGGAGATCAAGAACATCGTCAGCCCACCGGGGACGATGATGAGTTTGATAGAGATTGGATTCGTGGCTGAAAACGGGACGGGTGGAGGTTCTGTTTAGGTGGGACTGAGGAGACCGCTGGACCCTGTGACCGTGGAGCACGGACCTGCTGGGGTGTGGCGATCGGTGCCATGATAGAGCTAGGGAACAGAGATAGAAACAGGGATGACTTGGTCATGAATTCATTTTGTACAGAGACTTGCGATGGAGTGGGCGAGGACACCTATATAGAGCTCAAACCCATCCATTCTCCATTTCCATCAGTTCCACCAACAGCACCAAGAACAGCAGCAGCACTCCCACGGGGCAAGAGAAGTGGGCGAGGACACGCTATAGAGCTCGAACCCAACTTCATCCTCCGCGTCCTCCTTGTGATTATTAGCAACTAGAGAAGTGGGCGAGGACACACTAGTAGAGCTCAAACCCATCTTCCGTCATTCTGAAAAAATAAATTGTAAACTTAAACCTTCAACTGAGCCGGATCAGTGATCCAAAGGACTCGTTTTCCTTCCGCACGGGCCTCTCTGTCGGCCTCGATTCCTTCGTCAAACTCCTTGTTCCAGAAAGCAATGGAGTCGTTTGTATCTTTCTGTGTCCAGTTCTGTCGGACCAGTTCTGCAATGTATGAGCTTGCAACACCAGCTTCTTCGTAGGTCTGCACTGCGACGTTGTCGAAGATGTTCTTCGCCCAGTCGTCATACTGATGTTCGCGTTGGTAATCTGTCATGCCGTCTTCGCCGACAGTCGTGTTGTCTAACTCTTCCCGGCCAAGTGGCTTGAATGCGGGTTCTTCCATGATTGTAGACTCTTCCATGATTATGTTGGGCTCGTAATGAGGCCGAAAGTTTGTTGGCCCTGGCGTTGATGTCTGGATGTTCGATTCCGTGAAATCGCCAGTCGTTTCCCCAGCTGCCAACGGGGGAGAAGAAGACCGTGATCGTGCTGGCTCGCCGTGCGATAGGCGTGAGGATCTGACGGGCTTATACTTCTGTGCCTCGGACCTAGCCTTGTTGAGTCTGATCTCTTGTGAGTCATTGGCAAGAATGCTGTCAGGATGACCGGCATACGATGAGATCGCACTTGATGATGACGGTAGAGGCAGTTCTGCATGAGCCATTCTCGGTGTGCTTGGTTGTGGAGGAACATTGGTTTGCGCCTCACATTCTCTCTGCTCTTTCTCAAGTAGTGATAACTCGCTGTCATCAAAATCATCATACTCGTCAGCCTCAGGGAGCCGGAAGCGACCAGGCGAGGGGTTTGCAAGGGATGGACGCCAACTCTTGTCATTTGGATCGAAAACATTATTATCGAGTTCAAATCGAGGGGTCTCGTTCTTTTGGGTATTGTCGAGGGTTGTTGGAGAGAGGATGCTTCGTGGATTGTTCATCGAGACACTTGAGTCAGAAGCAGCCGAATTGTCAGAAAACACACTGCCGTGGTACTGTCCAGCTGGTCCATATGACCCGTAGACATGTTTGACGGCTGTATTGGGATTGAACATGACTGACTTGCCAGAGCGTCCAATGGTTGCGTTCTGTCGTAATGCTGATCGGAGAGGAGTTTGAGGTTGAAGGATATTCTTCGTGGGTGTCGTTGGCTCTACATTCGAGTCAACATCCTCGATATCATGGTCAACGTCGAGATAACTATCGTCAATCCCAAAGCCACCTGCTTTGGGTCCGGGTGTCTTGCCATCCAGAGATGCCAGCTTTCTCTTGTTGGAGCCCGGCATCGCTTCGAATTCCACTTCTACTTCTCTTGCCTTCGCAGCCAAGAATGCTTGTCCTGACTTGGTCTCACCGTAACGACGGCGTTTAAAGTACTGATCGTATGCTGCCTGGTGGACGTGAGGAGGGGGCGGACCTTCTGGCGATTTAGGCGGAGAGGTTTCGTCAAGGCCCGGGAATAGGGTTTGTTGTGAAGGCGGGGGTGGAGGGGGTTCATTCACTTCCTGCGCTGCCTCGGTGTTAGATTTAGTCGGAGAGGAGGCCTTGAAGAGCCCAAAGATCTTCTTGACACTTCCAAAGATACCAGGCTGGCTGGAATTACTCTGTTGTTTCGGGGTTTGTGGAGGGGCTTCGTCCGTGTCCTTTGCGTCGATCTTCTCGTCCGCCGTGGGCTTGAGGATTTGGGAGTAGAATGGCGACTCGCGTAGGGGTTCGGCAGAGGGGGGATTGTGAATGAAACCGGTTGGGGAATCCAGAATCGAAATCTTGGGGGGAACAGAGAGCGCAGATCGGGTCCTCCAAGTTGAAGAAAAGAAGGGTTTGGCTCTGGGCGGCGGGGTGATGGCATTGCGGGCGCGCTTGGACGAGGATTCAGGCTCCTCCCCGGCCTCTCGACGTCGCTTTCCTGTGGGAGTCTCTGGGAAACTTGTCAGATCTATGTCTGTCTGGGTACCAACATCCTTGTATCGGGGGGGCATCGGGTCCGTCCCCTTGTCCACAAATTCAATGGGAAGAGAGGGCAGATCAACACGCGGTGGGCGCTCATAGCGATGAGCAGGATTTCTAGAAGCAGGATTTCGCTCACGTTTGGGAGGAACATATTCAGAAAAGCCCTCGGGCCTTGCACCTTGTCCACGCGTGTGGACGGCCATGATTGCGGCGATGATGGGATAGGAGGGAACGGGGATGGCAAGAGGGATGAAAGAGTGTGAGAAATATGAAGTAAACAAAACGTGAAGCGGTGAATTAAGTCTGGCAGAAAGTGAAAGCAGTCTTCAGTGATGCCTCAGTGAAGCGCAATTGAATTCGAAGTGAAGTCTATATGCTTCTTTGGGACTAGTACAAACACAGTCTTGGCATTAATGGCATCTACCCCGGATTCAATAAGAGTGCTCAATAACAGGATACTACCATCTGTCACAGCGACGCACGTCTTAATTAACATCAACGCGCCCTAAGAAGGAAAGCGACATCGACTGATGTAGTATACTTTTAGTAACCGTGCGTGAAAACTATCCACGATGTCCTCCGTCGAAGCAATGGCTCTCCTAATTTTCCAACCAGCATGCCCCTATCCCTCGAGGAGACCGCGATACAAATGGTAAAGTGTCCCGGGCATCCTTTAGGATCAGATGCTCCACGACATCGACTTTCTCATTGCCACCCTGCCGACCATCCGCATCTAATGTCTTTGGCGCGCCTATGATCCAAAGCCCTGTTCCAGCCCATCGCTGCTGTCTTGCGATGGTGGTAATCCAGTCGTCTTTCCAACGTTCAGCAAGCTCCTCGTGCCAAAACATGCCCATCTGATCCTTCAAATTAGACTCTAATACATTCCAGCCGCTTGTGATGTAGCTGTTGTCTTCAAAGCGTGACTCGTCGCCACTTCCGACTCGAAGAGCTAAGTCTAGACTGACCAGGATGACATGCCCTTTCCTCCGAACATAGCCGTCGAGGTGCTGCAATAGGTAGCTGCCCATGACGAGAGCTGACCATGCCACGAGCACTCTGAGATCTGAACCGTCCGATAAGCCCCTCAGCTTCTTGTTCAGGAACGTTTGTGCTACGTCACTGAGTGGAGGAACATTAGGAGGGGTGGTAAAACCGAGGATCGATGATTTATCTAGCAGCCTGCTACTAATCTCGTTCGGAAGGCTTACCCCGGAATTAGTACTTTGACACCTGAGCTGCAGGCAGAATGCCACGAGACCGCAACAAAGCTGCGATTCAACTGCGGATAAGTCTTCACAGACCAGTATTTGACTGATTTGATCACTCAGACTAGCGAGTTCTGCTGCCAGCCTTGACCTGGGGAGGGACTTTTTCGACTTTTGCTGGACCAGCAATGTGTGCAGGATACCTGCTAAACAAAGGCTTCCTGGGGTCAGGTTTGCCTCGACAAAAGGAAATGCTGGAATCATTTTCTCCTTTGGTTTGGAAAACCCTCCTTGAGAAGGTGGTGATTGTCTCAAATATCCACCAGACGACGGTGGTCCCTGCATCGAAGGGTCCCTAAGGTGGTCCCGCTCGCTTCTATATGCATGGACGGCTTTCCAACTATTCTGCAGTCAGCGGGATTGTCTATCATAGTGGGCGGGACGGCCTACATACCATCTCAGATGGTTTGAATTGATGCGCGAGATATCTGTTCCAGGATTCGCGTCAATATATTGCTCCACCAGCCTTTGGTATGCTTCAATGTGGAGGTTAAAAGCCTCGCGCTCGTTTGTCATATACTAGGTAAAAGTTTGTCAGATATCGAAATGCAAATATGATAGATGAGAAACACTCACGGAAATGCTGAGCATTCTCCCAATGGTGAAAATCACTTCGACCTCAGCGAAAGACGTGGTGAAGTTGATGCGCTCGTATAACTTGGCCAAAGCGAGGCCACGGTGATACAGCATGAAAGGATCATCCGCAGCGTAATGTCCATGGCTGATCAACCATGCTGAGCGACTGACGGCGATGGTGGCATCAAAAAGCATTTCATCTTGCATGGCGATCGGCCAGCAGAGGTCCAATTGAGTGTTGTATCCTATGCAAGAATCAAAGAACCCGGACATATGTGGGCCCCATACATGGATATCTGTGATTTGTGGGGTCAGTAAAGGTGTTGGGACAACAAATGAGGACGTGGGCTCACGATAATCTACCATGTGCATGACAGTTCTAGCATTGGACGTGGGAAATGTATTGAATGGATCAATGCGCAGGCCGCCACTAAAGGCCACCGTTAGCCGTGCAACATCTCCCCCCTCAGGGGTCGCATCTTCCTCCCACTGAGACGGACTTTTGATCGCTAAAGTCGAGGACGAGGTCTGTGAAGCATGCACACGGTTGAGAAGAGATACCTGCCGATGATCTGCTGAGTTAAGGGCAGAGACAAAGGAGGGGCTCTCCTCGTTTGAGACAGGGGTGCTCGCGGCCGATCTCCATCCCACGAGACTCCTCGCATATTCAGCTCCTTGATGCGCCAACGCCTCCTGTCGTCGACGTTTCCCTGCGCTCTGAAACCTTCTTGCCTGGCTCGAGACTATCTTAGACCCTCCTCGAGGATAGGAAGAGGGTGTCTGCTGGATGAAGATGTGGCTCGGGCTGCTGCTTCGAGATTTTTCCTGTTTTCTAGCAGACTGCTGTAAGTGGTTTCTTCCTGCCATCGATTTTAGTATCGTCATGCGGCATCCTGGGTGATAGCTCAAGGTTCATATGTATGGCGTGGGAAAGTCGAGACTCTACTCTAGCACCACATGAATTGTGAATATTTCAAGGCTTTATTAAATCAGCGAACTGGGAATGAAATCCTTGAATCATGAGGCTCTGGGGGGGAGTATTTGTAATAGTACATGAACGAACGCATACTATGTAGGTGCGGAGGTCTTTACGGAAGGACTTATCGGGGGATCCATGAGTCAATGTTGTAGAACCCTTCATGACTCGAGTGGTGTGAAGAGATTTTCCTTTGTAGTGTGTAATGTAGCGTAGGGGGACTAGATATGCCCCCTAAGGCTCAGCCTTGAGGGCCATAATCTGACGCTATCTCGGTCCACACAGGGTGATGGCCGATTTAACGACGAATTTGGCAGTATATTGGCATGCGGGGTCCGATGTAAACCCGTATTCGATCGGGTGGGTGAAACAACCATTAGGATAGCCAGAATGTTCCACAGGACTACGAAGCACCTCCAATCGGGATGCTTGACGAGGCGCTGATCAACATAGCCTTCGGTGTCAGCACATCGGGATCCAGGGTTTGCATATGAGATCAATAACAGGATTGACTCAGTCCTTAGTGGTATGAATCGTAATATGGGTTGTTCAGCCCTTTGTACCTTACTGATAGCAGACCTAGCCGGCTTAAGCAAAGTAAAATCAACCCGAAACCATCACACTGGTTTCTTTCCGTGCCCAGGCAGTAGGTATCGGGAGTTTTAACGCACTTTCGATGAATGCTTGGTGCTTGCGACCTCTGTGACAATAAACGCAATATCTCACGTCCCACCCGCGCTGAAGTAATGCTAAGGAAAAAAGCAGTGTATCTGGATTCACCGGTTTTCAACGATGACAACGCGTTGAAGGCAGTGCAAGAATTAGACCTCGAGGCATTTGCGAAGAACTCAAGGGGTCCTGCCAACCGAGTCTCGACTCTAATTTTTGCGATCTGCGTCAAACCGGTGGATATGTATACCCGGTGGAATCACGATCCCAGTATGCAGGGTGACGACCCGAAAAGCTTAGTGCTACCAACTTTTTGGCGCCCGTGCTTAAGGCGAACGTCGAGTAAAGCTTTCAGCAGAAAAACAAGGGAAAATCCGAGTTTAGAAGTGGCCTGTTGTTACATGATCGGTAGAATGTCGTAGCTCCCGTTATGTTTCATCTGGCAACTACTCCTCCTCATGGGAAAGACGACTATGCTCCATGATTGGGATTCACAAACACCACATGATGTATTAGGTGTGCCTGGCAGTATTTGATTACAGCCAAGACAGAAGGGCTATTCCCACCAGATGAGGAATTTGACGCGATTTCAGCTTTGCTCAGCAGTTCGGATAGCCAAAGGAAGGTAGCTAGCCGGGTTGAGGTAAACTTCCATTGCACTCGATTGGTGGGAAATACTGTAGCTGCAAGGTGCGGGATGCGGAGTATTCGTGTTGTTCCAGAATGCCATACATTGGGGTTCCTGCAAAATGGATCATGTAGACTTTGTCCTCATTGCTTGCTCGTTGCGACGGGAGCAGACATGATGCCATAGATATTATCGCAGACATAAACACAAGACGTCCTAGAGGCGAATGCGAAGTGAGTTGCAACCATGAGTATTCATTGAGAGATCTTTCCAGCCAGCCTTCGAAAACAGACTATGGCTTCTTCAGCCGACTTCATGATCCCACCGGGGTCTCTGGTTGTGGTTACGGGGGCCAACGGTTTCATCGCCAGTCACGTCGTGGACCAACTTCTTCAGGCCGGCTTTCGGGTCCGTGGGACTGTGCGTAGCCAGAAAAAAGGTGGTTGGACGGTGGACTATTTCAATGGGAAATATGGGGCCGGGAAATACGAGCTGATTGAGGTACCAGAGATGGGCGATCCAGCAGCTTTCGATGAAGCGGTGAAAGGCGCGGCTGGTTACATCCAGATGGCTACACCGGTCATGGAGTCGTATGACCCCCATAAGGCTGTGCCGAATGTAATCAATGGTGTATTGAACGGATTGAAAGCAGCCGCAGGCGAACCGTCCATCAAGCGGTTTGTGATGACCTCATCGTCAACCGCAGCTGTTAGTCCTCAGCCCAACAAGGAGTTTAGCGTGACTCCCGAAACCTGGAATGACGAGGTTGTGAAGCAAGCATGGAAACCCCCATATGAGGGTGTACAGAAGAAGCTGGACGTTTACGCTGCCACCAAAACGGAGAGTGAGAAAGCTGCATGGGAGTGGGTCGAAGAGAACAAACCCAACTTTGTGCTCAACGCTGTCCTACCCAACGCTAATATGGGGAAAGTACTCAGTGTGGAAGGTCAAGGGGCACCAAGCACTGTGGGTTGGATCAAGGCTCTTTGGAACGGATTCGAAGGCCAGGAAGACCTTAAGGAAAACCCACCTCAGTATTTCGTCAATGTCCAAGACACGGCCAGGGTGCATGTAGGAGCACTCCTGTACGCAGATATGAACAGTGAACGACTATTTGCTTGGGCGGCTCCATACAACTGGAATGACATCCTCGCCATTTTGAGGAAGTTGCACCCAAATCACAATTTCATTGAAGATATCCCTGACCTTGGACGAGACCTGAGCAAAGTTTCAAATGAGAGGGCAGAGGAGATTGTCAAGCGGTTTGGGAGACCAGGCTGGACAAGCTTGGAAGACTCGATCCGTGACACAACAGCAGGTTGGGCATGATGGCGTTGCACTTGACCTCGGGTGAAGCATATGTACCTTGATATGTTGGTACGGAGGACGGAACAACCCTAAGGTGCAGTTTTGGTGGGGAAATTTTTGCCAAGAATGAGCAACTCCAACTTCCAGGCAAAGCAGGTGCTGTTCCGAAATCCTCCGGCTCTTGCCTCTGGGCAGTCTTGTCCTCACTTGCCCTCCACAAATCGCATGGCGCTGGTCGTCATCACATGAGGCACAGACGGCTGTTTCCCGAGTCCAGATGTTCCCAAGGGATCCAGAAGACCAGAGGGTTCTCTGTACATAATATGAATTAGGAGTTGACGTCGCACCCTTCGTTCTCCCTCCTATCGCTCTTTTGCATACATTGCTTGCCTCACACCCTCACCTTCGTTATTGATGTATTCTAGCCCTGCGCCGTCATAGAAATCATCGTTGGCCACCACGTTCCCCTTCCATTTCATCATGAGGTACCAAACACTTCGATTTACTATGTTTTACAAGGAGCCAAAAAGCGAAACTGCACATCTACAAAGTGGGCGGTCGTCCCATTCCGCATCGTCGGGTTCGAGTTTGCGATCACTTGATTCGAATGCGTCCCTACTTTCGCGGCATTCTACCACCTCGTTGTCCGGGACCCATGGGCAAACCGAAGATTCAACAGCGAGAAAATAAGCATGAGAAACGATCGAGAGGTTGATCGCCAACATATCAGGGCTGAAAACGTACCTACCTAAGGTCCCTGCACAGCCTGCGCAATGTCCTGGAGGGGCTGTCTGGGGTTTCACGGCTGACTTGTGATGTGCGGGGAAATACCAGACGATATGGAAAAAGGTCCAACGACCAACCAATTGACCGTGACGTGTTGAAGATGTCTTCATTCACGAGTATGTGATATTGGTGGATGATCACGTGTGAAAGTACGCGGAAGCCGTCATGATGAACACATCGTGTCCAGAGGATGCAACGGGCTCGACCAGATCATGAAGCCTGTGGCGTGATGTCCCAGCGCCCGGCCTCGACATTCAAGATTCGAGAAGACAGCAGTGACTCAGAGTTCCTACAATTATTATTCCATGGAATCAGGAAAGGCACCTACAGGTATTTGCCAAATCTTGATGCACAGAATGATGGACCAGCAGCAGACAGGCTCATTTCCGATTCTCGCAGGAAAATGTCGGAATTGCCGGTGCGACATCCGGCGACGAGAATTTGCTGCAGATGTTCCGAAGAATGTTTGGCGATTTATTTCAAGTATTCTCAGTGTGCAGGCAGACTTTTTGCAGTTGCAAACCATAATACATGTACATACCAAGAACCGTCCATGACATTATGCCCCTAATCTGGACACGTCAAGTGACCATGTTCTCTAAATTGAAGTGATGATTTTCACATGTGAGAATGGGAGAACCGGCGCCTGAGAGATCAGACAACTCGAGGGCCAAGGCCAGGATGTGGGAAAAGCATGTGAAGTGCGCATTTCACAGTTCTTCGTGTCTTGGGGGGGCATTTGTACCGGCGAGATGTGCCCCGTCAGGCGGGATAGTTGGGGGGCACCAGCGGCGGTGGGAGACACCACTGGAACCTTTGTGGGCGCCTGCGGGGACTGCGCTGGGCTGCGTTGGGCCCTGGAAAGCCGGGGATCCACTCCGGTCTGAAGCCTGGAAGCTCCGTGGGAAAGAACTGCGAAGGCCTGTTTTCCGTGCTCACAGCAAGGACTTGAGAATACCGATCGCCCAACTAACAATATCCTGGTTCCTGAGAGACCCTTAGATATAAATTGACATACATCAATCGGCCGGCGATAAACAAGAGGTACTCGCCATCTGGAAGTCTGGACAGATTGATGTTGTTTGGCGTGGTCTGGAGTTGAACTTGTCCAGTACCAGATCCTCCGTAGCATGTGGGCTGTGGGCACCAGTCAGGTGAAGCACATTTAAGTGTCAGCAAGCACCGCACCCGCACCAATACCAACACCCGCACCAACCAGCCCTGTCATCCACCTGTTGCTCAGCCTACCACCATTCGGCCACACCATTCCATCGTCCACTGCATCAGCTGCCGGTGCCGAGGTTCAACTCATCTGGTCGACGAGACTCCGTTCATCTTGCTCTGGGTCTTGCCATCATCCATTCTTGCCATTCGTCCAAGCACTCTTCATTCGCAAAGTCTAGCCTGGCAGGTGATCCTTTTATTCAAACTCCCATCCCTTCGCCCTCTCAATCTTCTATCTCTCTGTCCATCAAGACTAGACACGCCCTGGACTATTCATCATGACCCCTCCTCGTGTTATTGTGGTTGGCGGTGGCCGTAAGTGCTTTTCCGTCTCCCCGTAGACTGTGGAAATCAATTGACCTGGGCATCTAGTTTCTGGCCTCAGTGCTGCCCACACCGTCTACCTCAATGGTGGCAATGTGCTAGTCCTCGATAAGAACAGTATGTATCTTCTGTTGAGGTGAGAGGCCCTTTGATCTGATAGTTTGGCAGACTTCTTCGGTGGTAACTCGACCAAAGCTACCTCTGGTATCAACGGCGCTCTCACCCGCACGCAAGTCGACCTCAACATCGGCGACTCGGTGAAACAATTCTACGAAGACACTCTCAAATCTGCCCGTGACAAGGCCAGACCCGATCTCATCCGAGTTCTGACATACCAATCTGCAGCTGCGGTCGAATGGCTGCAGGATGTCTTCAATCTCGATTTGACCCTTGTTTCTCGTCTCGGGTATGCCATCCACCCAGCTTTTCCATGCAACATGACTGACGAGATGATAGCGGCCATTCCTTCCCCCGAACTCACAGAGGTCATGATGCCAAATTCCCCGGCATGGCCATCACATACGCCCTGATGCAGCGGCTGGAAGAGCTCACAGAGTCGGATCCAGAAAGAGTTCAAGTGATCAAGAAAGCCAAAGTGGTTTCGCTCAACAAGGAGGGCAATGTCATTACTGGCGTGACATACGAATTTGACGGTCAAACGCACTCAGTCGATGGTGTGGTTGTCCTTGCGACTGGTGGCTACGCTGCTGATTTCACCGAAACCTCTCTCCTCAAGAAACACAGACCCGACACCTTCGACCTGTCGTCAACAAACGGTACCCATGCCACCGGTGATGGCCACAAGATGTTAATGGCAATCGGTGCAAATGACATTGATATGGACAAGGTCCAAGTCCATCCTACTGGCCTCGTCGATCCAAAAGACCCCGGCTCCAAATGGAAGTTCTTGGCAGCTGAAGCTCTGCGCGGTGAAGGTGGTATTCTCCTCAATAGTGATGGCCAGCGTTTCTGCGATGACCTCGGCCATCGTGACTATGTTTCCGGCAAGATGTGGGAGGAGAAGGAGAAGGGCAAGTGGCCCATCCGACTTATCCTCAACTCTAAAGCCTCCAACGTCCTAGATTTCCATACCCGACATTACTCTGGTCGTGGCTTGATGAAGAAGATGTCCGGCAAAGAGTTGGCGAAGGAAATCGGCTGCGGCGAGCAGGCGCTTGACAAGCAGTTCAAGGAATACAATGCCATTGCCAAGGGCGAGAAGAAAGATGCTTGGGGCAAGAAGTATTTCCACAACTTGCCTCTCGAGATCAATGATACCTTCCACGTGGCCCTGATGGAGCCTGTACTACATTTCACCATGGGTGGTATGGAGATCAATGACAAAGCTCAAGTTCTTGGTCGAGAGCAGAAGCCATTCGAGGCACTTTTCGCGTGTGGTGAGTTGGCAGGTGGCGTCCACGGTGCCAACAGATTAGGTGGTTCGTCACTACTGGGCTGTGTTGTTTACGGTCGTGTCGCCGGCGCATCTGCTTCGCAATATCTGTTCCAGAAGCTTACCTCGGGAGGTGTTACATCAGCCTCGCAACGTGCTGGTCAAATCTCACTCCACATCGACCCCAATGTACCAGGCAAAATCTCGGTGGAATGGGGAAGTGGTGGCTCTGGACAAGCCTCTGTTGGAACGGAGACCACAAGCCAACAAGCCCAAAAGACAGCAGCCCCTGTCATGGATGGAAACAAGTCTCAAGACCCCGCCAAGAAGAAGGATGGCAATGACATCAGTGCTTTCAAAGTTCCCGACAAGGAATTCACTCTGGAAGAAGTCGCAAAACACAACAAGAAGGACGATTTGTGGATCGCTGTCAAGGGTGTTGTGATGGATGTAACGAATTGGCTCGATGAGCACCCAGGCGGTCCCCAGGCGCTTTTCAGCCATATGGGCAAGGATGCCTCAGAAGGTAAGTTGACTTGCTTAAGCTTGTGACTCAGCACACGACTGACATAGTTGATAGAATTCGAGATGCTTCACGACGACGAAGTGATCCCCAAGTATGCTGCTGACATTGTCATCGGACGTGTTGCAGGCCAGGAAGTTCGGTTAGAGTACTAGGCGTGGAGAGTGGTATAAAATGGAACTGTTTGCATGGAGTAAATCTCCAACTGTACCATGACGGCGGACATTGAATGCGACTACTATCAGTATCCCTATATAGTAGATATATGATACGGATTCTTCTGCATCCTCATATCCTTTGTTCCTCTTCTCAATTACCTTGGGGAAGGGTACCCACAGAGGGTGATGACGCTGACCATGACCAATACAAGAACAAATACCACATCGAATGACGCGCGCCTGCTTGCCCGCACCCGCTAAATTAGCGCGGTATTTGCCCAACTCCAACTTCATCTGCGCAGTTCCGTCCCTTTCACTGCATCATTCAATTTGCTCAAGTTACTTCTTCAGCCGCCGCTCTGCTGTTGCGTCGCCGGCTCTCTGTCACGACTATCGCACTCCCAAGATCCACTTCCTTCTTGCGCGGCCGTCCACTTTCACCTATTTAGACCCTCCGATCTTGAGGTAAGGATGTTCTCTTCACGTGATTGCCCTCGTGAGCATAGAACGCGCAAGCAGGATCGATCGCGCTCACTCGCTGCGAAGACCCTCGTCATCAGGCATGCCGCTAGTCGTCGTCTTCTTCTCGTAGGAGGATACAGGCTAACTGAACAGAAGAGATCAAGCCTCTACGCCCCGCCCTTGATTGCGATCAACCGCTCACACGCCCCGCCCTTTGACAGTCTGCTTTTGTGCCATGGATCGCCGCGAGATTCAGTCCAAGGGCTCTGCTCTCCAAAAGGCCATTCAAGCAAAAGAACCCACCGATAATGTGCTGACCCTCCTGCGCGATCTCAAAACGAACGTACGGCCCAATGAAGAACTTCTACGAGCCACACAGATAGGCAAGATTGTCAACAAAGTCAAAGGCATGTCCGGACTTGACCCTCAAATCACTCAACTAGCCTCCGAAATTATTAGTCGATGGAGACATGTCGTCAACGAACAGAAGTTGGCCAGTGGAGCCGGGACACCCAACGGTGCAAGATCCAACGGAACAAGCTCCCCAGCACCCAAGGCTGCCACACCTACCCCCAAAGCTGCAAGCCCCGGGATAGCGCCTGACAAACGAAGTTGGAAGGTTGACAAAGTGCCCCGAGATGAACTGACCAATGATACTGCACGAAACAACTGCATAGGCTTGATCTATGATGGTCTATGCCTTGGGTCTACCCTCCCCATGAAACAAATCCTGGATCTCGCCAAACAAGTCGAATCTGCCGCCCTTAACCTACCAGATGCCAAGGGCTCCTCCAGCTCCCCTGTGTACAAGGAGAAGATGCGATCTCTATATCAGAACCTAAAGAACAAATCCAATCCTGGCCTTAAAAAGCGCATCCTCTCGGGTGAAGTGACACCAGCCAAATTTGTCACCATGTCACATGAAGAAATGAAATCGAAACAACAGCGAGACGAGGACATGAAGATCGCAAAGGAAAATATGAACAATGCCATGGTAGCACAGGAAGAGAAGAGTGTTAGTACCAGCTTAGAATGTGGCAAATGTCACCAGAAGAAAGTCAGTTATTCCCAAGCTCAGACTCGAAGTGCTGATGAACCTATGACAACGTTCTGCGAGTGTATGAATTGTGGCAACCGGTGGAAGTTTTCATAACGGAAAGCAATGTGGCGGTTGGCAACCGCGTGGGTGCTGGATGTGCACAGGGTCTCCTGACTGCTTCCTTGGATCATAAAAGCTCCTTTCGTATTTGGCACGGGACTTTGGAGGATATGAATGGCGCGGATGTTCTCCAGCAACTGCCACTCACCCCGAGTACTGGGTTGTTGTACGACGTGGGATGCTGAAAGCAAGGCGTATCAAGGGGGGCCTGAAAGGGACCATAGTTCCGCATAGGGTGGAATAACAGCGCAACTCAAGTACCTAGTTTACTTACACTTTTACTGGGAACATCACGCCAGACATTCGAGATGAGACCATGAATAAGAAAGGACAGTCCACAGCGCGTCAATATCCGACCAGAGGACGTTTGTAATATAGAGAAAATAGTGCAAGGGATATTTGTTCAACCTTGACAGAGATAGCTAAACTAAATTTGCCTGGCGACGTCATAGACTTGTCACTTTGTCCTTAGGTTGTTGCTACTAAGTTTTTGCACCCCTGAGTATTGCAATACGTGTGTACTTTATTAGGCATGTGTGTTTAGGCGTATCACGCGATGCCTCCAATGAGTCCGCTATTAATGCATATGACCTCGTTTCAGTTCATCATGGTCGCTGGTGATGAACCGTCCCCCCATACAAACAGCGCCCCAGCCAGAACTGGATATACTGTAGGTAGTACGATTAAACTATGATGCACCGAGTCATGCCCTACCCAGGCAGGCAGGTCGGTAGGGAGGTATCCTTGCGCAGCCCTAACGACGGAGCCGAACGACGGAGCTTCGCCGTGGCGATCCTCCGGAGCCGGTAATCTAGCCTTGGTTCAACATCCGCATCTCTGGACCATGGGGTACGATGGAGGTCTGATTAAGGTCCGGTCCGGGAAAACCAAGTTCATACATTCCATACAACACACAACACCCCTCTGTAGTGCGTACAAGGGAATCTGGCATTAGAGTGGTGCCTAGCGATCCGTCGAGCCTGGTCTGTGTCTAATTCTAGCGGAGTTTCCGGTTCCTCGTTCCAACGGCTCGGTAACCGTGTACCAGGTAGAGTTCCTAACGATCTCCCTGGCTAGCTAGCTAGGTAGCTTAAGTAGCTCATGAATCAGGAGTTGGTTTCGGTTTTCGCGTGCCGATTGCATCTTTACCCAAGGCGGGGACATGTCTGATTTATCTGATGGTGGAGTGGATCGGCGATACTGTGTACTTTATCCTGGATATATGACGCAACCTTGTCGTCACGTGCTCCGCCAGCGGCCACGAGGCTGTGCTACGAAAGGGGGAGCCATACTCCGTACTGAGTGAGGATTGAAAGGTCTCCGGGAGACGACAGTGGATTGGATGTAAGGCTTGGGGTAGAGGAAACTTCATGGCTGGACATGAGGTTGAGGTTGAGGTTGAGGTCGAGGTTGTTCAGGTTCCTGCGGATGTCTTGTGGTTTCTCGCAGCAGTACTTGTCAGGGCCAGATGCGTGGTGTGTTGCCTTTGGTGATCTTGAAGTGACCACTCTATGAATTTCTCAAACTGTAGCAGTCACATTTAGACGACCCTTCCTTGACTATTCACCACTAGCCAGCCCCTCCAAAATCACAACAATATAATTATCGACTCCGCAATTTCTGCCACCATTAAAAGCCACATCTGTGCGACTTTAAGACCTTCTGCATTGAGCTCGACTCGGTGTGGTTTGGTTGGCGGGCCTCTGGGCCTCTACCCAGGATAGGTGCTGGTTTGCAAGTCATCGGCGGGTCGCCCTATCTCGAACTACTCCACATACCGTCAGGGAAGCTCATTCGAGTGATGAACTCGGGGAGTAATCGAAGAAATGGATGCGGTGATGTAGGTACCACTAAATCAAGTTTTTCGATGGTCCAGGGTTCGAGTCTGGTTGCTGGGGTGCTGTCTTTTTACTGCTTTCAGGTTTTATTTCCCCTGTCCAGGTGAGGTGGGTGGGATTAACCACAGTCCCCATTCTCCGATCGAAGGCTGTAATGGCGTTTTCCAGGCTCCCAACGAACAGGAGACAATGTCCCAGTTCGTTGGAGCCAGGACGGATTCTGCGGTTATTTGCGGCGAGCAGCGCTCTCGCCAGATTCTGGATTGAGTTTGTCAATATTTTGCTTCGGTCTGTCCTCTGTTCAGAATTCTATCGGGGTCCCCATTTCGCCACCCAATCCAACATGGTGGGATTG
This sequence comes from Exophiala aquamarina CBS 119918, assembly GCF_000709125.1. Lineage (NCBI taxonomy): Eukaryota > Fungi > Ascomycota > Eurotiomycetes > Chaetothyriales > Herpotrichiellaceae > Exophiala > Exophiala aquamarina. The sequence continues at coordinate 965,456 of NW_013550579.1, forward strand.
AGCGCTGCCCAGTCGAGAGGCGTCGTACCAAAAGCATCAATTGTTGCGGTGTCAACACCATTCCGAATCAAGAACTCTGCCGTACCCAAGTCCGCAGCGTGTACCGCACAATGCAAAATCATTTGATTAAAGTGGTGCTTCCTGTTTATATCAGCCCCACATTTCAACAAGATCTGTCCTGTCTTCAGGTCGCCTTGCTCAAATGCTTGATATATGGCGGTCTGAGCCTGTATATCCATGCCATTGATTGCGGCTCCAGCATCTAGTAGCAGCTGGATTGCCTTTTAGTTGCCTCGCGAGCACGCGACATGTAGAGCAGTGCCAGAAGAATGGGACAAGTAGACGACGTCCGGCCCTAGGGCAAGCAACCATTTTGCCATATTCAAATGGCACCCCGACTCATCCGATATCACTGTGATTAGTGGGCTATCCTTCAATTGCACCCTAGGATTGAGAGAAGCCCCAGCCTTGTGCAACATCTCTACAACCTTCTCGTGGCCATCTCCTGCTACTAATCCTAGCGCGGTCAAGCGGCGACGTGTGGCACCAGCCTCGACACTGGCTCCTGCCCTCAACAGCGCTTGGACGCAGTTCTCGTGACCCAATACGCTTGCCCACATCAGAGCGGTATAAGCATGCCGGTCGATATTATCGATATGGTTTCTGCTTGAAATCAGCAACAAATCCAACCTATTTTAATGCTCCAAAATTGCAGCGAGCTGAAGCCCGTTCGTTTCAGGCGGCTCTAGAATAACATGATTGGTTCTCCGAAACACTGAAACCACGCATGAAAGGTCGCACTTGTTGTGTCGTATAGCTCCTGTACCTCGATTATGAGACTATCATTCGTAGCTATACGAGCATCTCGGAAGTGATTTGGCCAGAGCTCCGCGCAGTACGCGAAAAGGAACTCCAAGACATCCTCTTCATGTAGACGCAGTGGGGTATTGAAACTTGTAAATCTGTGGGCAGCAAGGCCTGCAACCCTGAATTCTTCGAGACGCAAGAATTCTATGCTCAATCCGGCCATCTCTCTTTCAACCTCAAAAGGCGCAAAACAATGCTTCCACCTAGCTGAGGGAAGCAGCAATATTCCAGGATCGCATCAGGTACTCTTTCGCTGTTTGGTGAAGGAGAAAGAATCTAGAATGATGGATACAGACAAAGAGGTTGCATATGTGATGGAAAGTATCTCCTAGGCGATTTGGGTCCAGTCGGATGTTTGCGAGAGGAGCTGGTTCGGATGAGGTCGAAATTCCCAATATGATAGACATTCCCCCCACGGCCAGTGGACGTCGTGCTCCAGCAATAATTTGTAAAACCTTTTTGACTTTGACTGTGTCCTGGTTCTTCGTCCTGCCTAAGATCTTCTCGTAAGCATCCTCAACGCCTGAAGGTATCATACTTATAACTTCATGCTCAGGTCGGAAACTGTTGCGGTGAGTTTCATAGATGTCTTTCCTCGCGAGGTGTGACTAGTGTGACCAGAGGTATGTTCGGTGCGCATCTTCAGAAGCTCGTCCCTGATTTGGAGCTTCGTATGTGGTTTCAATTTTAGGTGCTCAGCTAGCCTTGTGACTTCAGCTTTAATGACTAAGTTGATCTCTGCACTGATCTTGTCAGTCTCATCTACCCCTCGAAGTTGAGTGACGGGTGAGTTTGACGGAAAGCTATTGAATCCCAGGTGGATATCATCGTATGGTCGACTTGTCACGAGGAACTTCAATCGGTCATCTAGCTCATCATGGGATTCTGTCGATATTCTCTTGAAGAAGTCGATCAAGTATGAGATCAGTCTCTCTCTTTCAGCCTATTGGCATTCATCAAGCGCAGCCAAAGCATATGTCACATCACCAGCCTCGGGATCACCCGTAGCGGCGAGGCAAATTCACCATAACTCGGATATATCGGCTGGAAGTTTGTCACCAAGCCTATCCCATGCTTTAACAGCATATTGGATCAGTTCAGGCTGCCGAGAGAATATTTGGTGAAGCATTGCACATAGTGCTATAAATACCGTCCTCTCTTCGTTATCCTTGAAGAAGAAATAGCATACTTTATGGGGTTTGGTGCTCTGAAGCTCCTCGTCGATCAATGATTTAGCCAGTACTGATTTACCGCAGCCTGGGCCGGCGGAATTCCAGCGGAGGTCGTCACAAGCAGAATTAAGCCACCGACGATACTGTGTATTGACGACAACCCACTGACCGGTGCCGTCTATACGGTCTGGGTTCAAATTCTTCTGATCTTCATACCGACTTGTTTTGAGAGCTTGATGGATCTTAGGATATTTTTCATTTTGATATCGTATCTTTCGTTGATGTGTTTGTGTCTCGATAGCATGTAGCTGTTGGAGGCTTACAGCCAACTTCTCCTTTGAGGTATGATGTAGGCTATCAAGGACGCCTAGCGGAAGCATGTCAGTACTTGTAGAATTCGATTAACGCTTGAATAGTAAATACAATCGAACTTTTCCAGCTCTCGGATGATTCAGGCTGGGTCCGCCTAGCAAATGGAAGGCATTTTCCGCTAGCGACTAGTGTCTGAAGGTGCCACGTACCTATTATTTGGTGAATGGGCTTCTCCCGTATAGTCCGTGCTGGAGAAAAGAATAAGAGTAGCTCTTTGGTAAAAGCTGCGGGAGCCGCTGCTGCATACGAATGCCATGCATCATTTGTATGGGTATCCGCATAATCGCAAATTCCACGGATCACCAGGCAAGGATAGTTATTCATCAAGCCTGCAGCCTCCATTTCCACACAAATCGTACCAAACTGCTTTTGTAGTCGATCTTGCACAACAGCTTATTTGATTGAATCCCTCCTCCGATCCCGACCAACAAGCATATTCGAAGAGCGAAATGTTCTCATCATACCCCTAGCAACCGGAGCTGCGGCAGCAATTCCATCCACACCCACCGGCATGCAGCCGATTACAATGTTGTGGTTGTGAATGCGACCGAATGTGTAGCTGCTATTGTCTTGCGAATCTTGTTCCAGCATATCACTATCGTGCCTTCATCAAGGATTGCTATGGCAGCTGTCATTTCCTTACTCAGCGCACATATCCAACTAATCTGGTAGTCCTCAATGTTGGGGCTGGTCATTGTGATAGAACTCATAAGGTAAATCAAAAAATCTTGCAGGCCCAGGGCTTTGGTCCGTGGTGCGCAAAGTCACCAAGGAAACGCAAGCGCTACACCAGACCGAGATAAATGTGTCGATTTGACTGGTCCAAGTGTCGTGATAATATTTGAGCTTTGAAGTGAGTTCGAGAACGAGGCTCAAATCTACAGCCGTGGTCGATTTCTTGTGGATGATGCCTGCCGCACGGAAAGGCTGTTGGCAGCCTGTCGTCGATGTTTCTGCCAAGGCGTGATGTTGCCTTTAATGCCAAATGGTTCCTGTTGGTGCCGCCATGTATCACAATTTCTGATGAGCGATGGTTGACGGAAATGTCTTTCAAGCTTGTCTTCGCTCGGATACTTATGGCCATGTTTGAAAAAAAGTAGTCTTAGGATCAAAACTCTCTACCAATGGCCTCAACTTCTCCTCTTCTAGACCTCTGTAAGCCAAACCCTTTCCAGGCCACGCGTACGAGGTATAAGACGACGGATACGAGTGAGCTTAAGTTAGATCTGTGTATGCTGTCTAGAACTGAATCTGGTCATTGAGAGCCTCCAGGCCAATTCTACGTGCTTGGACCATAGACTTAAACTTGATGAAGCTCAGAAGCTGCGAGCCACGGAGAGCAGAGAGCAACAACTGTTAGCCAGGGAGAAGCAGGAATTGATTAGGCTAATTCCTGGGCACATAGCAGGATGTCTCTGACCCAAGTCTTTTGCTCACGTACACGACTAAGTAAACCAACCGACCCACCAAGCCACCGACATCTCAGGCTGTCTAAATCACGTCTTCTCTGGCATCCCTGGTAATTTAGGTGGAGACACTAAGGTAAGGGGGATCACAAACTCATTCAATCTGTCTGGTACAAACGAAGGGGCTGGAAACTCGCATCTATCAACGCCTTGTCCTCGGCTTACAAACTATGATCGAGTCTCAGCTCTCTCTCGATAAACCATGTTGAAGCTTCTTCAATAGATCACGGCCTAGCCTGAACAGGGGCAGTACTCAAATTTTGTCGCTGACAGTCACGATCCAATGATAGCGCATTCCTAGTCATGGTCTGGGTTATTCCACTTGGCGGGTGCGAACGAAGAGACAAGGCGGGCCTTATCTCCTGAGATTCAACTGGCCTGGGGCACGGCAAGCAACAGATCCAAGGACTAAAAAAACTATGGAGCTGCCACGATTTGGCACATAGGAGCCGAGTATTTGTGGAGATGCTCTTGATACACCGTACCTCCCACAAGAGGAGTGCATTTTTACTAACGAAGCTATCGCCATAGACATCATCTGTTTGTTGAAAGGGGCTCTCCCCTTTACTAGTGCTAACATGGTTGAGCGGATGTGTAACCCGACAGCTAGCTCTTTTGAACAACATAGCCAAGCATGGTTTATAGCAGGCAGCTGGAGTCCAAAAGAGCCGTCGTGAAGCCGCGCTCGGTCGGGAGTGGCATGATGCGTCCAATGGCACAGGTATCATCAAGTATCAAGTTCAAACATTAGACGAGGGCAGGCAGGAGATGCGACCTCCCGAAGGCTGGTAACATTGGGACTTTCACAGCAGGATAGGTCTAGAAACGGTCTAGGGCTCGTGGCTCAATATTCCACTTCCTAAGAACGGTTGAGTTGCTGGAAGCATCCATGGAGTCCTTCGTAGTCAGCCTTGACTGACCAGGGCTTCTTCTGGAGCCACAATTTCCCAGTGTCCGCGGCGAGGAATGGAAGATACTGACAGACCGGGCATCACCCAACTGCCACGCTGCATATCCCTCAGACTGAGGAGGCATGGATCAGGCACAATGTGTGGATTCCTGGGGCAAGTTGGAGCTCGAGGTTGCTGAATGTATAAGCAATAAGTTTCCTCGTATAGGCCAAAGAGTACGAAGAACTCGGTGCAAAGTCCGATGCTTGCCGAGGCATGGAACGCTTATACAACTTGGAAGTCCTTGTCGGGTACAACATTACCTAGTGGCAAATCCTTCGCCCAACCAGAGTGACTTGTGTTCTGGTGAGCACAACTGCCACGCTCGACAGGGCATCATGATAACATCAATGATATTATTCTGAAGTGACGAAAGTAAGTTTGACTGCTTGCCATCGAGGCCATCGAGGCCATCGAGTGCACCGCTGTTTTGTCGAGATTCCTCCATAGACCATCCATCGCCGCTGTGTACTACATAGTATTCTAATATAACCCTTACACCACAAACTAAGCCCGCGCACACAATGTTTTACCCTTTTGCATATATCCATTCTGAAATGGCTTTTTCCCGCCGCCGTGAACGATCCGTCTCTTGAAGAGTATGTATACAGATATGATTTGGTCCGACTCTTTAACACAGGATACGTCTTGCTTTGCGGTGCATGCGATGTTCAAATCCTGTCATTACTACTGCTGCTGTGCCAGTCCCGATGATCTGTATTTTGTTCCTCGTACTCGACTCGGTAGTCGATGGAGTGCATGATGACTCCATCAGTGAGACCTTTCACACTGTCCGAGGCATCATTTGGATCATTTGCCTTGACACTAACACCTCGATTGTTGTTTGCATGCAGCTGACTGTGGTTGTTTTCATGGTGGCTATCAACACTTTGCAGGTGTGAGGTAACCTGCGCCTTGCTGGTAGAGGAGAGCCCAAGTCTTGTAGCTATCTTGCTTCCCATGCCACTGCCTGGTGCGTAGCTACCAAAGCCACCACTCTTTCCAGCAGAGTGCTCGAGCTCAAATGGCTCGGAGATGGCGACATTGCTGAGGCCTGATGCCCAATCGGCGAGGAAACGTTTGATGGAGGGGATGCAGGCAGTCACAATCGATACGTTCATGGCCACAGAAGTCCATACGGAAGGGGTAATCGCAAACCAAGTACGATCTTGTGGAGCCGAGTGATAAAAGTCATCCAAGGCCACGATCGACGCAGCGGTCATGCATGGTGTCCTGTGAGTTAAAGTTAGCAAATTGGATAGGGCGGTGCTTTCATGTACTGACGCAAGGCGCAAGCTGAAGAGCATGATAACCATCCATCGCTTGTCCCGACTGACAAGCACCGTCCTCATCATGAGCGCTGGAAGTAGGACAATTCCTACGTCACTAGCGATATCTAAGCTTCTGATCGCGACCTGCATTGCATACTGATTGACGCATGTATCGCTTTCACTTGGACCGAGTGCCCAGCGGTTCGGCGAACATTGGAAAGCCAGAGCAAATACACTGGCCACAGTCCACAGACCAATGAATACAAGCATGCCGTAGCAGCCATACATGACGTTTCTCAGCGGTTTTATGGCAATCACTAAGAGGGTCACAGCGGCTTTGGCACCCGCTATCGCCAAGATCATGAGAATGTTGGAAGCGTAAAAGGTCTCTATGATGTTAGCTATTTCTGCAAAGGTGAGTCCGAAGGACTGATGCTTACCTTGCTAAGACCAGGAAGATCCGCAGCTGGTATTGCGTCTATATGTCGGCCCAGCCCTTTATCTGTAGCAAGCCCGATGCATATGGTCTGTCCAACGGCACACACCTGAACGATAGTTTAGTTGGTCTGATCTCTAACAGAATTCGCGAAAGTAGGCGCACCATAGCGACGAGTATTGCAATGTCATTGGCGCCCATTGTTCGAATCGTAGCGAGTCGAGTCCATAGCTTGACGCCCACGGTCAATCCAGTAATGACAACAATTGTAGCAGCAGTTGCCAATGCGATCGGTCCACGATTGTCAGGTGTCAGGCCCTCAAAAGGCGGTTTGAGAGGCTCGTATAGATTCCCTTCACCTGTGTCGGACATGTTTGCTGTTTCGTATGCCAGGTAAGGTGTGGAGTGTTCTCAGAAAAAAGGGAGCTGCGAATACTAATAGACAATCTTGGTAGACATTTCTCTGGGGCCAAGTGTACAAGGAAATTTCGCAATAGTCCACGGTAGTGGGCAAGTCGTACTTTACTCCTTAGCTTGGTAGCCGACCCAGTACTCTCGCCCAGGGGCACGACGAGAGTTTCTGTCTTTGTTTAGCACAAGGGTTGCCTACAATACGCACAGATGTTAATGCGGGATGTCCATGAGAATCCACTTTGCAGGAACCAGGCTCATGGGCAGTCTCATGCAGCTCGTTCGAACCTTTCTGGAAAGAGACGTGCGCAAGAAATTCACTTACCCAACACGGGTTTCAGGTTTCTAGACCGGATTGGTTTCCAATTCTTTGTTGGTACTCTGAGAAACCGATGACAAGGTCCCTTAAGCTAGAACACCAGATTTGATGACGTTCTCGGTTCAAATCAAGGTCTCTCCTTGAGGAAACGAGAAAAGCGCAGGGCAGTCAACCAAGTACTTTGGAGGATTGTGGCATATCTTGCGTTGTGGTTTAATGCAGGAACCTTCCGGACGTTCTTGAGCCGTACCGCTAAGGGGTTGGCTTAATCTGCAATGCAGCAAGCTTCCAGCCTCAAAAGCAGCCTCAATCAGGGAGTAACTATGAATGCCGACACTTGGTATCAGGTACAGGTGACTTTGGACGGCATCCGAAGCGAATGCGAAGACATTGAAATGCAACAATCATCGGGTTTTGCGTTGTTTGACTTGGAGGCTGGAAGTCCCAAACCCTGACTAGTGTCCTGATGGCGGATCCCACTGAGTTCTCACGTTCACTGGAACGTACTTCTCGTATATTTTACTCGTGTTTGGTACGAAACGATCGTCAGATCAAGTGGCATGGCCAGGGTCGACGCCTTTGCCGACGCCTCCTTTCACCGTTGATCTCCTTGAGAAGAAATGTCCGGCCCAAAAATGCAAAGCCGATAGAGGATAGGCGCATTTGTACCAAGGCGCTAAAGTGGATAATGAGGCAGAAGTACAGGGACCAGGCTTTTGCCAAGGTGTGATGGTGGTCGATGTGCAGCAAAGGCGAGGAGGAAGAGCGTAGCCTGTCGACCAACGGAGCATCTGGAGTGATAAGGTGGCCTAGGAAAGGTAGGTCCACCACACGGATTTCAGCAATCTCTCCTGTCTTCGCACTCACATTCACGGACCAGATACACACGCCGAGTTCTATGATTGGCTTTAGTCACGCTTCGATGTGTACTTCACAGAGAGACTTAGCTGGCTCTTCTGCAGCAGTTCCTACAGTATCTAACGAACCATATGCCCAACAAGCAAAGGTGCAGCAGTCTGCCATTGGACATTGGTTAGAAGGATTACTTTGAAATCGTCTATATGCTGAGAACATCCCCTCAGGTAAGCTGCGCCTCATGCTTCCCTCCTCACTTCGGCATTATTGAGGACGTCAACGGGGCTAGCTCCGCGTAAATGTTACAGATCCCCGAATAGAACCCAGTGGGATCACCTACTCGTACCCCAACTTGCTCGAGGTCGCCGTGTTTTACCGTGTACTTGGTATATGTTACGTGTATTCGGTACGGAGTATGGTGCTATGCCAAAAGAGGGTGTGGAGCTCGTTCTAGTGGCCGGGGAAGAGATTACCGTACCGGGATCTACACCCTCATTGCATCCAGCGGGCCGGTCCTGGCAGGTTGGCACCTTGTCTGCACTTCATCCAAGACAATCAGGCTCCTGGTGGCGCTCCAATCAGTCTCTCACACTTATCTCGGGTCTTACGACTCCCCGCCTCATTCGCGCAGTTGCGCCACCAAGCAGACATGGGACAGGTATCCATAGGCGAACCGAGCTGCCAAAATGTGACCCTTTGTCTGCCTGAATCAGTGCTCCGTACAGTAGCGCGCTCTGGCAACAGCGGATACTGTCCGGACTAAGGATTAACTTGGTTATCAAGAGGAGACAGGACATAGTATTCCATACCTCAAGTTCTATTGAATTGGCCGGTACCAGCAGGCAGGAGAGCTTTCTAAGCCCTCCGACATACAAGGAGTTGAACATCATGGCAGCTCTTCTTGTCAACAACCATCGACGAGGCAATGGCCAAGGCTGGTCACAAAATTGAGAACTTCGGAGTTAAGAACAAAGGAAACAAAGAAAGGTCTGTAGGCCAAGATGCCTAGGTTCCCAAAGTGCACGAGTATTATGGGAGACGGAGAACGGAATGTGGAGCCCTTCCAGCGGGTTTACCTGTGACTTCGCTAGAGAGGCCCTTGAATTTCACTATTGCTACGGAGTACTCGTACTAGCAGGGGAGCGATTTACGCACTTCAATCCTTGCAACGCTAGGCGCACTGTGCATCATCTACAGCCACTAGTAGGAGAGCACTAAATGGTACTAGCCGGGGGATGTTTCCCCTACCAGTGAGTTCACTTCAGTGTCATAACCGCGATTGGAGCTCCGGGGTGACTATCAGTGTGGTAGTTGCATACCGAGGAAGACTGCTACTGTCAAAGAAATGTATTCCGTACTCCGTACTCTGAATGGGGTAACGATCGACACAAACAGAGCGTTCTACAAACCCCTCGGTCCACATGGGTCTGTTATGCGTCTGCATGCAACCGAAACCATCGCTGCTCCGGTTCACACCACATGCAACATTCCTTGCACAGCACGACGTTGTTTACTTGCTGGCTAGCGAGCGCATCATGGTTCCGGAGACCTAAGCCGAATACTACCAAGGTTCTAAGCTAGAAATCCGGCTGGAGAGTACTCGTAGAGACAACTGGGGCTTTCTCGTGGCATCTTCCCACTACGTCTGCTCCCAGTAACGATCTTATCCCCTTTCCCACTTCGCCAAAGAACCCTCGTCAAACACGTTCAATCATTTTGCACCGTTCCCTGGTGTTCGCCTGCCTGCCTTGGTCTAGGGCCAATTTCCCACGACTATTCCACGTTTTCCCCAGGGAGGTCGGTTGCATTTGATTTAGAACTATCAAATTGGCACCTGGCATTCTTCGTTTCTTTTCATTCATTCTACTCTCCGTGTGTGCTTCTTTCAATTTCTTCAATTATCATTGCAGAGCATCAGCATCTAATCATCATTCAAGATGAGCCACGAAATGCTTCCTGTCAAGATGGGATCGATTGCGGTCAATGAAGAGAAGCCGGGATATCAAAATGGAGGAGCTTATGCTGGTGCACGAACTGAAGGGACCAAGAACACCCAAACTCGTGTTCGAGTACGTATCCGTTGCCAGCCTCTGTCGCAATTGGTGTCTAACATTTGGAATAGAGAATTTTCAGCTTCGCCCAGATTTTCTTTTTTGCTCTCAGTTACATGTCGTCCTGGGAGGCCATTTCATCGTAAGGAAGGGACAATGCAGTAGAATGGCAAAAAGCTGATGGATTGATAGAAACGTGGCGTTCTTTTTCTGGAATGGCGGACCTCGAGCACTTTCCTTTGGGTTCTTCTTCGTCATCACTGGAGTGTTGTGTCAAGTTGCTTCCATGGCAGAAATGGCCTCAGTTCAGGTATGTCTGACCCAAATTCCCAACCCCAAGGCGGACCTTTGTAACTGACTACTTCGATTAGCCAATTGCAGGTGCTCAGTACCACTGGACTCATTATCTAGCCCCCCCCGGTCACCGAAGATTCATTACCTGGATGCAAGGCTGGATTACTTGGTTCTCCTGGATATCCCTTTTGGCCGGTGTCGTGAACATCGCAGCTCTCATCGTCCAGACCTTGGTCAGCGCATCCTTCCCCGACTATGTCCCCAAGGGTTGGCACGTAACCTTGATCATCTATGCCATGCTCATCGTCCAGGGCCTGATGAATCAATTCTTCTTCTGGCTCCTTCCGTGGATGGAGTTGCTCGCTGGTCTGCTCCATATCATTACCTGGATTATTTTCGTTTCCGTACTGGTGACTCTTGCGCCTCGTCATTCATCAGAATTTGTCTTTTTGGAGAAGACTGCGCTCTCTGGATGGAATAATGAATACGTCTCCTTCAATCTCGGTATGATCACAGCAACGTGGGGCTTTGTTGGTAGGTCATCATTCTTGGACTCAGAACACCTCATTTACTGATGCGATTGTTTAGGCTTCGACGGAGCGGTTCACATGTCTGAGGAAGTACGAAAGGCACGACATGCCGTTCCTCGAGCAATGTTCTGGAGTATTGTTATGAACGGTGTCCTTGCGTACGGAATGATTCTCGTAATCTTGTACTGCCTGGGCGACGTTGATGAGATTCTTGCATCTGGCTATCCTCTCATCACCATCTGCATCAATGCCACTCAATCCGTGACTGCAGGGTCGGCTATGGTTGGCGCAAGTATGATTGTTACAATTGCTTGCTCCATCGGTAGTGTCGCCTCAGCTTCTCGACTCACTTGGGCTTGGTCTCGTGATGGTGGGCTGCCAGCATATTTCTCCCACATCGACCCCAAGCACCGCATCCCCATCCGCTCGGTCTGGTTGCCAATCTTCATCGTCATGCTTCTTGCTCTCCTCAACATTGGCAGCAGCATCGCCTTTAGCGTCATTGTCGCCCTGTCGACTCTTGGGTTGTACCAATCCTACCTCATCGCCATCGCCTGCATGTTGTACTCTCGCCTGCAGGGCAGAATCGAACCGGGTGGCTGGTCGTTAGGTTGGTGGGGTCTGCCTATCAACATCTTCGCTATCATATACTCCGCCTACATCATGATCTTCCTCTGCTTCCCTTCTTTCCTCCCGGTCGACGCCACTTCGATGAACTACGCCCTCCCAATCAACGCCTTCGTTCAAATCGCTGCTGTCATCCTCTGGTTTGCTTGGGGAAAGAAGAACTGGAAGGGCCTCAACAAGGAGATCGTCGATGCTGTCGTTGCTGACTCTGATCGTAATACCGCGGATTAAACTCATTGCGTGGGTGCGCGCCGAACAGTACATACTTCTGGCGACGAACTGGACTTCATTATATCTATCGGCTCGTTGGATTTTTCATCTGTTAAGACACCGCTCAGCAAGAGTCTGTTCCATTTCACATGCAGGAGTTGCTGAGGGGTCAAAAATTACTGTTCAATAAGTTTCAGGGGTCACTGCCGGTCGCCCCGTATAGAAATTCCATGGCTCTTGTGGCAAAAGCAACAATAAAACCATATATAATTACAAAATAGCCAAGAGGAAGAAACGTTGTAAATCTCGACGTTAAATCCGCAGCATCTATTAAAAGTCTGTTTTAGTGAGATCTCAGCCTCAATCTTAGGGAAGCGCGTCAATGCTCAACGATAACAGTGATTGCCAGGGAAGTGTTCGCTGAAGTGAATAACGCACTTACAGGTGACAAGTCCACTCAGCCAACACTTGGACCATTCCGCCGCTGGTAGTCTCATTTCAGTGGTGCCGTAACTCATTCTCATGGTCTCAAAGCCTTTGCCAGCCAGCTCTTTACGATGGCTCGCGTCCACCTCTCGTCGCACTCTGATAGTCTGGGATTCTTCACCATACTCAATAACCTGCCAGCTGACAAAATGATCCCTCTTAACATCCTTCTTGAGAACGAATTCGTGGGCGAGACCGATTGCTGAACCTTCAATCGCCAAGGAGCTTGGAGTGATGAGTTTGCCATGCACTGTAGAGCCGCCGTCATCATCAAGTGTTCCTCTGCCTTTCAGATCTCTTTTGGCAGATGCGACGACATCAGCGGCTTAAGTCTTGGTTTTGCTGGTCGGCTCACCTCTGACCATAGTACTCCCAATTGAAATGCCGAGCTCCAGGCATATTAGGTGACATGGCTTGAATTGGGCTGCATATTCCCCCGAGCTCTCAGTCTGCAGACCGCACTATTTGAAACAATCCATCTGATACTGCCTTGGTGCTTCAATGACAAGATAGACATTCATCTAATAGCATTTTTTGAAGACAGGCCGGCCATCTAACTCAAGGCAGGATACGACTTCTACGGCACCTTTCCGCTTTAATTGACTACCCTCTGAAGCTGGCTTGAGAACTTGTGGTAAATCATGGCCTCCACAGGGAGAAAATCTTAAGGTATTGTAGGGGCTTTAAGTCACAGCTGTTCGCAACAGCCGCCATCTCCAATGCGGATTTAGTTCCATCGAGAAATGAGTTTGAACATTTGAGGATTAAAGTACCCCAATGCAAGTTGCTCCTTGGTAAAGCCACAGTAATTCCACGCAGTATCTGGCGTCGAATAATGGTACTGGGTCAGGCCAGTACTTCTATATTACCCACTCACGAAGCCAATAAAACCGGAGTGGAGTGGTGTCAACAGCCCGCGCTACCAGGCTTGCATATTGGTAAGAAGGGTGTTTGGCGTGGTGCCTTTAATAACAATGTTACTCGTCCCGCAGATATTGAGCCATGGGCTATCGGATCGGATCAACTAAAAGCCGTAGGAGCCAAGCATTTCAGCACTAGCACTACCTGATGGGACGTGAAGGAATATGGGGTAGTCACGCACCTCGCATCTTACAAGAATTTCATTGATACGCATCTATTGATGAGTCGTATCTGTGCAGAATCAGCATAAAGCGCGCTGACTAGCCTACCTGGGCACACAATCGTCTTCAACGGACAACTTCCCTTGTAATGATGGGAGTCTAGAAGTTGAGCTTCACAAGGTAGAGTATCCTCTGATTGTGCCCGCTTTCCTTTCCTTTACACGTTGGGAAAGTACTGGCAACAACCAGGCTCGTTCTTTCCCTTTCCTGTCGTTTGACGACAAGGTCCCCCATCACTCTTTCCTCTCTTAAACCACCACAACTCACACCCTCTATTTATCTCTTCTTTTCAATTTCACCTTCTCTGCTTTCTCTCTACATCTTGTTCTTCGAGTCATGCACCAAGAGTGCACCCGTCACTGGAGTCATGGCCGACCAAATACCCTCCCTTGAGCCGTTGAAGACCCTCCATGAGAACAGATCATCAGACGTCTTCAGTGAGTTCGCCACGTCAGCAGCATGTCCTAGACTCATGCTAACAGAACCACAGTTCAGGCCTTTGTGGTCGAGATACCAGCAAAGTTGACAAGCAAGGCATTGAGGTATGAAAATACCTCCAACTAATAACTGCGGACCACAAGCTGACTGAAAGAAGCATCGTCAAACCAATCATTCCTTCTAGTGGAAAGAATCCTTCTTTCGGCCACCTACGACGTTTATGCAACCTGCACCACTTACCACTTGATCTGACCTGGCGTCGTGACTATGATTCAAATGGCCTTCAAACCATCTTTCTCCTCTTGCCAAACACTGTGGTTACGTGGGACTTGATCAAGGCTACTCTCCAGCCACACATTGACGTCGAAGGTCTTCCACGTTGCTTTGATGCGGTGGTTCCACGCTTCGCTCCTCTCAACGCTGAACAGGCGGCTCTCTGGACTGAACGATACTGGCCCACTATCTACAATCCTGCCGCCCAGGTTCTTCAAGATGCTCCACCTCTCAACCAGTTGCGTCGCATCCGGACAGCTCTCGAAGTGCCTGATACTGATAGATACATGAAGTTGGCGATCACCGCAGCAGAGCAAGGCAAGGCTGGTGGCCATGGAAGAGCTGTTGGTGCTGTGGTCGTTGATCCGGAAACCGGTAACGTTGTGGCCGTCGCTGGAGATGCACGTTTCTGGTCAGACGGTCCGGGAACTCGCGAGTCCATGAAAACCTCGAACTGTGAAGGAAGGCCAGAATACCATGCTCTCATGCGTGTCATTGCCATGGTCGCAAACAAGGAACTGCGAAGACGTATCAAAGCAGGAACACACAGCAGATTCGTTGCAACTTGTTCGGAAACGCCCTCCGGTCAGGTCTTGACCGCGATTGAATCTCAATACGAGGATGATGACAAAGTGCTAGGAGATTTGACAGCTTCAGTGAACAACCTCAACCTCACCAATCCCACGGATTCGACAACAGAGCTTCCAGCTAAGCAGTCAGGACCTAAAAACGAAGGTTATCTCTGTAGTGGACTGGACCTCTACCTCACTCACGAGCCTTGCGTATGCTGTGGTATGGCAATGATTCACTCAAGATTCCGGGCCTGTGTCTTGGGTCGAAGAATGATTGGGAGTGGTAGTCTCACTTCCGAAGCTGGTGAGAGGAAGTTGGCATACGGCCTTTTCTGGAGACGAGAGTTGAATTGGCGTGTCATGACTTTCCAGCACACTCAAGCATCCAACCTAGATGCAGAAGGTCGAATTGACACTGAAATATTCCATGCTTAGGAAGTCAATTATTCGGAATATCGGGCATTGTTTTTAGGCAAAGGCCGCCACCCTGGTCCAGTCGCCATCATCCTTTCTACGAAACTCAACACCTTCACCAAAGTATCCAGCATCGTTCCATTGTTGCATGGTATGAGCATCATAGGGTCCGTTTATGGCCCCGCCGTCTCTGGCGTCGGTCCACCTGTACTCCCAGAGCTGTCCCATAGAATTTGCAAGTGCTGCATTGTCCTGTTCAGCTGGCTCCTTCCACTCTTCCCCCGTCTCTTTTCGGTACTGTCGTACGAGCAATTCTCTTTCATTGTCATAGATTTCAGCCTGACCTCTGGTCATCAAAATGTCTGCTGCTTCTGTAATAGCCTCAACCCTCTTGCGGCGAGCTTGCTCGGCTGCCCCATCATGAGCTGGGGCGTCGTCCTCGATCATGCCATTGTTCTTCTTGTTCTTCTTATTATGCCACTTTGGTTTCGTATCTTTCGGTTTTCCAAGGCGTGCTAGAGCCTCAAGGATAGTCTCACCACGTTCCAACAATAGGATGAGATTGGACAACACTGTGCTGGTAGAGATGGAATCATTTTCAAGGTCACGTCTCCTACGTTCCACCTCGCGTTTTTCGGCAGCTTCTTTGGCCCTCTTGATCTCCTTCTTGGACATCCCTTCCAGCCAGACGTCGTGTTTGGCATCTGGGTCAGCCGCTTTCCGGACGTAGTTTTCTTGATCATCGAATCCACCTTCTTCCAACTCCGACTTCATGTTGAATGCGTCTAGTTTAGGAGCATGTGTCTTCTTGCTACCAGCTCCAAGCTCGGGGTCAAGGTCGTCGGCGTTGGCTCTCGTTTCGTCGTCCACCTCACTGTCGCTGCTGCTCTCAACCTCATGATCCTGGATCTTGCCCTTTCCCTTGCTACTGTTCAGGGTGAAATCTGCCGACACATGTCCCCCACTCGTCGAATTTTCCACCTGACCGACGATCTGGTCGGCGTTCAGAAAGTGCACAGCTTTCTTCTTCCCGCCTTGTGTCCCGGCATCACCTTCCGAGTCGTCCCCGTCCTTGAAGTCTTCCTCGAGATCCGCAAACATATCATTATCCTCTTCTGCCTTTGACTGCGCCTGTGCCATTTTCTGTTCTCTATCTTTCGCATCGGCACGGGCGTTGAAGTTGTCATTGTCGGAGTCGGAGTCATAGCCGTCGATGTTGACGGCGCCGCGGCGGACTTGGTGGCCTCGTCCTCCAATTACATCGGCTTCGAGCACAGCATCGTCTTCCAGTGCGTCTGGTGCAAGTGCTGATGGGTTCCGCACGTCGAAGCGAGGCTTCTTCGTCGGCTCGTCATAGGAGCCTTCTTGTCCATGAGTGGTGCGCACGTAGTCCTCGGCTGCGCGTTTCGAGCTGGTGGGCTTGTAGGACATTTTGGGTTGTGTGCTTAAGGGATGGGCCGTCTAGACACAACTTCTGGTCATCTAGAATTTGAAAAGCTCTTTGATTCTTCTGAAGCTTGATCAAGTTACAGGAATGCCCCGCGTTGTTGGATATTACTAAGGCAAGTGTCTCTTTCTTCAATTTACAGGTAGCGTCTACTGCTAGTAGGGGGACGAAGTGCTAAATTAATTACCAGACGCGTGAAAGTGTTGTCTACGTCACTTTGCATGCAAAGGTGGAGTATTATCTCCCAAATATCATGGACTCGTGAATACAAAAAGTCCAATTTCATAGCTAGTGAAATACCTCTTGGTTTATGACACGCAACTGAGTGATAGGACTTCTCGGACCAAGATCAAATAGATAGTAATAACATCACTAAAGGAGTGCTGGTGTCTGTATCAAGATGCTGGATAAGTCACGTGATAGGTATGTGACCACAAGGCGGCATGAGGGGCTTTGTCGAAATAGCTAGTGGCAGAGTATAGTTAAAGCGGCATTCAGCTATGGGGTCGTTCAAAAGGCAGGCGACAATGACGATTCATGTCACTCAGCCTGCACCATCATCTCCCAACGAGTCGACTCATATCCAACTTGCGGAATACGCGACACCGCAAGAACATCTACCCTTCTCTTCTAACTGCTCCAGACCCCACATCCCACGGTCTTCTCAATTAGTTAGACCCGTTTTAACTCACCTTTGCTACCGGGCGAGCATTGAATCGTTGAATCTAGAAGTACCCTGCCTGCCACACTCACGCTATTCCTTTCGCCTGTCATGGTATGATCCTCTTGCTGTTAAATTTCTACAAGGACTGACTTCTGTAGGCATATTATCA
Organism: Exophiala aquamarina CBS 119918; assembly: GCF_000709125.1. Classification (NCBI taxonomy): domain Eukaryota; kingdom Fungi; phylum Ascomycota; class Eurotiomycetes; order Chaetothyriales; family Herpotrichiellaceae; genus Exophiala; species Exophiala aquamarina. The sequence goes on from NW_013550579.1 coordinate 982,892, forward strand.
AGGAGATATGGTGGGGTATCCCTCGTTCATGCGAGGCGCTCCCCCAGTCGGCATGTCCACAAGAAAGTTCGATGAATATTATCGCTGCTACCCCGTTGTTATGATGAGCGGCCCTGAGAGAACGAGCGTCAACTTTGGTGGCAAGGTGTTCCTTCCACCCTCTGCACTCGACAAGTTGACTCGGTTACACATCGCATACCCTATGCTATTTCAACTGATAAACGGGAATGCGGGAAAGACAACCCACGCTGGTGTCCTGGAATTCACAGCAGAGGAGGGAAGAATATATCTGCCACAATGGGTAAGCATGAGCCCACAGCTCCGCAAAGCAGGTATCAGCACTGACGCATAATGACAGTTGATGAAAACGCTCCAACTTGACCCAGGTGATCTGCTTCAGATCAAATCAACAGACCTACCACCCGGCAAATTCATCAAATTACAGCCTCAATCACCTGCATTCCTAGACATCTCAGACCCTCGTGCAGTTCTCGAAAATGCCTTCCGAAACTTCTCCTGTCTCACCAAAGGAGACATCTTTACTTTTGAGTATAATGATCAAACCTTCGATATTGCAGTCCTCGAGATTAAGCCTGACACTAATTCTCATGGCATCGTCACCATGGAGACAGATCTAGAGGTTGACTTCGCAACGCCTCTTGGTTATGTTCCACCAGAAAGAACCAGCGGTACGAGCACACCAAGGAGTGGCATTGGAAGACCACATGGTGGCTCAGTCCATTCCCAAGGGACCATGGCACAAAATATCAACTACTCCAGCATAGCACCCAGTTCCACGACTGCTGCTGCTGGCTCAAAGGCTGTGTCATCCAACTTTTTATATGGTGGTCACAAGCTTAATTCCAAGAAAGGTTCTAAGGCTCCGACTCCGAATGCCTCCACTCCTGTCGCAGGCAGCTCCTCAAATGCGCCGAAAACTCCTCTTCCCAGAAAGACAATGGGGCCGCAACCACTACGCCTTCCTCCAGGCAAGCTATTTTTCGGGTACGAAGTAAAGCCTCTGCGTAAAGTGGATGAAAATGGAGAGCCAGTGACGGGTGAGGAAATGAAACCGCGCTTTGAAGGGCAAGGACAAACTTTGAGACAGAAGAAGAGAGCTGCAGGCACCGATAGCGGCACCGGTAGTGGCGTCAACAGTGATGCAGAAGCGAAACCGAAAGGGAAAGTGACAGGCTCCGGCCGGAAATAAGCGCATGATGAGAGATTCGCAGGGCGCTCCAAAAGGTATTGATGGTGGCCTCACGGCTTTGCATAGCGACGGCGTCCTGGTGGCTCTTCGGGCCGTTTGATAGTTATTCATCGACTCGGAGACGGGATATTAGCCGCGGGATCAATTAGCCTCATAGCATGGAACAGTGTACATTTGCATCTAGACAGTGTGGAAGGCTCAACAACCGCGTCCTTGGCAGAGCACTTCAAGATATAATTGACCTAGATGCTCTTAGACAGTCCATTGACAGGGTTGGCCCTCCATTGATGTGAAATCCTGATGCAAACCAACGTCATCACCACTCTCCACTATTGACATCAGTCGAGTGTCAGTGACCGTCAAAGATGGAATCATACCACTTTGACTAGCACTTTATTTTGTTCGGATGAAATAGTGATTTTCTCTTCGTATCTGCCGGTCATAAAGACAGGATTTTGCGTAACTCTACATCAACCTACTCGTAGTACAACTTCGCCTGCGGAACATGCCATCGTCATCATCATCATCCATTGACCCAGCAATCCTCCGCGCTTTAGCTCTGGATGCATCTTCCAAAATCTCCACACATGGCGGATCAGGCTTTGCATCGACGTTCCGCATCACGACGCCATCAACTTCAGTATTCATAAAGACCTCGAGCTCGTCTGGTGCGGCGGTCATGTTCCAGGGCGAACACGCGTCCCTCAACGCCATCCACGATGCTGTACCGAGTCTCTGTCCCAAGTCCTTTGCCTGGGGCCAGCTAGACAAAGGTGGGTACTTCCTCGCCACGGAGTTTCTGGACCTCAGTGGCCGGGGAGGCGCCGGCTCCAGAAACAAAGGAGGTTCCGGAATGAGTCTCGCACAGAAACTGGCCAAGTTGCATTCGACGCCCGCGCCCGTGCCGGACGGGTATGAAAGTCCTCAGTTTGGATTCCCCGTGCAGACCTGCTGTGGCGACACCCCACAGAGCAATACGTACACATCTTCGTGGGCGGATTTCTTTACAAAGCACCGACTTTTGGCGATTTTGAAGCGGGGAGAGAAGAATAACGGCCCGGATCACGAGCTGCGGAGGGTGGTGGAGAGGACGGTCAGCGAAGTGGTGCCGAAACTCCTCGCAGATGGTCATCTGGGTGGCAAAGACGGGATCAAGCCCGTCGTTGTCCATGGCGACCTCTGGTCAGGCAACAAGAGTAAAGGCTGCTTTGTGGGGAGGGATCAGACAAATCCTGAGGAGGTCGGCGCCGTGGAAGACGTGGTGTTTGACCCTTCAGCCTGCAACGCCCACTCGGAATATGACCTTGGGATCATGAACATGTTCGGTGGGTTTGGGTCTTCCTTCTTCAAGGAGTACCATGCCATTCTGCCTAAGACGGAGCCGGAGAATGAATATGCAGATAGAGTGGCGCTCTATGAGAGCTACCATCACCTCAATCACTGGGCTATCTTCGGTGGTGGCTATAAATCCGGGGCTATGGGTATTTTGAAGTCCTTGTTGAAGAAATATGGTGACAAGTGATCAAACAGCAGCAGCATGGAATTGATAAACTACATATCTATGATATTATTCAAGTATGTGGACAGCTACTCGGCGGACACTCGAGATCATATTCATGACTTTCGACTCATGATGATGTTGGCGTCAATGGGCCCTCTCCAGGATGTCAGCCACTTCCTCCTATCGGCTACGACCGTAAGGGTATAGTCGAGCCTTGATATGTTGGTCTGATGACTCGAATTGAGGAAGACCTTAGGAAGACACGAGCTCGCCCCAGGTTTTGGCCATCTCACAAATGAGGGTCCTGTGGGTACCTTGCAGGTAGATTATCATGATTTCCGTATCAGGAGGCTTCGCTCTCCCTTCCTCAAATACAGTATCTAATTGAGAGGACTGCCCAGTTTTTTACCCTACAAGAATTGATCCCCCACTTAGCCACCTCGAGGACATGGCGACGGATCAGCTTTGAGTTACTCATTTTTCAGTCAACGGTTCGTTGTTTCAACATTCGAAGCCGAACATGACTTGACATACATCGGAGCTCATACTGTATCGAGATTGAATCAGCATAAGTGCATGGAGCTTCAGGACAGTACCCCGACGGCTTTGCATTAAGAAGGCAGTAGCATTGAGCGCGGAGGAGGCTGATGGGCCATGCATGCAGCAGTCTCCTGAAATCTCGGGGTACATCGCTTGGCTCGCTTGTCAGGATGAGAAAATTACAATGTTGGTCACTTTTGGACTAAAATGGCGAAATAGGAGTATTGAAGTGGCAAAGGTCATACTCACTAGGTGGACGACATATCTAGGTAAACGAAGCGGGGCGGGTGCCGGCTGAGTGCCGGTATTACATACCCGGGTCGGATGACGTAATAAAAGTCTGGAGCTCTACCACATACACTCCCACATGCATGATTACTGCCCCAGGACTATTAATGCCGTCGTCTTCCATGCCTAACGCGACCTGAAACCATTGAGCGTAAGTTTTCTTGTCTCATTGAGCGAAACAATCATGGCAGCATCCAAACGAGTTCTTGTCCTGGGGGGACACGGAAAGATAGCAATGCTGCTGCAACCGAAATTGCTGGCGAAGAACTGGAATGTCACGAGTGTGGTGCGCAATCGCGACCACGAAGCGGAGATTAAAGCCCTGGGAGAAAAGAGCCCGGGCGAGATCGATGTTCTAGTGGAAAGTCTCGAAGACGTGAAGGATGCGCAGACGGCTCAAATTGTGCTTGACAAGGTCAAGCCTGACGTCGTCATCTGGTCTGCAGGTAAGGCCAACGGGGGCGATGGTTGAAAGGCAAGGACTTATAGAAGACTCACTCTAATACTGATTCATTCAAGGCGCGGGCGGGAAGGGCGGCGCCTCGAGAACGAAGGCGGTTGATGAGGTAGCTGCAAAGGCATACATCTCAGCGTCGTTGGCGACACCGAGCATTTCCAAGTTCCTCCTGGTGTCCTACATTGCTTCCCGGAAGGGATATCCTCCTTGGTGGAGTGATGAAGACAAGAAAGCAGCAGATCACGTCAACAACAATGTACTCCCGGATTATTTCAAAGCCAAGGTCGAGGCCGACGAGCATCTGGAGGCCTTGACTCAGAAACGCCTCGAGAGCGGCGACAAGTCGTTCCAGTCTATCAATCTACGCCCTGGCACCCTCAGTGATGACCCACCTTCGGAGCGGGTTTCGTTGGGAAAGACTTCGTCTAGTAAGTTTCTAAGTGGTTACTGTTCTTGCTGGGACCTTGATGGAATGGATTGCAGCTTTACAGAACTCATGTGCTAACTTGGTACGATGTAGGAGGAAAGGTCAGTCGAGAGACAGTGGCCAACGTGGCATTGGCTCTCTTGTTGAGGGATGACACTCGCGGATGGTTTGATCTTCTTGATGGCAGTGCCAGCGATCCCACGGTAGATGAAGCCATTGACGAACTGGTGAAGTCTGGGCACAATGGCTTGGAAGGCGAGGATCTCAAACGCATTCATGCGAGGAGTACGTGAGATCGTGTAATCATAAAGATTGAAGACCTTTGTATTCCAAACGGCCAAGGAGCCCCTTGGATAATATTATACTTCCTCAGCCTTCTCGCAGAAAACCCCTTCATATTCTGTTCGCGGACATAGCCGTTGGGCTTTACCTGTTGTGCCGGCTACGCTCATATACCCCAGTTTGAAGCCCCTCGGCCCCGCACTTCTCGGAATGATTTTCGCTGAATGGGCGATTGCGTCAGCGATTTGGAGTCTCGTATTACTAATAATCAGAGAGAGACATTTAGTGACAATGAAGTTGATCAGATAGCTCCTGACGACAAGAGGAGCAATTCCTTGAAACTCGTTGCATCGAGTCCGCTCCAGTCCTCCTATTCAGCCTCATACTATCTGTCCCGATGGCGATTCCTGACGCTGAAATTCATCCAAGCGCGACAGGCAAGGCCGCTGATATCGTCGCTCAGCACCAAAAGAAAGAGCCCATCACATTATACTCCGGGTGGTTCTGCCCGTTTGTCCAAAGATCATGGATCACTCTGGAAGAGAAAAATATCCCTTATAGATATGTGGAAATAAATCCTTACTTAAAGGAAGAAAGGTATTTATTACCCGCCATCGTGGAGCGCCCGCAGTTCCCGAATCAGACTGACTTGGCAAGCTTTTTGAAGCTGAATCCTCGTGGACTTGTTCCGACATTGGGTGCCCCGCAAAAGGACGGATCTGAAAAGCCGCTGATCGAGTCGAACTTGATCTCCGAATACCTAGATGAGTCGTATCCGGAGCAGAGTCCTCTTTTCCCGAAGGATCCATACGAAAAGGCGCGCATGAAAGTCTGGGTCGACCATATCACCACACGCATCATCCCAGCCTACCATAAGGTGCTCCAGCATACCGAGAGAAGCCCATATACTCTGGACAAGGCATATGGCGACTTTCACACTTCTCTGAAGACCTGGATCAAGGAAGCTGAGCCCGAAGGCCCGTTCTTCCTCGGCAAGGAATTCAGCTACGCTGATGTTGCGCTGGCGCCTTGGGCCGTGAGGCTCTGGGTGCTGGAGCATTTCAAGAAACTCCCTGCCATTCCTGCCCCGGGACAAGGGGGTGCGGACGAGGAGCTGTGGAATCGCTGGCGGAAATGGAGTCAGGCAGTTGGGGAGAGGAAGTCGGTCGCGGACACAATGAGTGATCGCGAGCACTACCTCCCTTTGTATCAGAGATATGCTGAGGATAGGGCTCAGAGCGAACTCGCGAAGGCTATCAGGGAGGGAGGGGGCGTGCCGTAAGGCCTCGAGTGTGCCGAATGTTAAAAGGTCTTAGTTAGACCCTGCTTGCCTCGTGGTTGGCCTCAAGCACAGCGCGTCCTCTGCATTGGGGACACGCGTGGCTACCATTTCAGATGAAGCACAATCCCCGCACGTATGCCAACTAAGTCGGGCACCCATTAAATCTCCGTGCTTGACTTCATATCATTTATTGTTGAGCTTTATCCAGTCAATCCTTGACACTAAACCAGTCAATGCACCGTGCCAACAAGACTTGTGGCCCTGGATTGATGCGTCTCTGCTGCTATTTGATGAATTTGGTGGCTTTCATTCCTGGTATTGGGCGGGAGCCATTTCCGTCTCTTAGGGAATCGGACCACCAGCACGATCCCAGATGCTAGAAGCCCGCTGCATGTATTTAGCAGACGAGAAGACTTGTCAATCTGCTATGGTCCCTTTATCCGACAAATTTGGACGAGGTTCGCTTCAGGGTATGTATATTAAGGCGACGAGGCATCACGACATGGACCCCAAGTGATTGCGACATCAACCACGAAGTCCTCGGCTTGGGGTTCCAAACACTAGCGAATGTTTTCACCTTGAAATCCTATGGATTCTCGGCGGGTGGGTTGGTCAGGGAGATCTGGTATTCATGTCCTCGAGAATCAAGGTCCCTCTGAATCAAATTGAAGAGTGGGGCAGAATGCATGTTCCGTCTGGGAAGCTTAGCTGCCAGAGAACTCAACTAATAGGGAATGGGAGGACTTTACTGTCGCTGACGGCGAGCTCAAGGCATGAACGTGGCTTGATGACCACGAATGGCTGTTTCAAAGAAGATCGCATATTTTGCAATATCGATACGCTCAGGTTGATCCTTCCATGCAAGAACACATCTATTGTCTCCCGGATATAGCATTCTTCCACCAAATGAAACTCAAATTTGGTTCTCAATGCCTACAAATAACATTACCATGTGTAGAGTACAACGGAAAAGATGTTGTGACCATGAACTCCAGTCTTGAGCGAATGTTAGATCAGGTTGCTCTTTGTGCATAGCCGCTTCGAGGCTTAAGTCGGATCCATGACAGCCCTGGATATACCAGTGGAATGTGCCTTGAACAAGCAAGGCTGACGTCAATAGGAGCCATCTGAAGCAGCAAGTGCTTCTGACGTGCACGTGAAATAACGCCAAGCCTAGCAAGCCTGGAAGGCGCGACCGCGTCGCCCAACATCGCGGAATATTGGTCTTGCTCTGCCCCTCCACCCGATTAGGCACACGCCGACAAAGCATACACGCCTGTGAGGCATGGCCGGGAACTCACTGCACATCGACGCCGGCTGAGATTGTACTCGGTTGTTGAAATACACACTTCAATACACCCATCAATATGCCACGAGCGCCGCGCAGAGCCGCCCACCACGAAAGAGATGTTGCCGCCACGACTCCCACCAGACCAACGGCTACGAATGCAATCACAGCTGCGATCCCCCCTTTCATGCTAGAAACTCCTCCGCATGCTGCTTTCTTGGCCACTCCTGTCCCTCCTGCCCACAACCCAGGCCAGACAATCCTGCCAGACACCAACATCCCTCGCCGACATCAAGCACAAACTCAACAAACACCTGTCGCGAACGGGCATGTAAATGATGATATCCCCGGTGGTTCGCAAGCCTCGCATAATGCATTAGCTCCGGCGACATCAGAGACTGGCCACGCTGACGAACAATCGTACCTGGAATCAGTCCACCACGACGCTGAAGATATAAAACAGCTTAGGGGACTTCGAGATATTTCTTCCTTGGCTACGTGGACTTTGTCCTCGGCAAAGCCTGGTTGTGCTCTAGCGCAGCTGAGAAATCCTAATCCTGCACTATTCTGGCAAAGTGATGGACCGCAGCCTCATACTCTCACTCTCCACTTCTTCAAGCTGGTGGCTATCGTGAAAATGCGAATTTACCTAGATTTCGAGCTTGACGAGTCGTATACACCCACGAAGATGAAATTCTTTGCGGGCATGTCGGAGGGCGGGCTCGTAGAATTCGGGTCATGGGAGGTCACAGAGACGGTCGACCCGGAGACGGGCGAAGCCCACAGCAGTATCGAGGGTATTCGAGGATGGATCGAGGTTCCGTTGGAAGGTGTTGGAGGTAGAGAAACTCGTTACCATGAGATCGCAGACTACGGTAGCGGCGGGATCGATGATGCATTGGGCCCAAATCATGAAGCTGAACAGACTGAGATGGGAGGAGATGTTCTTAAGGCCATGGTGGTTCAGATTCGAATATGTGAAAACCACCAGAATGGCAAAGATACTCATGTGCGTGGATTTCAAGTGTTTTCACGGGACACATCGACTACAGGAGAATTCAGCACTGTCTACAGGAAGAATAAGCAAGAGAAAGATACAAGTCAACCAGATGAAGATCATGGCAAAGTGGTCAGATTGCAGCCACCGGACTGGATGGGCGACCCTGAAATTCGGTAGAGAATCCTGCAGTCGTCTGTACAGACCTATTCTTACACTCCCATGGTTGATCTTCGGTGTCTGCTAATGTCAATCAGAGTGAGTATTCTATGGATGAAACCATCAGGAAGTACAAATTATAGGAGACAAGGGACAAGAAAGCAGCTCAACACGTGCCGCCGTCTCTTACCCCCCTAGGTCCATGTTTTCCGGAATGGGAAGGAGGTGATTGAAGAAAACAGTGACTGCACCTGCCTCAATTACCTTGCATTTGACTCGCACAACCATCTCCATTCTCACCGCAGTCTTCCTCTCGAACTTCTCTCTGTCTTCACTCAACCTGTTCTCTGGAAACCGAACCGTCGATTCTGTTCGTCATGCCTACTACTCGACCTTCCCTGCCAGGCTTGCTGTGTCTTACTTGTTGTCTGCTGCTTGCAGTGTTTTCCACTTGGAACCCTCAAGGTTGGTGCTTCTTCACGCCCTTGAGAGGAAGGCTGAAGCTAACTCTTTTGTTAGAGAGCACCATCAATGAGAGATGCAGTAATCTGCTGATCAGTGGAAAGTGGCCAAAGACCCTCAGTCAGAAAAATCAAACAAGGATTTGGGCACCCCACGGATGCATGCTCTATCCCTACAAGTCCGACGATGTTCAGCAATGTCTCTCCAAACGATCTCTCATATTTCTCGGAGACTCCACGGCGAGGGACTTGTTCTGGGCAATATCATACAAGTTGGACCTCTCACGCGCTCTGGACATTCACTCGAAGTCCGGAAAGCACCAAAACGTAATATTTTCCTCTGAGCAGGCTGAGGTGAAGTTTATCTGGGATCCGTTTCTCAACGCAACTAGTGCAGTCGACCAGCATGTATTTCCAGACTCTCCAAACGGTGGAGAGGTCTCAAAGCTATTCGTGGTCGGTGCTGGCTTGTGGCATATCAAACACCTGGGGCCAAGGCATCAAAGCGTGTCACGTCACTTCTTGCAAACTCGCCCAGATTCTCGCCTCGGACCTTTCAATGCCATTTTGCTCCCCATATCGGTATCCCAGTCAAAAAGATTGGCGATCAACCCATCAGGGCCATTTGACTCGGAGAGAGCTGGGCATTGGAATATCCTGTCCACCGAGATCTCGTCCTCCAAAAACGCTAGCATGGATTTTGGTATTTTTCGGAGCTATCTCGAGATGATTGATGGAGCAATCAACGCCTTTGAACAAGACGGGATTCACATCAGCCACACTATTACTCCTGTTATCGCTGACGTTTTGCTTAATTCCATATGCAACCCTTCGGGCCATATCCCAGAAGATCAATACACAGCATACTGCTGCGTCTCAAGCAACCGTCCCAACGTAGCCCAGAAGCTTTTTCTACTTCTAGGCCTCACCTTTGTCATCTGTCATCTCTTGAGACATCTCAAGCACAGAAGGTGCAGACACTGCTCGTCAGACGGAAGCCCAGACCGCGACAGACGTCCTTGCGTTGCAGAATCTGTGACTAGTATTATGATTGCACTCAATTACTGTTTTGTGGCAGACCGAAGCGTCATCTTCGAGAAGTCATCCAAGTTGGTAGACCCAACCTCCTTTAGTGTGCTCTCAATTTTTACCTTACTCCTCGGTCTGATCCCATCGACCAGTGTGGCATCTCCCACCAGGACCATCACAGACATCACAAGCTCGCACCTCCGATATCCACAGTCGTTGTCCAGGTCCCAAACTGAAGAGTGGAAAGGATGGATGCAGATCGTTATTCTGCTTTACCACTACTTTGGCATGTCCAAAGTCCTTTGGGCGTACCAACTGGCACGTGTTCTAGTAGCTTCCTACCTCTTCATGACAGGATATGGTCATACAATGTATTTCCTTCGAACTGGCGATTTCTCCAGTCGAAGAATAGCTATCGTTCTTTTCAGAACTAATATCTTGAGCATCGCGCTCGCATTTATGATGGGCACTCAATTCGATCTATACTACTTTCCAATGCTCTCTAGCTTATGGTTCCTGATCATCTATATCACCATGGTTCCATTTTCGAAATCTAGGCTCACCACACATGAGCTGATCTTTCGAATCGTCCTATCAGCACTCACGATCAGAGTTTTGGTCGAATCAAGCAGCACGCTTGAGTCTCTATTCAAAACTGTCGCGAATCTACGCATTGGCTTGATGATAATTGACGGAAAGGAGTTCATGTTCAGATTCCAGCTTGATGCATATGTTGTTTATGTTGGAATGCTCGCTGGTACTTATTGTTCACGAGATTCTGCTAACGATGATATCTCAACTGTGATACCTTCCAGAACTAGCGTTGACTTCGTGAAACGCCGCCGATGGCTCCGACGTCCAGTCGTACCTGGCGCTCTTTGCCTGGTTGTTGCATATATCTGCTTTTGTGGCAGCTTTGAAGACAAGTATGATTACAACCGTTGGCATCCTATCACCTCTCCCTTCGTTGTGGTGGCATTTGCCATCATCAGGAACTCGACAGAAAGGCTATCTAGATCATGGAGTCGTTTGTTTGCGTGGCTTGGTCGATGCTCCTTGGAGACTTTCGTCTTGCAATACCATATATGGTTAGCCTCCAATTCTCACGGCCTGCTTCGCTTTCGAAGGTTCGATGTCTTGCTAAGGTCTGCGGGGATTAACGTGATCTGGACGGATATAATCGAGTTTACGATCCTGTCAGCACTATTCCTCTATATCAGCTCGAATGTGTCATCTGCTTTGCCCATCCTCACGGCAAAGTTCATCAACGAACAAAGAGGTCCCATTAGAGCTTTCAAATCCAAGATTGATACGACAAAACCTCCCTGCAACACGATTGATTCGAAGACGCTATTCGTAGATTTCCGCACAAAGCTTGCCCTTGTCGCCCTACTACTTTGGGGGTTGAACATTTGTTGGCTTTACTTGGAATAGGGAAATATCTACAACAGAAGTTGGAGTTCGTGTGGAGTGTTCAGGAGGCTGAAAAACGCGTGCCAACAGCATTAGGAGCGTGTGGTTTTGTCTTGGGGGGAGCTATACTCGGTAGACCGGCAAGCGTTTCTCCAAGTTATATGGAGCGATGGACCATGACACATCTTTTCAATGTCGAATGCGGAGAAGAACGCTGGTTGATCGCCACCAAAATCTTTGCAGAGCAATTCGCAGTTCATAGAATGCGAAAGAAGAGCCAACCGTGTCAGAACATGTTGAGGTACAATCTCTTAGTTCCAATATTCAAGGCCTTTTGCAGTACGCCAGCTGATTTGCATGAACCAGAGAGCTTTATGAGATGGAAGAACGCACGTACGACAATCACCGCGCATCATCCCCGAGCTGACTTCGGATGTGGACTATTCGTTTTATGCACTCGTTTACTTGCCTCATTTGTATTGACCTGCGTCGACGCTTCTCCATTGTGCGGTATATTGTTGTTTCCTGGCCGATGCTCGTGAACGGAAGCCGGGCATATCGTTGTCGCGCCGCATGACGGCCAGTCGAGTCTTTACTTGCAGATCACACACATTCGACCATGGGCGCGGATATCGGAGATGAAGGAGAGCAGGTCGAAGTTGCCCTGTCGCCGAATGTAGCGAGCATCAGTCTAGCGACCGACGTTGAGCCTCTCTACGGTTGGGTTGTTTGCATAAGTCTCCACTTCATAAACGCTTTTACTTGGGGTGTCATTGCTGTAAGGAACCACTCCCTCATAACTAGATGGAAGTGCAAGCTAACTCTGGCCCTGGGTCCTTCTAGAGCTTTGGCGTCTACCTATCGTACTACATCAGTCACGAAACCTTTATTGGCACGACAAACCTAGAATTTACCTTTGTAGGAGGAGCCAATTTCGCCGCTGCCATGTTATGTACCCCAACAGTCAATCTCTGCATACGCCAGTTCGGAACTCACGTTCCAATGTATTGCGGATGCTTCCTGTTTGCTGGGGGCTTTATCGCAGCTTCGTTTGCGGTCGAGTTTTGGCAACTGGTGCTGAGTCAGGGAGTCCTTGTCGGACTTGGAACCGGCTTTGTTTGGTTACCCGCGACTCCGCTCCTCCCGCAGTGGTTTAACAGGAACCGGAGCCTTGCACAAGGTATCGCTGCTGCAGGTTCGGGAATCGGTGGTATTGTATGGAGCTTTTCAATCGTGCCAATGATTGAGAACCTGTCACTTGCCTGGTCGCTACGAATCACCGGAATGGTATCTTTTGTCGTCTTGCTCGTTGCCTCTTTCCTTATCAGAGATCGAAATGAGAAGATCAGGCCAAGGATAAAAGCTATCGACTGGGATTTGTTGAAGAGGTACAATGTCTGGTTATTGGTCGGGTATACCTTCTTTTCGATACTGGGGTATATCGTTTTCATCTACACACTTTCCGCTTTCGCATTGTCTTTGGGCCTGACGCAGAGCCAGGCTGGCATCATAACCGGAATGTTAAACGTGGGTACTGCCATTGGAAGACCGTTCATTGGAGTCGTCAGTGATCATTATGGAAGGATCACGACTGCTACTGCCTTGACAGCATCGAACTGTCTAATGGCATTTGCCATCTGGATCCCTACCAATTCCTATGGTCTGCTAATCTTTCTTGGTCTTGTCAGTGGGGCGACAAGTGGAATCTACTGGGGCACCATTGCACCACTGTGTGCCGAGGTAGTTGATCTCAAGGAGCTTCCATCAGGACTGGGCCTGATGTGGCTGTCTGTTTCGATGCCCTCATTCTTTTCTGAAGCGATCGCCCTCGAGATCAGGCGACCAGAGTCAGGGCGACCCTACCTGTGGCCACAGATATACACCGGCTTGGCGTTTCTCGTTGCCAGTCTTCTTCTCCTAGAACTTCGACGGCAGAAATGGGGCTGGCGAAGGGAACGGCATCGCTAAAGTTTTGGCCCGAAAATTTGCTCTTAGCGTCTCAGGATCTCCTACTCTCACGACCAAGGAGCAGCAAGGAATAAGGCATTCAAGGAATGGAATCACTGCCCGTGCCTAGGATGCATAGAAAGGCGTCTAGTGGGTAGCATCGTTGGTCTGGTTTCTCAACAACTTCTGAAGGGAGATGCCTCGGCTTTATACCTGGTATCACTGAGGCTCCACGAACAAGTCTTCTGAGTATATTGATTAGTGAACAAGGCTGCCCTGGTGTAAGACTCTGACCCTTGGCATCTTGTGTCCACAAATCCAAGCGAACCGAACCGCATCGTTGAAGCTAATCCTAATCGCGATCATTGCGCCGGTGATGCGACCGATGCATCATACACACAGTCAGCGAGCTCCCTGAGTTGCAACTCCAATCACCTTTCTGGTATCCATATTTTCAGAAGATACATAGCTGCCTGCAACTTGAGGCTCTCTATGACACAGCAAAGGCCCTCCTATCCGTGAACATGTGAATAACCTGCAGCTACGGCCGTAGTTGCATCAGTAACCCACAGCAAACGGATTCTACCAGTACTTGACAGCCATGGTTCCCAACACTTTACCCCTGACATCGACGACACAAGTGGGGATACCTTCTTCAAGGCTGAGGTCTGAATACGGACATTATTGGATACATAGCTCGCCTGAGCCATCAAACAGAGTCTCTCCTCATCCACGTCCTCGACCTTCACACGGTGCCGTCTGTCAATAACATGCTGTCTTTCCTGAATCCATTACCGAGATTGCCGGAATATACTGGCCCAGAGAAGGTCGGGACTGCAGAATATGAGTTATCACTATCGTCACTAGGTTTCGAGTGTATTCCAGAGCAACTTCCAGCATCAACGATCAAATTTCGAATTTTCTATCCTGCCAGGCTCAGCGCCGATGCCGCCTTTGGTGTGCCATGGCTTCCACAGCCTCAAACAGCACATCTCGGTGCATATCTTCGCATGGCTCGACTAGAGCCATGGCTTTCAAAGATATTGCTGTCGGTTCCTTTCTATTTGCGATCAACCATGATGCCAGCATACAAGAACGCTGCGCTACAATGCGAGGACGGCCCGTTGCCGGTACTGATATTCTCGCACGGGCTGGTAGGTGGTATGAATAGCCATAGTGCTCTTCTTGGGGAGCTTGCTTCTCGAGGTATCTTTTGTGTTGCTATCGATCATCGTGATGGAAGTGGCGTTCTGTCACTGGCGCGTCGTGAAGGCTCGAAGGTGCCTAATGAACAACCAACCGAAATAACTTCGGTTTACTTCAAGAACGTGTCGCTGAAGATCAGACCTGGCGTCTGGGAAGCGCGGGACAGGCAGTTTGAAATTCGACTTTTTGAGCTTATGGCAACATATAAAGCTCTGGGACTTCTTAATGAAGGGAAACATATAGCAAACCTCGCCGACGACCCAGGTAATATGAATGTCATTCCCAGTTCATCACTGAATCTCAATCCGGGTGAGGTCATTTGGGCTGGACACTCTTTTGGAGGAGCTACTATGGTTCAATTTATCAAGACGATCTACCACGAGAGCAGATTACAAGGGGTCAAACAGGAGAGCGATGCTGCCTTCCCTGAACATTCGCTTTTGTTGCAGCCAGCACCGCGAAGCCTTGTGGAACAAATCAAGGCAACCTCACCAGTGATTCTTCTTGATCCCTGGTTCATGCCGCTGCGGTCACCGAGGACAAAGTGGCTGAACCTCGAAGCCCCTTCCATGCCACGACGGAACATCAGATCAGGCATATGGACAGATGTCGACTACGATCGCTGTGCTCTCATCAGAATGTGCGTGGCACTGGCCGCAAGTGCATTCACATATGCCTCAGGTCCTCGCGGCAGAGCCACAGACAATCAAGACAGAGACGGAAGCAGAAACTCTCACCTTGTTCGAGAATTTCATCTCGCCACGACACTTCATGAACGAGTCGAAAAGGCAGAATGGGAGCTCCGTGAGGACAGAAAAGGACGCAAAAAATAGCGAGCCGACGGCAACCAGCGGGTTTGTTCTGCACGACACGACGCATGTGACGCTGTCAGATTTCGGAATTATGTTTCCTTGGATTACATGGTGGTTTACGGGGCAGAAGAAACCGGACCTGGCGAATTGGAATACTGCCAGGTGTATTTTGAAAGCGGCGGGTTTGCAGGAGAGGATAGGCTGGGATGATGATGGAGGTGGTCATGGCGTAGCGGAGGCGGATGCACAGCTAGAGCAGATATATTATTAAGTAAGCGAACTACAAAGATGAACACTAGGTGTGCTCGGATGCAATATTGATGTTGGATGGCATTTATTTCGTAAGTCGCTGGATGAGGCTGTGGGAACCGGAGCTGCTAAGAAGAGCGGAGGAATCGGCAAGGCTGCAACCTCGGCAATCTCGACGGGGTTGTCCAATCTCCAAATTTGTCAACCACAGCCGAAGCGGTTGATTATTCTTGACTATTCTCGACTCCTGCGTCTTGTTGCTGATTTCCAGCCAGAACCCACCGTGTGAGCTTTGGTACATTGATTCATTTCTACACACAACCATATTGTTCTCCCGACAATGTCCTGACGCACCAACCCTACTTAAAACAATGCCTGTCACCGAGATCCTTCTGCTGCGACACGGCCACCGGCTCGCGTGGACATTGGATCCCACCACGGGGAAATATACCTCGAGCCACCCATACCCAACAGGACTACCCGCAGACCCTCCCTTAGCGTCGCACGGGGTATCACAAGCGATCGAGACCGGAGAATACTTTGCCTCGTCGTCACCGCTCCGACTAGATGAACTTGTCAAGCACGACCGACTCAGAATCTACTCAAGTCTATTCTACCGGTGCCTGGAGACGCTACGCCCGACAGTAGAAAGGCTACGAGAGATCGAACTCACAGACTCCATCTCGCGGCATTCAAAACACACGCCGCTGGAAGTCCGGGGCGAGCGGGGCATCGGCGAATGGTTCGGGCGCGCGTGGTTCGTGCAGCCTCACCCTGCGGAGCCGGAGCGACTCAAGCGCGAGTTTTTCCCTTGGTTGGACGACTCGTATCAGTCGAGGGTCGTACCAGAGGAGCATGGTGAGCGCATCGAGCCCCTGCATGACCGTGTGGCGCGCGCACTCGCGGCGATCGTGAAAGATGTCGATGAGGAGTACTCATCAGCTGGCCGGGGTGATGAGAAGGTCGCGTTGCTGTTATGTGGTCATGCGGCGCAGATCATCGCTACCGGAAGAGCGCTGACGGGCTTGATGCCCGAGGACCACGATGAGGAGGATTTCAAATGCTTTACCTGTGGGATCAGTAGGTTTGTGCGCCGGTCACTGCCGGGGTCTGCTGATGCTGATGCCGATGATCACTGGTATTTCCGCGAGGACTGGAGAAATGGTTCGGGCGTTGCGGGCGGCTGGGATTGTGTCGCCAACAGCGATTGTGCGCATTTGAGTCAGGGCGAGGAGAGAGGTTGGCATTTCCATGGCGATGAGAGCTTTGATTCTTATGAGGGCGCAAAGTCTCTCGGGGTACGGGCATCGGATGGTGGGTTCTCATCGCAGCATAAGCTGTGATGGAGTATGACGAACCATGAGAATGAGTGCATGATTTACAGTGTAGTTCCGACGTGAAAGACCGCATGAGGCTTATGCATATCATGTCGATAAATACATGGAGATAGACGAGAGGATACATGAGAGGGAGAGCAGTTCTGATAAATCTAGTAACGAAATAAAGTGCTAAGATAGATTCCATCTCCTTTGCCTTTGATCATCATCACTTGCTCTGCCTGACAAGCTTGGGGCCAGTTCTCGATCTTCTGTTGATAAAGCAGTGCATTTGCACTCGGGCGGCAGTCGGTCTCGGAAAAATATCAAATTCGAGCGGCTGTCATCCGCGTCTAAAATTGCCGCCGTGATTTCTTGCCGACTTCAACTCCGCAAACGCAAACACGAAGAGCAGTTCAACAGCCATCCGCACCCGCACCCACACCCACTTACACAATCCACCCTCCAAGATCTCCCGCTCTGCTTCTACAGCTTCATGCTCTCCCTTCCCCCGCTGGCCAGCTCCATATTCTCCTGGCTATGCACTACACAACCACGGTTCTGCTTCCTTAGTGCTATGGCGAGCTTGGCGAGCTTCACCAGCAGCCATGTCCCGCGGCAGAAGAGCTCTCAGCTCCCCATCCGATGCGTATTATGGTACGCTTAGTCCAATCTCTTCCCCCATCCCGACTTGCTGGTCTGACCAGCTTTCTAGACCTTCTGTCTACCTTCATTAGACAAACCCGCCCACAAACACAGACCAGACTGCGGGATTCTGCCCATCACCATAGACAACGTCGCCTATTCCACGACTATTTCGTCACTCACCTTCCCTCCTCTTCTTTACACCCAGACTCCCGCTCTTTGACAGGACTTGCCCACAAATTCCCTAGGAAGGACTCAACTCCCCATACTCCAGATGGCCGATCGGAGCCTGCCGCCCACCCCTCTGTCTCCCGAGACACCACCGTTGTGCGAATTCCCTTGAGGAGTGCCAAACATCACTACGGCGCCTCTGTCTCTCGGGGGAGTCGACCCTATAATGAAGATTCACACCAGGCTGGCATCATCGAGCTCCCGGCCTTTGCGAAAAAGCCGCCTCGCTCCGTCACCACCCAGAAACAGGTCAAAGAAGCCACCTCGGCGGATAATATCAGTGGTGACCCTCAAGTCTTTTACTTTGGCGTTTTCGATGGTCATGGGGGTGCAGAGTGCAGTGATTTTCTTAGAGAGCGATTACACGATTACATAGAGAAGTCGGCCATTTCTTTCGAACTTCAGTCTAGTTTACAGAAGAAGGAAGAGAAAGATAGACGTGCTGGTGTTGCTCCCGGTTTGATTGAAGATGAAGCAGCGGTGAAAAGGGGCAAGGTTGCTTTGGAGGCGGTGCCTACCACAAGCACGGACGAACCTCAGCAAGATAAGGGTAAAGGTAGAGCTGGCGATGGACATAGCGGAGAATCCACATCTGCCAGCCGCCCTCTACACCCGGGTAACCCTCCGGTCATTCAGAATGCAAATACAGAAAACATCAAGACCTTGGAGAAACAGCTGGTTAGGGGCTGGAAAGACCTAGTCGGAGGATATTTTCGCCGGTTTAAGCCACCTTATTTTTCCATTTACAACGGAAACCCATACTCTGGAGAGGAGTCCTCTCTTACGAATGCTGGCGGCGGAGATACCAGCTCTGGTGCCTCCATCGAAGAGGTCATGACTTATGCTTTCCTCAAGGCTGACTACGACTTCGTGGCGGCTCAAGCAGCCAAACATTCAGAAAACCGAGACAACACACGAGCCGAGCGGCCGCTGAATGATGGTGACATCTTAGGCGAGCCCAGTAGGGTTGCTGCACATATTGGTGGGCAAAATCGATTCAAGGGCGGGAGCACATGCAGTATTGCACTGCTGTCCACGCCATCACCCACCCCGTTTTGGAACCCATCAACCACCTCATCCATGCTTGTTGCTCATGTAGGAGATACCAGGATTCTGCTGTGCTCCACAAGTACTGGGCAAGCAGTTCCATTGACCACGAACCATCATCCATCTTCCCCAGTCGAAAGCAATCGACTGCGTAGGTACGCGGCCACATTTGTGACTGACTCATTTGGGGAAGAGCGAGTCTTGGGGCTCGCCAATACTCGAGCATTTGGTGATATTGCGTCCAAGCGGATCGGAGTCAGTGCAGAGCCGGAGATCCGGCGAGTGGAGATCGGAGCGGCCGAGTATTCCTTCATGGTATTGATTTCAGATGGCGTTTCAGGTACGCTTGACGATCAGGAAGTGGTGGACATTGTCAAGGAGGCCAAAACTCCCGAACTAGCAGCCAGAGACGTGGTCAATTTTGCGACCGAGGTGACGACCGAGGGCGATAATGCCACATGTTTGGTGGTACGAATGGGCGGATGGGAGAGACGACAGGAGGGTGGGTTTGGCAGTCTCTCGACCAAGAACAGTCGTGATTACAAAAGGCAGAGTGCTTCTGATCCCCGGAGTCGTCGACAGTGAAAGAAAAGTGAAGAAGGAAAGCTCGGGTTCTAGATTCGTTTGATGAAGCGGGCGTGCTTTGTGTATATCTACTATGAAAGAAGTATGCCTGTGAATAGAGTTGCTAGATGCTTCTTATCAGAGGGTTAGTCGAGTATCGAGTATGTGTATGTGTATGATGTGCTCTGGAGATAAGGGCCCATGGATGGTTTTGTCCGTGGTTGGTCCGCCTCGTAAACAAAGACTAGCGAACCTGACTCGGGTCTGATGCGATCTGATGATTAAGGCCACTTCCTTTCACAACTGCTGCTGTTGCACGACCAGAGATAAATACTTCTACTCGGATGAGAAAACAGTTCATTCATCGCCTCTCAAGGGAACAATTGACACAGCTCGCGTGCTCCAAGACCTAGTCCTGCACTTTATCTCGAACCATTGGACCTCCTTATCAAGCCTGCCTGCGATCTGCCCTCTGCCCTCTGCCTCCGACACGATTCCCAGACCGACCCTCAACCCCAGAAATTTCCCAAGCCCCGCTTAGAAAGCTCCCTCAACAGACTCCTGGTCAAACTTCCTGTGAGGTGTATAATCACACGCTACTCTCTCTCCTCAAGAGCGCTTCGGAGCAGATTCCTCTTATCTGCTGCTAGCAGTTCGTCCAAGTTATCAAACAAGCCTGCGGCTTCTCCGGAAAGCCCAACATGGCCGAACGGCACAAGTCCAAGAGCCATGCCCAGCCCAATGGGAAGGCCACGTTGACCCAAGTGGTGGAAAAGATTGAGGAAGACACTTACCATGAAGAAAACATCTTTCTGTTCATTCCAAACATCATCGGTGAGCATTTTCACCAAAACTCCCCCGGCAAGAGGGAAAAAGACGAGACGAGAAACCCGGGGGGGTGCGATGGCTTTGGCTGATACCTTTTCTTTTTCTTTCCCATAGGATATGCCCGAGTCGTGCTGGCGATCGCTTCGCTCTACTACATGCCTCTGCATCCGCGGACCTGCTGTGGGCTATACAGTGTGTCGTGCCTCCTCGACGCCGCTGACGGGATAGCCGCTCGACGATACAACCAATCCACAACGTTCGGAGCCGTGCTGGACATGGTGACAGATCGCTGCACCACGTCCTGTCTGCTTGTGTTTCTTGCATCTGCTTTCCCCAGATGGAGTATCGTCTTCCAGGGCTTGATCAGCCTCGACCTCGCCAGTCATTATATTCACATGTACGCGACGTTGACCATGGGGTCGTCGGGCCAGAGTCACAAGAAGGTCGACTCGAGCAGGAGCTGGATTCTGCATCTCTACTACACCAATAGGGTACGTTTCTCTTCTCTCAAACGAAGGGTGGACTCGAAGCTTTGGATCGAACTAACATGAGAACCAAACCCACAGACCGTTCTATTCCTCTTCTGCCTCTTGAACGAGACGTTCTTCATTGCACTATACCTGCTCTCCTTCTCGTCCCCGCTCCTCTCACCTTCACTGCTGGCCGTCAACGACCACAACAGCGGCATCCAATCGACGCAACCGGGCTCGCCTGCGCACCCCAAACCGAGCACTCTGTTCGCCAACCCGTGGAGCGCAGGTGCGCTGGAGATGGCTCGCGCCAACAAGATGGACAGCACCGTGCCCTGGATCATCGCGGGCATCAGTGCCCCCGTCATGGCGGGGAAACAGATCATCAATGTCATCCAGCTCATTAAGGCCAGCAAGTGGCTGGGCGAAGGTGATGTTGCGGCGAGGAAGAAGGCGTTCATCGCTGCGGGGAAGAAGAGGGCATGAGACACAAGAACAAGCTAAGTATTCTCATGTCTAGAACGAGAAAGAGCGAGAGAGATCGTCTTCTTCAGAGTTGCGCTACGCTGCTGCGAATTGCGGGCAGCTAGAACTGAGCCCGCTGGAAGCGTTTGTCTTGATTTGCGAGCCTCTCCTATCCTAGGGAACAGATCTGTCTGCGCACTCACATGAGCAGAAGAGGAGCATTTTCCTGCCAACCTCCTATTTCTCCTGTCCCTTCCGATACGGTACGATACGCCAGATAGGGTTGGGTGCGGTTGGCATTGTCGAAAGATAACACTTGCTGGCTCTTCAGCAGATGGAATCTCGTTCATGGGACGAAGCCGAAGACTCCCCAAGTGCACGGAAAACCTCTACAAACCAACACATCCCACGCAAGCGATTGTCTATTCTCGCGCGACTTCCTTCCTGCCCTACACCCAATACCTTACCTAATCACCTGTTAACCCGTTGTTTACTTGAAAGGCGCACTTGAAACTGTCGGGGCTATGAGACTGGATCAAAGACCCCTCGATCTGGGAGAGAGGGAGTGGGCGGGGCAAGGTTCCCCCCCTTTTTTCTTTCTTTTCATCTTTGGACGTGATCGAATTGGCGTTTTGTTGTGGCACATATAATCGGATCAGGTTTTGATTTTGCTTGCTTCCTAGGCTGCCGGATTGATTGATTGGCTGCTTGTTGAGCGGACGGATGGACGGACGGAGTGACTGGTCGATGTTGAATCATAGTGTAAAACCACCTACCTACCTAAGGCCATACTTGTTTATGTAGTACCCCTGCCTAACGGCCTCGAATAATTAACTAATGACCACTCGACTTATGTGCCTCCCTAATTAAGTAGGTCCTCGGTCCTATTCATCATAGAGAAAACCAAGCTCCCTTCCCCAGGGGTACTCTGAGTACTCACCTAGACCGTCTCATACCGCTTAGTGTTTTGATTCTCTTGTCCATTTCTCAATTGACTTGAACCGCGCTGAACGGAAAGGGAAAGATTTTGGGGGGTCAATACCTAATGAGAACTATGTACTAGTTAGTACACACGAAGTAGGGTGCTTGAAGTACTCTACAAGAGCAGGAGGGCAAGAGTGAGAGTGTCATCATTAGCACTGTCGTCGGGATCGAATCGCCGGGATAATTATGTAATTAATGAATTAGAATTTACGTCCCTACACCCCATTCTACTAGATGGTGACCTACGAGTACTCACTCATCAAGCAACTATAATTACATACTGATATTTATAAACCATGTTTCACTATTAATTATATAATCAACTGCCTCGGCCCATAGCCCGTGGTCCCCGGCCTGAGGCTGAACCCGGAGCTGATCCACACATTTCTCAATCCTGTATATCGTGTATGTTGATGTGGGTGGCAATAGCTCCAGCTCGGCGCGCCTCTGAACGCTGCTTCACATGATTGCCCTGCCGCTGTGCCGGCAAGGAAAGTCAGGCCTTTCTTGCGTCACGTTGAGGCGCACATACAGGCGATGGAGCAAACCATCGAGTGCTTTCAAAGAGAATTCAGCAGGCGGTCACAGTTTTTGGCTAGGCTGGGTGGTCATATTGTAACATGTATGAATGCGTGTCAATCTTATGAAGCTATAGCATTGATTAGGCCAAGGCCGAGCATACAGGGGTCGTAGGCATTCATATATCAGAAGCCTCATAGATAAGCAGAGACAGAGCAATGAAGAAGACAACAGCACACTCTCATTAGGCGCACAGCGGTGTTCGTGAGACGAGTAGTGGCCAACAGCACGGAGTATGAGTGTACGGGTATAGTTGCGAAGTTGAATCCCAACGAGGGATGCGCGCGCTGAGGCATTTACGATACGCTCGATTTGGTTGATTGTTACGTGCAAATGCCATTGCCGACGCCGACGCCCTCTCTGTCTCGATCCGATCCATTTTACTTCCGACCCCCTTTCGACTTGGTTTCAAGATCTCGTAGTGCTGCTGCTGGTGTTGAAAACTTGTAGACAATAATGTGTTTAGGGGGAGGATACAAACGGCGTGCGTCGAAAGGAGCAGCTCTCGCTCTCTCCATGTCCAACCCTTTGACTGATCTCTTTGCCTTTCAGACAGCCCGTAACATTTGAAGCTGGAAGGTACAGGCTACCAGGCAGGCAAGCATCCGTACCAGGGTTTGTCTTAGCTATGGTCAACTGCAGCCCTGCAAAACCTGTCAGACTGCGGTGTTTTGAAAGACAACTTTCAAAGGTGCTCAACATGTTGACTGGTAAGCAATTCGGGATCTCTTCTTGATTAGACGCTGAGGGTTTAGTACATAATAAAGGACGACTGCGAGCCCGGGATTTGCCCTGTTTTGTAAACGATCACCCACCACGCAAATCAATGAGAGACGCTTTGGAGCCATCGCGGCGGCAATGGCATTCACTGGTCGCGCGCTCGTCGACTCCCTCTTTGCTTCTTCTGTGTCTAAGATTACCTTCACAATGGGGGTTCGTCACATCCTCGCGGCCTTCAGCGCACCCCTGGACAGCTCCTCACGAGAGGCGAATACTGCACCGTGCTCTTTCTCAAAACTGCAAAGTCAGCGTTCTCAAATCCGACTTGTGTAGTCGTGTGCTAGTGAAGTGAAGAAATTCAGGATGCCCAGTCGTGGTCGTAGCTCCAGGCCAAAACGTGTCTGGGCCGTTGAATTGGCACTTTCACCGGCTGGCCCGCGACCAGAACACTGCCAAGCAGATGAGACGCCAATATTCAAACCGGAGTGGTTCAGTGGTGTTACGAAGATCGAGGCAGGCTCCGATGAAGACAAGGAGGCCCCGAACGGGCAAGATTTTGAGGAGACACTGGAGCAGGCCCTGCAGCGACCCGGTCATTACCGGGTGTATATTCCCGTTGGCCATCGACACCCGTACCCCTCCCTCCTTGTGAAAGGCTCCATTTGTCGAAACATCATGTTACTCCATTCCCAGAGCCTCACACCAACTCAAATTTCGAAGAAACGCGGTACTTCGGAGGTTCTTGGCCAGTACTCGGTTGCAGAAGTCAAGGAAATCATCGACATTTGTGAGCTCTTAGGCCTCGACGGCAAAGCACCATTAGGCTCAGAACTTGAAGACTGGGAAAACTCGTCAATTGAGGGATGGTGGGAGGAGAGTTATTGCGAGGGATTGAGAAGACGTGAACCGATTGGGCGTGAAATTGCCGGGTACGATTGTGATCAAGGCTGGTGGAGCAACAAGCAAGATACCGCGAATAGGGATTGGGCTCAATGGCCAGAGGCAGAGATTGGTCCTCAAAGCTGATGCGTGGATCTGCGCGTCAGCTCTTTGGTACTTTAAAAGAAAAGGAGAAACAACGGCGGCAGCGGCAGCGGCAGCAGCAAAAGGAGGCCAAACGAGAGACTTACAGTCGGCCTTGGACAAGTTCAGCAGCAGCAACGTGGGGACAGGTGCACTGCTCGGTGCTGTCATCTCACATCCACCCCTGACCAGTGACCGGTGGTTCCACCCTGAAGTGGCTGTACCACGTGAGAGATTCCTCACGTCGCACAATATCAGGCTTTAGCAGGGGAGAAGAATGATGAAGACAACACCAACGCTTGGACCATGGATTCCAGATCTTCCCTTGCACTCATGGACACGCATACCATCGCGTGGACATATCATTGGTGTCTCAAATGGCCAGCAATGTCAGTAACCTCTCAACTATATCATCAAGCCTGGCCAAATCAGACATCTCGCTTGATGATGTAGATGGTCACGGGTGAGAAAAGTGATACATTCTCCCGTGTGGTCCCTGACTGAGAAGCAGACAGCAGACAAGAATGCAGTACATTTCTGACCAGATGTAGATCCAAATACAGACACGTAGGATGTTGTTGATGGCAATCAAGAATAAAGGCTTCAAATAATTACAACAACAACACCTTTGAAGTTTAGTCCCACAGCGGCTTGAGTTGAAGGTTAGTAGAGATTGGAGAGAGAAAATCTCCTCGCTTGGCAGTTTCTAGCCGTCCCTTATCGGCAGGATGTGGCTGTCTGTCGTCACTGAAGGTTGCGTTCTATTTATACGTCTGGGCACCCGAAAAATCCGCAGAACCATGATAATGTGAATAGGCAATCGATAGTCTCATACAGGAGCTAGATATAAAGTAAACCTTGTAAACCTCCTTTGTTTAACAGTGACCTGGACATGTTGTTGCACGTGACTTTAATACGTCGAGGCTGTATCCCCTAAAGGGCGCCTATTTGTAGCCTCATCAAGATCAAGAGTCCGTTACTCATGCCATGTATCTTCAAAGCTTTTATCAGAGAAGAGCTCCTAATAGTATTACTCGAATAGTCCCCCACTTTTCTCTCTAAACGCGAGGAAGAGTTTGGTCTTCCTGATGGCAGGATGCTTTCTGGGCTTGGTTGGCTATGACTTCCTTTTCTTCAGCATGAGCAGCATCCGAGTATGTACTAGGTATCTTGCTATATATCTCATCACTGGTGGTGGGTGGCAACACAGACAATCAGCATTGTTAGTTTGAGCAACAACATAGAAGCCACTGAACGCGCTCTGTCAGTGTTGCTATGAAGCTGAATAGCATTGATCCCTTTTGAACAGTCAAATGATCTTATTTCGAGACGGTTCAAATTCTCTAATCTAGACTATTCCGCACGACTTGGACTTGAATGAACTTGGGGAACCATCCAGGGTTGCACGGACGTAATCACCTCCAAGGTCGAGTCCATACGCTCTATCCCTCTACGGCTTCCAAAAGCCCAGAACGCTGAAGCTGAGGTGTTCGATATCATAGAGAGATCATTGATGTCTTCCCCCTTAGTTCAGGAAGTGGTCCGATTGACTTTGTTATGATGCGGGTCTATATGAGTAGTCGTCCGGGGTACATAAGCGAGCTTAAGGCTCCCCAAGTTGCATTACCTGATATCGCCGAACACGGAATCAAAGTCGTGGTCAACACCGGCGTCGCCGACACCAAACTGGCACACAAGCTAGTGACCCAGATGGTCAGCGACAAAGGCCTCAACCTGAACATTGCCTGGATTGGGGGGACGAGGCTCTTGATGCCATTACCGAGCTACGGGGCACCAAGTCTTCTCGCTTTGAGAACATATGCACCGGCCAAATCCTTGATGACTGGCAATTTGAGCCTTTGTACGCGCAGAGTTACTTGGGTCCTTTTGGTATTTCCACCTCCCTGGCCAAAGGCGCCGAGATCGTCTTGTGCGGGAGTGTCTCGGACGCCTCCTTGAGCATGGGGCCTGCCATCCGGTGGCATGGTTGGCAGCGTACCGACTACGACAAGCTCGCCATCGCTCTAGTCGCTGGCCATCTAATCGAATGCTAGACCTATGTCACTGGAGGCTGCTTTAGAGGGTTCAAGTCCTTGAAGGGCAAATGGCAATCATTGGCATCTCCCCTCGCAGAGATCAGTGCCGCTGGGGAAGTTGTCATCACCAAGCAGAAGAACACTCAGGGCATTTTGACAGTCGACACATGCACTGCACAACTTCTCTACGAGATCCAAGCGCCGTACTACTACAACTCAGATGTGACGGCAGTCATCGATCAGGCTGTATTCACTCAGATTGGTCCCGATCGTGTAGCTCCCGCAGGAATCAAGGCCTATCTACCTCCTCCAACAACCAAATTAGGTATCACTGCCCATGGGGAATACTCAGTCGAAGTCCACTACGCTCTGGTCGGCTTAGAAATTGAAGAAAAGGCCGCCATGATCGAAGAGCAGATCCGCAAATGTATGGGGGACAGAGTCAACGACTACAGCGTTTTGCACTTCCAGACTGTCGGTCGCGCTCCCGACGATCCGAACGATCAAGATACAGCTACGGTCGACTTCCGGATCTTGGCTCAGGCACGAAAAGCCGAGGCTGTGAATGCAGAGAACTTTCTAGGGAAAGAAGAAGACTCCTGTAAGCGTCCCTCTGGCTAATAGATCACCAAAAAGACCATGTCGAAGCCCCCATCATCGAAACATATCCCGGCGCAACATTTTACCCGGACCTACGCACGGCGTTGCCACGTCAAGTCTTTGAGTACTATGTGACGCTCCTCCCTAAGGTCCTCCTGCTCACGAAAAGACGAGTCTGGTCAACCAACCACATGTCTGGAAAATCTGGGCGGGAAAGACCAACTTTCCGAGCTCCCGAAGAGAGCAATGGTGTCTCACCAGCCAACAGTAAAAGGGTAAACACTAAGAATCCTTGTCTATGTCTTCGTTGGTTGTCAAACACGGATTATAGAGTCGAACTCATCCCCGCAGACGAGATCTACTACAGTATTCGATAATATTGGTGCCGTTGCACTGCATTTAATTTGTGGCACCTGTTGAGAGTGAGTTAACTTTCTTGCTTCAGGTATTGCGCCGTATGTTTTCGAGGTCTCAGAATATTGGATCCCTCGAGAGCCTACAGCTTCGTCCGGAGAGACAGGAGACAGTTGATGGGGATGATCGGCATGGTGAGCCAGGATGCGATCCATTTTCGATTCGAGAAAAAGGACTCTTTGCGTCCTGTACAGATCTGTTGGATCTTACCAACCACTACGATTTGAGCGTCTCGAATGATGGGATTGAAACTATCTGGTCGTCTCATGTGACAGAAGGAATCACGGTGTATATGAATGTCTACGCACATGCATCTATAGAGCGCAACGGCTATGGTGCCCGTCTATCCACCTCATAAAGCTCCATCTAGGGAGTTGCGTATATATAAATTGAATTCTATGGCGGCAAGTTAAGTAGGAAGCCTGATTCCTTGGCCTAGAATTCAGAAAGATTATGTTGTTAACACAGTGTGTACATTTGGTCACTCATTGTACACATTAAACACGAGTTCTTGCACCCGGCACACGTTAAGCATGGCCGAATTGTCTGTGAGTTACCTCACTATAACCAATACATTAGCCATTCCATCGGTCTGGAGAAACAACTGGTCCAGTGTCCCCCGTCGCACCGAGTGTGTATGTAATAAATAGGTGGTCACACCGTATGGAAGGGAACGTCCTCTCAGTGAGAAACCTCATGACTGTGTTACCCTCATTGTGTTCTATCTCAAGAGAAAGAGAAGAGGGAGAGAAGTATAGTAGAAGCACTAGGGCAAGAGCGCCTTGGCAGTGTCATGTGACAGTGTATAAAGTCCATCCAGCCACGGAATACCCAAATCCAAGAAGAGATTGACAAAGCTTGCCGTGTAGTCAGATACTAGGGACCAAACCGCTAATAGGGTCTGACCAAGGTGGTTCCCTGAGAAGGTGAGTGTACATGAATCGTTATCTTACAGTGAAATACGCAGGGGCAATTGACGCGCTCATAGTGCCTCTGTCGTTTTGATGAAGTTTATTACGCAAGTAGGAAAGCGATGTCATGATAATGTATACACATATCTTCTGGACAGTGGTCTATAGCTGCAGTACATCGTAGTTAGCCGTCTACTGGCCACATCACGTGAGATGATATTGGGCAAGGCGGCGTCACCCACGACTAAGAGGAGGGTATCAGTCTAGGGTTTGTGTGACAGATAGGACGTGACATCTCTCTCATTCATGCAAATAACGGCGTGTTGTCATTTATGGCCAGGAGCTTGAATTTGTAGGTCCTTTTGAGTGAACATCGTCCTGTGGCGTATCAAGGTGCCTATTAAAGTGCCTTACTAGTAATTCTTAGTGGACAACAACTCGGCGCTAAGAACTCTAGTATCTAGCGTAGTGTAAGCCTTCAAAGTAACTTGTGTCATGACGCACGTTAAATCTGCCTTGACAGTCATTCCCTGCCATTTGACGGTCATTTTACTATAGCAACGGAGAAAACTCGAATCCTACCGGTAATTAGTGATCACGAGGAGACTGCCCAGTCCTTGGCAGCCAGCAGAGCCAAAAGGTCCGCAACGACTAATATTATTTACGAGGTACGGATACTCTGTACGGATATTGGGTACTCCGTACCCAAGTTGCCAAGTTACGAAGCTACCAGTTGACGAATCTTCCTGTGTTCCCCCTCCATCGGACTTGTAGTCCAATCATGTACAAACCACCGCAACCACAACATGCATCTTTGGCATTATCCCTGGTATCCAACCCACCTTCCGACCCTCTGGGTCTTCTACGCCACTCGTTCCTCCGAAAGTCTGTTGGCCCTCTTCCCCTCAGGCTCATCTCAGGCTCATGCCCATGTGCGCGTGGACTGCAGCCACAATTGCAAGAGCCATGCATCTTTCCGTTGCGGCTGCGGCTGCGGCTGCCGTTACCGAATATCTTCCTGCTTGTCTCTCCCTCTACCACTGGCACTGCATTATCGTCATGCGCTTTCACGCTCATGCTGTCTATTCCTGATCGGTAAATTCCTCCTGCACAGGCCTAGGCCAAGTGCACCAATTCAAGTTCATCCCCTTCACTGGCATGTTGAGCATGCGATAAGCAAATCACTGCTCCCACCATGAACCCTTCCGAGCCGCAGAGGCACGACATTCATGACCCTAACAAGGCGCCTGCCATGACCCTTCGTAATCCAATCCATCCTTCAGTTGTTGATCAACTTGATCCTGCCTTCGTGAGACTCTATAACGAGTACATCGCAAATAGTCCTCCCTGGCCCACCGATCTAAATCTTGTTCGTCAGAATTATTCTACCCTCTATTCTTATGCGACCGCGCCAGCTTCAGGCGTGGGTGGCATAGGAGAAACTCAAGTACCTGGCTGGGATAAGTACCCAGGAGACATCAATGTCCGGGTCTACGTTCCACCAGGGGAAGAGCCGGGAAAACGCAAGACATGGCCAGTTCATTTCAATTTCCACGGTGGTGGTATGTCTTCCGCAAATGATCACACTCTGAACTACCGACGGGACTGACGTTGCATAGGTTGGGCCGTAGGCGATCTTGAGACCGATGCACACATATGCCATCACATCTGCGCTTCAGTCCCTTGTTGTGTGATCGATATCGAATATCGATTAATTCCAGAATACCCTTTCCCCATCGGTATCATGGATGGGCTGACGGCTGTGGCGCACATCCTCACAAATCACAAAACTTTCTCGATTAATCCCAACGCTATCACTCTCGGAGGCGAATCTTCTGGCGGAACCATCGCGCTAATACTGAATCATCTTCTTCGAGACGCCGGCTATGACGATCAACTGAAAGCTGTCCTTATCGGAACTCCAACCATCAGCGATGTCAGGAGATACGCTACACCCGACATGAGTCCTTGGCCAAGCATGCGAGAGGCTGAGTATGCTCCTCTTCTGAATTGGGAAAAGTTGAAATGGTTCGATACCTTCAAATGGATGTCCCTCTCCAGCCAACATCCTAGTACCAAGCCTAAGGAACAGAAGCGCGACATTTCTTGGTTCGCAGATGCTATGAATGCGCCCAATTTCAAGAACCTCGCCCCTGTGACCTATATTGCGACGGCAGAAGTCGATCCTCTACGAGACGAAGCTGAAGCATACGCAAAAAAGGTGGAAGAAGCTGGTAACAAGGTCATTCAGAGGAGGTTCAAGGGTGTCCCACATCCTTTTATGCACATGGACCGAGTTCTTCCACAAGGCCAGGAGTATGTTCAAGATATTATTGCCTACGTCCGACAGTGCCTTTATCCGCCTCAACCAGTGTCAGTGGTCACTCCGCCCGAGACGTAGAATGCTCCAGATGTGGATCCATCACCACCGCTACATCAATCGCCACCTTCCAATGAACAAGACAGCACCGATCGAGAAAGCAGGAAGGCAGATTCCGTGTCTTCATGGGAAGTGGTCAATTCCCAGGCGTAAAACTGCCAGGCACTTTACCCAGCACGAATATTCATTACTCTTGATTGCTCAACCATTGTGCTTCAATCCGCCGAAATGCATCGTCATAGCATCAAGGAGAATGAGCTTAATCTTCTCCGTGGCAGGCTCGCAAGCCGAGCTGTATGTCCACCCGCTCTTGCACCTTATTGCTTTCATATCTTAGATGCAGTACCGATTAGCAGGGAGCCTGGAGATACGGAAGTATCATTTGCGGGTGCATATCAGGTTGATGTTGCAAAATACGGACCTGCTAATATCTTCACAATACCTGCACCGCATGACTGGAATTGCCGGTGGATGCAACTCCCAAAACATAACCCCTTCACGATGATGCGTCAGGCCAGACTGTCGGAAGAACGAGATACAAGCCTACTTGAGTTGTGCGAGGCCTAGCACTCGCTTCTGCTGCTTGCGATCGTTGGCCTTGATATTTGTTGCGCCGCACAAGTCTGTGGCTGTTTATGAAGTATGATAGACGAAAAACGTTTGTAGCATTAGGAATAGGACGAGTCCAATAGTCCTGGTGTATTGATACTGTTATTTGAGATTAGCAGATGATACTGCAGCTTGTTGCTCTTGTGCTCTCATAGCTTCCTTTCCGATTTTGTGATTCAGTGAGTGGCCCCGGCTCAACCTCGGGAATCTTCCCCACACTGGCACTTAACGCGTCCACGACATTTGCGACGCGTCTTCTCCCCAATTCAATTTGATGATAACCATTCTATTCAAGAAGAAATCAATCTGCGCGAAGGCACTCCCAAGATCAAAATGCCTGAGCGACCCCCCTTTCCTGGACGCCCAGCACAACCTCCTGGCTTAACATATCTTCAATACTCTCCTGACGGCAAGCGGCTACTGGTTGCAGGATGTGGAAACTTTGCCCGCTCCTTCAGGACGGGCGACAATGATGACCCTGACATGCTCCCAGAGGTCCATGATGACACATACGCTTTGGCTGCAGGCAACGACTATGCTATTCTCGGATGCGAGGATGGCACAGTGTGTGAATACGAGGTCCCCTCGGGAGATTTGAAGAAGATGCTGGTCAGAACCACACTACCAATCAGAGGCATTGCACTTTCACCAGATGAACAGTTCATTGCTGTCTCGAGCGAGTATGGACACCCCTATAATCCAAATGTTCGCAACGTCTGATGAGTTACAGCGAAGTTGAAATCAAAGTGGTCAATCGAGACGACGTTGAACAGATCACCATTCTACGAAATCACCCGAAACCTATAAAACATTTAACCTACGACCCCTCGGGCAAATATCTTGCGGCCTCCGGCACCGACGGAGTCATTTACATCTACTGCATGAGCACGGCCGAACCAAAACTGTTGAAAACGATTGACGGTGTGATTCAGCGGCTTGAAACAGCCCAGGATGCCAGCTCGAAATGCGTGTGGCATCCAGATGGCAGAGCATTCGCATGTGCTACGGGAACAAGGGAGATCAAAGTTATTTCTGTGGAAGATGGTGCACATCAACGAGTCTTTGCAGGAGGACACAACGACGACATCACCGCATTGGCTTGGTCACCTAATGGCGCCCTCTTGGCCAGCTCGGGGGCGGATGACCAGCTGGTCATTTGGGAAACCAAGACTCAAAAGGTGTTGAAGACATTCAATTATGAGAAAATCCTGGATGTTGCATGGCAGAGTAAAGGCGAGAACATTTTCAACTGGACTACGTCAAAAGGAGAGGCCTTCATCATTCCGGATTTCCTCAAAGACAATGCTCACGTTGCATTGCTCAAGGGCCCAAAAGTCAGAGCCCCTTTCTTCCATGACCCTCTTGATGAGAGACCAGCACGTGTCAATGGACGCGCACCACTTGTGAATGGGCAGGGGAGGGACCGAGCTGGAACTCCGGATAGTCTTGATCAACTTCTCGGGCCTGATGATGAAAATGAATACGACTGGATTGAAGACGATGATGGAGCAGGCTATATCAATGAAAACGGCAAACGGACAAGTGGTCATCTCGGACAACCCAATGGCCATTCCGGTAAACGAAACAGGCCCGAGATCTGGCAACCACATATCCATGAACCATTCCAACCCGGCGCAACACCATGGAGGGGAAACCGGAAATACCTATGCCTAAACCTCATTGGCTTCGTTTGGACCGTCGACCAAGATACTCACAATACCGTCACTGTTGAGTTTTATGATCGCGAAATGCATCGAGACTTTCACTTTACCGACCCGTTTCTTTACGACAGAGCCTGCTTGAACGAGACCGGTGCACTTTTCTCCGCCCCAGCGAAAGATGGCCAGCCTGCTGTGATTTTCTACCGACCACATGAAACGTGGACGACCCGGTCCGACTCTCGAATAAGCCTACCTGACGGCGAAGAAGCAATTTGCATTGCTCTCAGCAGTCGCTACATCGTGGCGTTGACGAACCAGGACTACATCCGCGTATGGACACTGCATGGCACACCTGTGCGACTCTGGCGAATGAAGAGCTCCCCTGCCGTGACTTGTGCAGCGTGGGGCGACTACGTAATGACTGTCGGAAACGGAGCGGTCGGGGCTGATGGCTGCACGCAACTGACGTACAGTATAGATAACGTGCGACTGGATGAAACCCACCAGAACCAAGACGTGCTCGCCCTAGGCAGTCTTCCAGAGGACGCAGATGAAGACGAATCGTCGCTCAAGTCCGTCTTCTGGAGCGACGTCGGCGATCCGTGCATATACGACAGCAATGGCGTCCTGCTGACCCTGTTACACTGGCGGAAACATGGGCACGCGAAGTGGGTTCCTCTCCTGGACACGCGGCGGCTGGACCGTCTGAAGGACGGGAAGAAAGAAGAGACGTACTGGCCCGTAGCCGTCGCCGGCGAGAGGTTCCACTGCATCATCCTCAAGGGCGGCGACAAGACGCCGTACTTCCCCCGACCACTCCTAACGGAATTCGAATTCCACATCCCCGTCTCCCGCCCTATCGACAGGAGCACCAACCCCGACGGCGACGAAGACGAAGACGCCACCGAGACCGTCGCAGCGGGCACGGTCCGGCTGGAAGAAGAATATGTGCGGACGTCGATCCTGCTCGACCTGCTCGACGACCAAGTCCAAACTCAAGGCGACCAGGCGGGCCACGAGGCCAAGACGCAGCTCGTGCGCCGCGAGGTCCAGACCGACAAGATCCTGCTGCAGCTACTCGCCATGGTGTGCCGCGAGGGCGAGGACACGGGCATGAAGGCCCTCGAGATCGTGCGCCTGTTCAAGGACCGCGGCGGCAAGACTCTCGACGCCGCCGCGAGGGTTGCCGAGCGCTGGGGCCGGAATGTCCTGGTCGATAAGATCAGGGACTATGCCGAGAGGAGGCTGATGGGGCTGGAGGACGTGGAGGATGAGTAGCTAAGTAGCTGGTTGGGGAGGTGCGTGAGTGCGTGAGTGGGCGGTTTTGCCACTCCTCTGTACCACGAGAGGCCGGATTGAGTAAATGTCGGCCTGCGATGGCTTGGGTTACATCACGTTACGTTAGGTTGGCTGGAACGGAAGGTCCGACGGCTTGGGTTCTGGATCCATTCTCATTCTCCTATTTAGGGGTATCTATCCCATCACGAATGCGAAGCCCAGCTAGATCAATCAGTCAATCAATCAATCCAGGGTAATTACGAACTTGACTCTCTCTCTCTCTCTCTCTCTCTCTCTCTCTCTCGCTCTCTCTTTCTCTCGCTCGCGGGGCCTTGAGCCTCGGCTTTGACTGGTGCTTTTTAAAGGTCAAGGCTTTTCTGTCCATTGAGCCTTTGTATCACGGTACAGTTCAGCATAGTATCACATCCTCGTTGGGGAAGCCAGCTGCGCAAAGGTGAGTGAGTGGGAGGGATCTCGCCAGGCAAGGAAGGAATTGAAATCACGGCTTGGGTGGACCGAGTTAGAGGCTTAGACAAGTGGCATTGCAACCTTTGCACTGTATGCATGTATGGTATGTGTGGAGTATCCTGAACAGAACACGCTGGATGGGTATTGATTGTTGTATCGGCAGCCTTTTCCATCTGAGTGGTGCCCAGTCAGTCCCATCGATCCATCGCCCATATTGAGGTATGTACCGAGGTCCCAGGTAGATTAGACAACAGTTAGTGGTCTGGTTGGTCGATGCAGTGAATCCAATCAGTCCAACAAATCCAACCAATTCACACATCGGCCCTGCCCGTCCACCGTCGGTGCTGCAATATCCCTCACCAGCAGTCCAAGCTCAGCCTTCAACTCTCCCAGCTGGCTCTCCGCCCTCACGACCCTCAACCGTCTCTCCCAAATCGCAATGCAGCGCAACTTCACGGACCGCTTCTTCATGATGTGCATGCAGTCGCGCCACAGCCTGGAGAGTGATTTCGCCTGTTTTCTGCACTCGCGGGAGCGAAAGCTGGTCGGTAATTGATTGTCGCGGTCGATGTCTTGTTGTTCTCGATCCAACATGCGTTCTTTGCACTCGTATAGGGTAGTGAGGAGGTGGAGGTTGGCCTCGATGCTGCAAAGCTCGCTTTGTCGCTGTTCGAGTACCTCGAGGATGGTGGCTTCGCGCTGTTCCCGGGTCATGCACTGTCTTCCTTCTTCGATGGTGCTCATAAGGGTTTGCGAGTCGAAGGCTGCTTCGAGCCAGTCGATGGTGATCAGGCTCAGTGGTTCTCTCTCTCCTCTTTCGCCCTGTGTAGGGGCTGAAGGCGGTGCGTATGTTGTCGTTGTCCCATCGAGTGTGCTTGGTATTCGCGCTGGGCCATGGTACTCGCCTATTCTGCGGTGATCGAGCTTGCGACGCTTTGCTGGTGGTGGCATGCATTCCTCCAATGCACGTTTGGGTACATTATTGAAGCCGTCGATTATAACAAAGCCTTCGTCGGTGACGTTGGTGGGGTGGGTTCGTTCCTTATATGGTCGTGCGTCATGTGGTTCAGGTCCGTGGGTAGGAAGTTCCTCTGGTTCGGCTGGCGGTGGTGATGATCTTTCAAAGAAACAGGGGCGAAAGCTGACTCTGCACACTGCTTGGATCCTGGCCCACGCAGTGGATGAAATAGGTTTGAGATGCGTTTTTGCCATATTGATCAAATGGTCTCGAGATTTGATGAGGATTCTGGTCCTCTCCGACGCGATGCTGGAGGGAAGAGCAATGGCGAGAGGCTAGGGCGAGAATTGGTTGAGGAGGTCGTCGGTTGATCGAGAAAGTGTTTCTCGTGCAAACTATTAAAGGTTTGGCGCATCCTTTGGTGGGAAGAGGAAGCCTTGAGGAAGGGTGTGCGAGGGCGGGTGGGTGTGAATTGAGTATGAGGTGAACCAAGCCGCAAGTGTGCGTGTATTGTGAATTCAAGGCTGAGCGACGAAGAATATGTGAGACAAGAGGTTCATGTGATTTTGCCGGGGTTTTGGTTATCTTTGCCCTTCATGAATTCGGTGGGCTATTCACTGCTTTCTTTCGTGCAGGCATGTGAGGCGATCCCTAAGCGACAAGAATGAACAGGCAGTGCCAGTCTGTTCAGTTGTCGGAACATCATCACAACCCCATTGACAAAGAACCGAGACCACTTCAGCTCATATTTTCCAGTTTCCTGCGGACTAGTTCATTCCAACATGAAATCTTCGCTGGCTGATCCTGCTGCGTTGTTCCAAAAGCCAGCAGAGCCATTGTTTTCTCAATCAATAAAGTCCAATCTGTTGCAACCGTCGTCGCCAGCTAGCTCTCCGGTTCCACTTCCAGTTTCCGTCAAGATGTCTTTCACCGACGAGGAGATACTACGATGAATGAACTCTTTTGCCACTTCTCTCTCCACTCGGGTCTTCTTCAGCCGATGCATACGCTTAAGCAGAGCGTTCCAGATCCATAATCCCATTTCACGAAACTGGCGTGATGCCACTCTGCGCAGACAAGCTCGTTTCTTGGCATGGACGTCACGAAGGTCGCATTTCTGGCAAGCTGGGACATGAGAGTAAGAAGACTCAAGCTGTGTTCTGCTGTCAGTTCCGTTGTGTTGGGCGTTAGTTCGCCGTAGCAAGCGGCGTGCCTTGCCCCGTTCTACCCGCAGCCTGGCTGCATGGTCGAAGCGTGGGAGAGGACGGCGACTGCTGACCTTGAGTGCTTTCATGTTGAATTTTGGAGGCGAGGGATGAATGAGCCGGGTTTTCTGTTTTCTCTGTTTTCTGGAACCGTGGAGCTTGGACTCGATCTGGAGAGACGAGGATGCCAGTAATAAACCGCCGGGTGCTGGGGAGAAATTTGGTCAGGATTGAAATGAGCAGAAAATACATGATATCCACAGAACAAAGACCAAACAAAGATCATGGAGGTAAAGTGAAGAGTGAGTGAGAGCATGGGACACCGTCCGCCTCATGTCTGCCGAAGTAGTTGCTCGGTGGTGAGCTGATGTAGGAACGAGTCAGAGCTACCATCGTCACAGATCATAAATTATTTGCCCATGAGTGAATTAAACAACCGTATGCTTGTCGATTGATGCCGATCGGCCTCTGTACTACCTCTTGCGATCCGAGTTGGCAGCTCTTACCGCAATGACAGCGACATGCTGTATGGTACCAAGGCGTCTGTTCTCGCAACATATGATCCAGTTAGGTGGCAAAATGTCTCCTGGCTTCGTCATATGGTGTGTGCAATAATTCTTATACGATCAGGCTAC
This sequence comes from Exophiala aquamarina CBS 119918, assembly GCF_000709125.1. Taxonomy (NCBI): domain Eukaryota; kingdom Fungi; phylum Ascomycota; class Eurotiomycetes; order Chaetothyriales; family Herpotrichiellaceae; genus Exophiala; species Exophiala aquamarina. The sequence continues at coordinate 1,020,467 of NW_013550579.1, forward strand.
GGTTCACTAATCCGATTGCCCATATATTGTTGTGGATGGAGAGGTGTATGCTCAGGAAGGAAAAGAGGCTTCAATCCCACCAAACTCAAGAGCTGCAACAGCCGAAGTAAGCCACGATAGACCTCCATAGAAAATGCCACACAACTCCATGCCTCCCACGATAAGGAGAATCATAGTCGTTGGAATATGTGCCTATAAAGACATGTACCACTGGTTATGATACGAAGGAGTTATATTGTCATCCTCGTAAGTCAGGTAATCTGCCGCAGACAGTAACCACTTTCTTCGAAACGAGGCAGAAGAGCGACTCTTCCTCGTGAGCGTAGGAGGTATTGTGAAATTGCACTTTCCAAGACTCTCTGGCCGGTCCAGGAGCTCGGAAAAATGCAGATTGTGCCTCTTGACATCCATTCTCCACTGAGATATTCTTCTGGGGCGGCGTACCGCTTTCCATATGCTGTATTCCAAGCCGCGTATGAGATGCATTGAGTCGGTCCGGAGGCGAGAAAGCGCGTGACTGAAGAGCTTGCCATCAGCATTGAATGCATCACATATGGTCTCTGGGGAAATAAGGAAATTGTGTCCGTTGCAAGCGATGAAGAGCGAGGCCGACATGTTCGATTTCGACGGCGAGTCGCCCCACCATGTTGGGTCGACACCACGATTCCACGTATAGTCGTAAAGAAAATGAGCATCGGTCGCCGTTTCTTTAGGGATGTGCAACTCATCACAGCACCGGCACAGATCCTCGAAACTTGAACTGCGCGTCGGCCTCAAAGATGTACTTCTCTTGTAATCGTCTAAGTCATCGAGGCCCACATACAATGTCTCCAGCCGATAGTTGGTTGATATCACAGCAGCCCTTTGATGTTCACAGTGCAGTTCAGGATTCAAATATGACTCGTCTCTCTCTCGTAACTGGAAGGCACCATTTATGTTCCAACCGTCGTCAGAGTCATCGTCTTCCTCCGCAGACTCATCGTTCCCAAGATCACGATCGCTTCCCTCGGATTCACCACTCTCAGAACCCAGTTGGAAGTCTTCATCCAAGCTTCCATCGTATTGATCATCAGACATCACCACGCTGTAATCGCTGGAGTGAGGGGTTGACATCTAGATTTGACCCTAATTGGAAGGTGTTGAGAAAGGATCGAGCGTCACAAACATCTAGTCAAGGGCTGTACGCCAATCGTGAAACACTGAAGATGCAGCTCCACGGAGACCGATGGGCGACTTACATCAGGGGAGAGAAAGCGGGAGAAGGATTGCTCTGAAGCTTAGAGCTTCATGAATGGAGTTAATGGAATTCTGCACAGCATCTGGCGGCTGTGGCGGGTTGCGCGGGTTGCTAGAGATAGGGAGCAATGGGTAGCTTGGTAGGCGAGCATGCGCCTTGAAATCAATGAGGGGAGTTGGATGAGACGAGGAGGCGCGCTTTTCTCGACTGAATGATCAAATGGGTCGCACCTTCCACTTTTGTGTTTGAGAAGGCGGGGGAAGGAAGTGTTCTTAGGAGGGAAGGAGCAACTCATTAAGAGGCTCGAGGTGGAGAACAGCTGGTGGCAGTGGCATCACACATTCTAGTCATTATTTCATGTCTTTTTCTTGCTGAGATCTGGTGACTTCAAGTGCGTGAGGACTATCAGAGTCACAACCAACATGGTCGTCCCCCCGATGGTGTAAGCTTTTTCACGACCGGCCCACCAGAACAAAGTGCAGAAGATGATGGGTCCAAGAGCCCTTCCCAGTTGTCCCCAGCTCCGAAGTGATCCTAGCACCTCTCCACGATTGCCAGCTTGAGCCTCAAAACTTCCAAGGCTGTTCAGGCCTGTGACAACGGTGGCTGATGTCACGGCAAGTAGTGCACCAGCGCCGTACAATCCAGTATTAGTCTGAACTTGAGCAAGTATAAAGAATGCCAATGTGCATGATACCACTCCGACCTTCACCACAGTTGCTGGAGGAAGTCGTCGGACGACAGATCCTTGCAGCAGAGATGCTATCAATCCCACAAAGCCAAGCAGTCTTCCGTTCAGTTTTGACGGCGAAGGGTGATCTGGAAACAATACCGACGTGATCAAGAATGGTAAGGAGAATTCCATCCCCGAAAATGGCAAGAGGAATAAGAAATGGATAGCATTCAGAACGATGGGGTTGTTTGTGTGTTTGAATGCTGCCGAGCCGGACTTATTCATCTTCGAACCCGTTTCCTTACTTTCGTTGGGCCTCGTTTCGGGCAATCGAGCGTAGAGGTACAACGTCTCCCCAAGAATCAAGAACAGCGAGAACCCTGCCGCAGTGGCGAATGGATTGGCCGAAAATGTGCTGATGTTTGACAACGCCGCACCCAATGCCGGGCCAAATGTGAAGGCAATACTAAAACACGCTCCCACAAGAGCCATTGTCGAGCCTCGTTGTTCTTCCGTGCTGACATCGGTTGCAATCGCCGTGGCAAGCTGAACATTTCCCTCGCTTAGACCTCCGACAATCCTGCTCAACAGAAAAGTGCGGAAGTCTACTGCAACGGTCCACAAGGCCACACTTGCAATATTCCCACACATGCTCCACAATAAAGCTGTTCGTCTGCCATATTTGTCTGAAGCGCGGCCAATGATAGGGCTAGCAATTGCCTGCAGAAAGGAAAAAAGAGAGCCCAGCGCTCCTCCCAGAAGAACTATATCATATTTTGCATTTATGGGCACCGCAAAGGATTGTTTATATGCATTCATGTAATGCAGGATGCGGTTGAGAACAGAGGAGGGGTGGGTCTCCAGACCTCGATAGAAGGTGAGAAGAGAAGGGAAAAGTGGGAGGATGAAGGTAAAGGAGATCTGGCCTTGTCAGTGACTGCACTTGGGTCAGCTCAGTTTTGTACTGACCAAATCTAAGAGTAGAGAGATGAACAAGACACGCAATATCTTCTTGCGCTGCTGAGGAGTGACGGAATCCATGGTGTAGAGTCCAAGGAAAGATATCCAGCAGGTGCAGTGTCTGAAGTATAGATCCCGCAGTGGGAGACGTGTCCCGAACAATTAGTTGCTTCTCTCTTCGTCGACAGCAGCGAGCCAGCGCGCCGTCCAATGCGAGAGGATGAAAGTGATATTACGGGCCAGCTGAAAAAGGGCACAGCGGAACGCAGGAACAGAAGAAGAAAATAATAATACTCGTAGAACAACTCCTGCTAGCAGCAGGTCGCAGTCGGGATCATCTGTCGAGGAATGCTTCCTGATCTGGCGGCTCCAGGCGCCCTATCGGCCACCCAATGACGAGTGCTGTCCGAGTCGAGTGAGCAGATTGGTGGAGCTCCCTGTTGTTCTCCCAACCGCACGCCCCTCCGGCCCCTTTTCGACGTCAGCCTGACTCTTTGCTTGGGACTTAGTCTAGAGTCGGACTACGAGTGCGAGTACGCAAGTCGCGGGTTCGGTTCGCATTGTTTTCTGCTTGGGGGATAATATGCCTGCGCGTCCTTATTTGCTTATGTGTGTATTCCGTACACGCTACTGTATACCCCGTACACTCAAGATGCTAACATGTGACTTGCAATGCATCTCGAGAATATGATGTAGCTGGCCCGTCGTCCTGATCGCTGATAATCGATTTGGGAAAAGGAAACCAGTGTTAGGCTATACTGATAAGCCTCAATCAATCGCATTCTCATCGTTATAATCATTCGCATTCAAACCATTTCCCCGAGCCAAATCTGTTTGATCCCCCGGTCCCATCGCAACATGCAGCTCATCCACCACTACCAGCAGCGACGGTAGTTTTAGTCCTCCAATCTTCAAAACTCCCCGAGATGGAGGAACCATGCTGTCCGCCCTGCTCCGCCTCTTTCTTCTTCTGTTTATCCTCCCAGTCTCCCTCTTCCTGCGCAATCAAGGCGTGGAATTTCCCTCCTTGACCTCTTCCAAAATAGATCGCGCCTTCCTCTCGCTTGGCGACTTTCTCCGTCACCAGCACGTACTTGACGCTGCTGCCCGGGGCTTCGAACATGGCGTCTCCCAAGATAGTCTCCATTTCGGTGCGGAGCGCGCGCGCGCCGGTCCCCATTGTTAGCGCGTTGGTAGCGATCACGTGGAATGCGGGCGTGGTGAAGCGAAGCTCGATCCCGGAGAGGGAGAACAACGTCACGTACTGTGCGACCAGCGAGTTGCGCGGTTCGGTTAGGATGCGGAGGAGGAGAGGGTGCGTGAGCGCTGCGAGGGCTGTTGTTGTCGGGATGCGCCCGATTAGCTCGGGGATGAAGCCGTAGGACTGGAGGTCGGATGGAGTCACCAGGTCCAAGGGATTGAAGTAATTCGGCTCAGCGGCTGAGCCGTCTGCGGCATTCTGTTCGGGGGCGTGCGTGGGCGTGAAGAATGGTAGGTGCTTTTTGTAGAGCGCTTCTTCCTGTGAGCCGGGGAGTATGGGGACAGGGGTGTTCGTTGTCGATTTGGAATCGCGGCCGTAGAATTGCTGGTTGGAGCTCGACCTGACAGTCGCGCCAAAACCGATGCTGCCCTTGGTAAGCCGGTCCATGACGTGTTTCTGGAGCCCAACAAAGGCACCGCTGCAGATGAACAGGATGTTGTCGGTGCGTACATTATACACTTCCCCTTTGACTGGTGCTGCAGGAGCGCCCGAAGACCCGGACGAGAAGTTTGCGCCTAGTGGACTGTTACTCGGGTACGTGGGCGATTGACCGCCTGCTCGAGGAGCGTTCCTCTCGGGTTTGGCTTGGATCTGGATTGTGGTGCCCTCGATGATTTTCAGAAGTGCTTGCTGTACACCTTCACCAGAAACATCCTTACCATGGCTCACTTTAGCTGTGGCAATTTTATCAATCTCGTCGAGACAAATGATCCCTCTTTCGGCGCGTTCCACATCGTAGTTGGCGGCGGCGAGGAGGCGATGGACGCAGACTTCGGCGTCCTCGCCGATGTAGCCTGCTTGTGTGAAGGGTGTACAGTCCGACATTGAGAAGGGGACTGACAAAACCCGAGCGAGCGTTTTGGCCATCAATGTCTTGCCTACCCCACTAGGGCCTAGTAACAAGATATTGGATTTCTCCAGCGTCAGAGGAGTGGTATCTACAAGCAGTGTCTTGCGAGGATCCATATTTGATGTTGGAGGACCTCCCATCCGAATGGTAGGTTGTTGGCCCGGGAATTCATCCTCGACAGGATGCCGCTCCCGACGCTCCCTTTGTGCCAGCAGATCTGCTTCTTCCTCCTCCCTCCTTTGTAGCTCTTGTACTCGCTGGTAGTGGTTGAAGACAGCCACGCTCAGCACCTTCTTTGCTCTTTCTTGACCGACCACGAATTGATCGAGATGCTGTTTGAGCATTTTGGGAGTCAGACGTGGTGTTCCAAATATATGGTTGCCACCCAGCGGGCCCGACGTAGGTAGGCCCGGCTCATAGCTACCGGTGAATGGCTGGCTGGTGAAATCAGAGCGGTGGAATTGAGATGAGGAGGGCCTTGGACTGGAGGTAGACAAGGGTCGTTTGCTCATGGCGATGTAGGAAGCTCGCAATCGGCGGGGAACAGTCATTGTGGAGCTGGCAAGTCTGCCATCAAGGGCAGGACAGAGGTAAGAAGGGAGGCAGTTGATGGCCGCCATTGCTGTAACCCTCTTGCAATGGAAGTCTCCTAGGGAGATGGAGAGGATGGAAGAAGAGTCACTTCGCTTCACGTGAAATGACTGGGATAGCGTGGGATCGGTATCAGTCAGTCAAACTGGAAGTGCGGAGCTCAGACCGCAGTGCTACCGAGAGCTCACACCTTCTCCGGATCTGGTTATCGATAAGGCACCTCCGCCTTTACAAACTCCCACTGTCCGGCTCAGTCACGTGTGACGAAAGTCAATCGAATCCTCGCGCTCGCGCACCATTTTGCTATCTCAAGCTCAGACCTCCATTTTCCCCCTATTTATTATTTTGGGGTCTTGACATTGATGTGACACTTCATATAAGAAGATCTAACTTCTATTTGGGCTGGAATAGCAGACTAGGAAGACCAGATGCGTAACGCCAGACACGCCGTACAGGCAGCAAGGCTAAGCTCGTATTCTTCTCCGTTACTCGCGCCCTTTTGCCATCCTATCATCAGGAACTCCGGCCTTGGAAGGACTGATGCTCATCGAGCCTGATCTGAAGGAATGGCCCAAAGATCACTCGACTCCTTCTCTTGGACATTGGTTGTACTTGACATTCCTACCAATCAAGAATTCAGCCCTTTCGACTACCAGCTACGCGAGCAAACTAGACTGACCATAAAATCGATAGCTTCAATACATGCCCAAATTCAAGTTGATTGGCAGAAGACTTTCTGCAATCGTCAAGCCGAGGTTGGAACAAGGCTCAACTGTAGTCATCATTCCAGCCAAAGCTCCTACAGAGTCCTCCTTTATCAATGCAGTATCATCACAACCACCAAACGCAGATCTTTGCTATACCGCACATTTTAATGCTCTAGAGCCATCTCAACAACCTTTATATACGGTTGAACGGCTTTCAATACCAGTCAGCCGAGAATTTGTTCGAGGATTTTTGCATCTCCCACCTAGCTACTCTGCACAAAACGCTGAAAGAGTGGCAGCAGCAGCAATTCTCTGCTCTGGCGCTGGTGGTGGAGTAGCAGGACCATGCGGCTCCTACATTACAATTGGCGACAAACTCGCCACTCTTAATCATGGTGTCCCAGTCCTCAGAGTGGACTACAGATATCCCGCAGACACGAAGCCATGCTCTGAAGACGTGGTTGCGGCAATGGACTACCTAGAGAATACATATTCGATCAGCAAGTTTGTCCTAGTTGGGTGGTCTTTTGGAGGAGCACCAGTCTTCACAGTGGCAGCGAATGAGAAAGGTAAAGTAGAGAGCGCTTTGACCAAACATCACGATGTGCGATATACTGACGACCCCAAGAACGGGTTATTGCATGCGCTACTATTGCTAGTCAGACAAGAGCTGCAGGGGGGATTCGACAACTATCGCCTCGTCCGGTACTTCTCTTACATGGGACAGACGATACAACGCTCAGTCCACAATGTTCCCGAAGCTTGTACAATGCATATGGTGCCCAGGGAGACCGGACGTTGAAGTTGTTTCCAGGAGATGATCATTCATTGAGAGCAAGTTCTCATGAAGCTGAGGCACTGCTTTGTAGATTCATCGCCAGATGCATTGGAATTGAAGTTGATGAGGAGCAACGGCAGCTGCTCGACAAGAGCTTGATCGACGACGAGGAAAAAGTCGGATTAATGAAGAAGGGAGGAGATCTTGACGGGCAGGAATGTGTGTTTTGAGTTATAGTGCTCCGTACTACGTACTCCGTGCTTTGTGTAATCCCAGAAACCTACCATTGGGAGCGACGGTGCTCGGTTGAGTCTTCCTTGTCAAGCACATGCTTTGCACCAGAGGCCCTTCAGGTATGGCGATCCTGCAGAATGGTTGGGACTAAGTCGACGCTAAGGAGCCCCTAAGCGGGACTGGCCAGTGACAGGCTCCCAATGCCATCAAATGCAGCGAGAATGGAGATTAAACGGCCCGCCGGAAAAACCATCGGCAAGGCTAACTGGATGGTCCAGGAGGAAGGAGCGAGGGTCGAGGGGTCGACTTCTTGTTGGAGCTTCCCCACGTCCCAATCGACGTCACTGGAAACGTATGGTACGAGTAAATTGTTGGTGCTCATTTCGCCGCAAGTCGTGGGCTTGACCTGACATGTAAACACCTCACTTCAACTCAGCTTCTCTCGCACTGGCAGCATTCATTTAAATTTCTGAAGCTAGGACCCCTCAGAATACGAAAAGAACACATTCCACTGTCTATATATCCTCCCTGCTATACTTGTATTCTCTAATAGCGGTTCACATACTCAGTGCTCTGTCTTGAATTCTCCCGCAGCATCTACCAAACTTACGCAAGGGTGGTGCTTTTCTGCATCAAATGGCCTTGAATCAAGCCTCTGCGAATTCGCTGGCAGCAGCTCCTGCTGGTCAGGATTCTGCCCCTGATGGCACAGGTCAGACACCCAAGCGTCGAACTCAGAGCATTACTGACAAGAACACAGGCGTGATCCAGCTGGACCCCTGGCTTGACCCCTTCCGAGACTCCCTAAAATCACGATTTGCAAAGGCCCAGAAATGGATCAAGACAATTGAAGAAACAGAGGGTGGACTGGAGAAGTTCAGCCGAGGGTATGAGACATTCGGGTTTACCTTTGGCTCTGACGGCTCCATAACTTACCGTGAATGGGCTCCCAATGCAGAACAGGCATTTCTCATTGGAGACTTCAATAACTGGAATCGAGATGCTACCCCTCTGAAGAAGAACCACTTTGGCGTCTGGGAAATTACTCTCCCTGCAAGAGATGGTGTTGCTCCCATCTCTCACAACAGCAAGATCAAAGTTTCCTTTATCATTCCAGGAGGTGAACGGATAGAGAGACTACCAGCGTGGATCACAAGAGTTACCCAGGACCTGAATGTGTCTCCTGTCTACGACGCCGTCCTATGGAACCCCCCTCACCATGAACGCTATCAGTTCAAGAACCCTCGCCCTCCATATCCCAAAAGTGCTCGTATCTATGAAGCACATGTTGGTATTTCTTCCCCAGAGCTCAAGGTGGCAACCTACAAAGAGTTCACCAAAAACATGCTTCCGAGAATCCAATACCTCGGATACAATGTCATTCAGCTGATGGCCATAATGGAACATGCCTACTACGCGAGCTTTGGCTATCAGGTCAATTCCTTCTTTGCAGCCAGTTCTCGCTATGGCACGCCAGACGACTTGAAAGAGTTGATCGACGCGGCACATGGCATGGGTATCACCGTGCTACTCGACGTTGTTCATTCACATGCTAGCAAAAACACTCTGGATGGTCTGAATATGTTTGATGGAAGTGACCATCTCTACTTCCATGAGGGAGCTAAAGGTCGACACGAGTTGTGGGATTCACGACTTTTCAACTATGGCCACCATGAAGTACTGCGCTTTCTGCTATCCAATCTTCGCTTCTGGATGGAAGAATACCAGTTTGACGGCTTTCGATTTGACGGTGTCACCTCGATGCTATATACACATCACGGAATTGGCACGGGCTTTTCAGGAGGCTACCACGAGTACTTTGGACCCTCGGTTGATGAGGATGGCATCGTCTACCTCATGCTCGCAAATGAGATGCTACACAATCTCTATCCCAACGCCATCACAATTGCAGAAGATGTATCAGGCATGCCCGCACTCTGTCTCAAACTCTCACTGGGTGGTGTGGGTTTCGACTATCGTCTGGCCATGGCCGTGCCGGACATGTACATCAAGATGCTGAAAGAGAAGTCAGATGACGAGTGGGACATTGGAAATATTGCATTTACTCTCACAAACCGAAGACATGGAGAGAAGACCATTGCATACGCCGAATCCCACGACCAGGCCCTTGTGGGTGACAAGTCGCTAATGATGTGGCTCGCTGACGCCGAGATGTACACTCACATGTCAACACTTACCGAATTCACTCCTACCATTGAGCGCGCCCTCTCCCTGCACAAACTGATTCGTCTCGTCACTCACAGCCTCGGCGGTGAAGGCTACCTGAATTTTGAAGGTAATGAATTTGGTCACCCAGAATGGCTCGATTTCCCTCGCGCTGGCAATGACAACTCCTTTTGGTATGCGAGAAGACAATTCAATCTGACGGAAGACGGCCTCCTACGATACAAGTTCCTCAACGATTTTGACCGAGCCATGAACTGGACCGAAGAGAAATACGGCTGGTTGCACTCCCCACAAGCTTACATCTCGTTGAAGAACGAGACGGACAAGGTGCTCGTCTTCGAGCGTGCAGGGCTCCTTTGGATCTTCAACTTCCATCCCACGAAGTCCTATACCGACTATCGAGTCGGTGTTGAGCAGGGTGGCGTCTACCGCATTGTCCTCGACACCGACAGCCCCGAGTTCGGCGGGCTCAGCAGAAATGCAAAGGACACCCGCTTCTTCACTAACGATCTCCCTTGGAACGGTCGTAAGAATTTCACGCAGGTTTATATCCCTACCAGGACCGCTTTGGTAAGTCTACACATAATCTTGTTGGTGTGCTATTGAGTTCCCGTCCTAATGAATTCTACAGGTCCTGGCTCTAGAAGATACCCTATGAGCGTCGCCCCGTCTTCCAAAAGAGCACTCCACTTGGTGCCGGGCACGCAGTGACAGTGATATGGAAAGTTAATGCTTGAGGTTAGGAAATCAAGGATTGTCGGAATAGTCAGGTAGTTAAGCAAGCCAAAAACAACATCCACCCAACACGTCGGCGTTCAAAAGATTAGCGATATAGTTGTCATGAAATAGTCAGGGTCTCAGGATTTCCAAGATCCAGAAAAGCGGGTAAAATATAATAATCGAACCATCACGACTCCAAAGGTTATACATTGGAACAAATTCTATGTCACTGCTGAAAGATTCGGGCCAGATCTTCGACTGCTACAAGTTTTCAAATTAGGAATTGGAGATTTCACAATTGAAACTTTGATTGTTGATTGTTGATTCTTCCGATTTTGATGATACAGAGAGATCTGGATATGGCTACCCTACTTGTAGTAACGTGCAAGGATATAGAGCAGCCTTAGAGCAGCCTTAGAGCAGTGCCTTGTTTTTGGCCATGTTTTCATTTCAAATCATCCCTTGGGAGTGGAGGGTATCGCCATTAAGTAAAGTAGTAATAGTAAACTGTAAATAGGAAGGTAGGCGACGTCGAGTAGTGTAGCAATATAATGTAACATAAGTTCCGTGTCAATAGGGTCGGTTCGTGTGCCCTGTATCTAGGTCGATGACCTCTGATTATCACTCCTGAACGGCGAGAGATCAGGGTTGGGATGACGGTCGGCCCAGGCCTCTTGGTTGGTCACTCACCGCCGCGGGAAAACCGTCGTTGGATGTTCCACTCATCTCGGCACACGCGCATAGCCAGCCCTGGGATGAGTTCTTGTTCCTTGTCCCCTCCTCGGCCCCATTTGGCCTTCCCCAGTAGCCAGTCAGTCAATGTGACGACTTTGTTGGTCTTGTCAAAGCCATTGTTCTCGTCGGCGTGCTCGATTGTATGGCTCGCGATGCGGCCCTTGGAATCGAAAGTGAAGATGAAGAGGCCACTAAATCCGTCTTCCTTGTTCAAGTTGAAGATTGGCTTCTCGCCGCCCAGCAGCTTTGAAATCCCGCCATTGATGCCTCCGCTCGAGGGAGTCTTAGATCGCGCAGCGGTGGATGCCGAGGCTGCCGTTGATGGGTGTCCGTTTCCATTTTGCTTAGGTTCAGTCTTCCACCGCACTACTAATTTTTCTTCGCTGAGATCAGAGGCGGGTTCGCCATTCTCATCTACCGGTATCGCATAGGCGAATCCAGTCCGAACAATTTTCTCAGAGACGATGTTGAGTTTGACATTGCCGACAATGGGGACACAGCCCCAAGCGACAGGGGCAGTCCACAATGCTGCACGGTATGCGACTCGGCCTTTCACCGCAGGCAAGTGTGGGTGGGTTGATGGGAAAAGATGCAGTGAAATATTAGGCGAGAGAATGTCGGGTGGGAGAGGGGTGCTCAGGATATTCGGCAGAAGAGGCGATAGGGTGCGTAAAGCTGCAGATTGTCAGTACGCCAATAGCTCCAGATCTCTCTCTTTGGGAACCAACTCTTTCCTAACTTAACTAGACGTTCATCCGGAGGCTTGTGATCCCGCACGCCACCCGGGCGCGAGGTATTTGCCCCCAACAGCTCATCCTCGGGGCCGGATCGTGGGGAGGAAGAAGTAAACCAGACATCGGAAATAGGCTCAGGGCGGACCTGTGCGAGATGTCTCCTGGATAGGACTTGGCGTGGTGATACGCTGCCAGCAGTGGTAGACTTGCACCTCTGGGAGAGACCAGCAGTCGCGGTTCGGACTGGTGGAGAAATGAAGCGAGTAGCTGAAGCAGAGGAACAAGTGGCGACCGCAGACAGCTTCCTCATTGGCCTGGAGGTCATCTGGGAGGCAGAAGCATTATTGAAGAGAAGATACGCAGCAGTAGCGAATACTGAATTGGAAGTATTGCATCTGGTGGGTGAGGCGAGGTCGTAGTTGGTGGTGAGGGAATTCGAGAAAGGAAATTCCACGGTTGAAGTTCAAGTTGGGGAAGATGATGTCAGCCATGGCCGACTCCCATTGGAGCGGACCCCAGCCAACAAAGGGTACCCCGTATGCCAGTTGCTCCTTCCATTTCTCCTATTTCTTACATCTACATTATTCCGTACCTTCCACCGCCGTCTACCATCAGCTACCGATCCCGCCAAGTACATAGATGCCCATTTTCACCAGGGACAATTCTCGCTAATTGAACATGAATGAATCATGCCGGGGGCCTCAAGGTCAGGTAATTGCTTCCACAATGCAAAGCTCAGTTTCTTCTACCCGCGTCATGACCTGATGCTCAGCGCACCAAGTGGGAAGTCGAAAAATATGCCCTGACCCACCCCTGTCTACATCGACCCAGCCGTCGCAAAGGTGAGATGACTCTCTATTCCAACATCTATTATTTTGGAGCAGGTGGGGCTTTTGAGGCCAGTGACCACAGTCAATCCATTGTGACAGCGCGCATGACTGCAGCCTTGAATCTCGCTTTCTACCACATTCCTTGAATCAGTCCCAGTCTCCACCGGGTAACAATCGCAGCCTTGTGCTCTACCTGGCACGCAGAAAGAACTGCCTCGGCTTCTGTTTTTATTCAGTGCGCGAGAAGCCATGATCCGTACCAAGAGTCTACCGGCCATAAGCCTCCGAGTCTTCGCGTGCCATATCATCTTCGCAGATAAGGAGTATTGGAATAGACCTCGGGGTCAATCCGGGAGTTTCTATGGGAGAAGTTTCTATATGGATATTTTCTCTTCGTCCTTCCCCATTTGGCGAATTATCCTCGGACAGATGATCCTACACGAGGGAGCAAGGATTTAGATTTCGCTACGCCATCTCTGCATTTCGGATAACTGCTTAAACTTATTTTCCGGTCTCACGAAAGCGAGTGAAACCAAAGTCTGTTCACCCACTGGACCACGTGGCTGGTCACAGCGCAGGGGCACCACATCGTCGTCAATATTTCCCATCACCAAACCAGTCTTGTCCTTCTTAGCCCGGTCGCTTGGCGCTTTGAGTCGAGATATCTGTGGCCCTCAAATTACCAATTCATATCCTGCCTCGTGCAGATCACAGTCATAACCATTTGTCCTTATCAAGGTTGCCTACATACCTGGACCCAACAGAACAGCGATCGTCGCTCGTTGCCAAGAGGGCCCAGTACCACTAGTTGGTCTCTTGAATAGGCCTAGTGGTTATCTACATTTCAACGACCCATCTCTTATCTATACCCATCGGCTTGTTTTCTAAGCAGCTTCCTCTTCTAAGTAAGGCAGATTCAACATGTGTGCCAATGCAGACATCCAATCGCGGACATGAGCGCGTCTCAGGTCACATCATTGAGACCAGGGCTTGGTATCTCTCCACACTCTCCACATTCTCGCGAATGCCCAGCCTCGCCTAGCCCTCTAATGCTCTCGAAGGATAATAGTCTTTGAGATAGCAACCCTCTGACCATTGGAGAAAAAAAATCATTTCGGTGTTGGTAGAAGGTAAAGTATGATGAAAAGAGCTTGGCCAACACTGTACGACATTGTTACGCCGCTTGTGTTCCGTTTAACAGCCTTTTTCTAGGAATGCTATTGGTAAAATGGAACCCCCGGAACGTTATCTTTACACATTGTTCAATCCTCCATTGACCAGTGATCATTGCATCTCATTCCTTGGCATTTGGACCATCCGTGATAGTATTCCGTACAATGGCCCGATGTGCAGGCTTACCTAGGTGTTCGCAAATGCCAGTATTTGGTCTTTCTCAAGTGTGAAGCGAAGCAAATGAGAACACATTGAGAAGGCCGGAAAACTATAAGAAGGTGCTTTGACATCCATCAAGCGAACACCTCGAGCCCCAGACAAATTCCAACCATGCATCGACAGCTGGTTGCTTTGGTATGCGCCGCCACTCTGGCAGCAGGTTCTGCGCTGCCCGCCTTGGGTTATGAACGAAAGCTTCTTCTCGATGCCTTGAGCAAGCGACAAGCTGCCGGTGCCAGCTGCAATACCGGCGATGCGCCGGTGACACAGGCACCCAAGGCCAATGTCTGGGCCGGAATAAGTGCTCAGGATAATTATGATGTTTGGACACTCTTGCATGATCCAGCAAATGGTCTGAATCTGACAGTACCTGAAAATGCAACTGTGACGGACAATTACGTCTTCTGGATTGACACCCTCCACACAAATAAGTCAGATGTGCTTCCATATCTGGATGGAGATGGCCCAGCGCCTCCCAAGTATGCCAGAGCCATTATCTTTGAAGGCGGAAAGGCCGAGCCCGACTCGCAAGAGTACTTCATTGGGCCGCTTCCAGTATCAGCGGAAACCACAGTGCAGAAACTGGATTATATTTACAACGGTGGTCGAGGTGGCTCTGTGCCATTTAATGCCCGCTACGCAGATGCTATTAAGGCGGCTCCCATCAACCCGTTGATTGCATCTGCCATGGGGAATATCTCTGATATCACCGCCGCCTTGTTCAACGGAACAGTTTTCTATGGAGCATCAGACAATCGGACGACACTGTCAACAACTGCAGGCACGCCTCTTTCGTTCGATGGTAGCCAAGGGTTTCGAAACATCATGTTTAGAATACCAGGGCGTGGGACATATTTGACACCAATCGACTTTTACCTACTTATCGACTGCCCTGGAACCGATCCATCCCACTACTCTGTGAAAGGATACGTCACAAATGAGAAGTTCTTTCCCGACGAGGCATCCTTGCGGGCGGCATTCGATGCTGGAGAGCTGGCTCAGGAATATGTACAGACAACAGACCAGAGCTGGACAGACGTCGACTATAAGCCTGAGCTAGGTGTAAGGGCCCTCGAAGATCGCTTCGCTCCTACAAGTCTCGAGCTCGGCGGAAAACGTTATCAAGTTGATCCCGAGGCTCAGTACGTGGAGTACATGGGATTCTCATTCTACATTGCGTTTTCAAGAACATTGGGGGTCATGTTCTATGACATCAAGTACAAGGGCGACAGGATCATGTACGAGCTCTCCCTCCAGGAAGCCCTCGCCCAATACGCTGGCAATCAGGTAAGTTATGCTCAATGACTCATTAGTTCATTTCTGATAAAACCATCAGCCGAAAGCGGCCAATACCGTGTACCATGATACATACTACAGTCTAGGGACTGACCTGGCTACTCTTATCGAGGGCTACGATTGTCCATTTGGCGCAACGCTCTGGAATGTAACGTATCATGAGGGAAACCATACAGTCACCAACCAAGACGCCATTTGCATTTTCGAACAAGATATGGGCTTCCCCCTATCAAGACATAGATATGGTTCTGGCGCCGGGGATTATCCCTTTAGCCAGCTCGGTGTTACAAAGGGCGCCGCTTTGGTCATTCGAACTATTGCAACAGTTGGCAATTACGATTACATGTTCAGGTACGTGGTTGACTTTCATCAAGAAATGCCGAGTTTGGTTTGCTGACATTTGCAGTTACCTATTCCATCAAGATGGATCGGTAGAAGTGGAAGTGCGTGCAAGTGGATTTCTACAGTCCAGCTTTTACTATCCTGATCAAGCCAAGTACGGGCCACGGATAGCACCTGCCACCCAGGGTAGCCTTCACGACCATATCTTGACCTACAAAGCCGACTTCGACATCGTGGGAAGCTCGAATTCATTCGAAGTCAGCGAGCTGGTCGTCGTGAATCAGAGCCAAGCCTGGTTCCCCGAGCTCGGTGAATTCGAACAGATGGAGCTGAACATCAGCTATCTGGAAAAGGAGGCTGCATTCAACTGGGCGCCCAACAACGAAGCCATGTTCTGCGTGGTCAACAAGAACGAGACCAACGCCTGGGGTGAAAAGCGCGGCTACCGACTCGTCCCTGGACGGTCCAACCTCCACCTGACGGTGCAAAACTCACCGTTCTCGCTGAAGAACAGCGAAATGGCCAAGACGCACCTGGCGGTCACCAAACAGCACGACACCGAGCCGTACGCCAACTCGGTGCACAACATCAACCTGCCGTCCGCGCCGCAACAGGATTTCTCCAAATTCTTCGATGACGAGGACATCGACGACGAAGACCTGGTCGTCTGGTTCAACCTGGGCATGCATCATTTCGTGCGCGCCGAGGATATCCCCGTCACGCTGTACACGGAGGCGGCGTCGAATATCGTGTTTGCGCCGCAGAACTTCAACGACCGAGCACAGGATGGTGATTTGTTGAATCGCAGGTGGATCAAGCACAATGCGACTTCGGATGAGATTACTTTTGACAGCTACGGTGTTGAGTTGCCCAGTTGTCCGATTACGATATCGGAGCCAGTTTACGGTATCTCGCCTACTGTGGAGCTGTACCAAGAAGAGTAATTAGTCAGCTACAAGGTTGCAGTTGGCCATCCACTGGCTTCGCTGGTGTATGGTTTGTCTGGGCGATCGGAAGGGAGAACATAATGCCCCTCGTGAAGCCGGGATGGTAAAATGAAGTGATGTGATGTCACCAGTGTGCATACAGGATCTTGAGGCATCATATAGCAGTGAAACCCAGAGTGGTCACCAGTATATATAGACGAAATACAAACGTACCTGGCGACTTGGCACAAATAACGAAGACCCTTTTGCTTGAGCTGGCGGATCGCACGTGATGAAAATCCGGTGAAGCACAACGATGTCCCTGAACACCTCAGCCTCGTGGCATCGGCACCGCTCAAAAAATCGAAAGGTCCCCGAGGTGAAGCATTGTGTCTTGAACCGATTGATGAGGAGGAGAGCCCCAAAAGACCAGCGGTCCCGGAATGTATGACAGATGCGAAGTTTTTGATGGAAGCAGCGGCAACGCGCGTATCTCTGTGTAAAAGGCCTTTGTCCAACTCGCATTTCGTTGGTATTGTGGCTTCCTTTGAGAACAAATTGCCTTGCAGGTGTCGTCGTTTGAATATCTGCTACAAAGTATAGGTATGGAGTAGATTGTCGCTTTGTTGGTGGCCTTGAAGGTGTCATACTGAGAGGAAGGGTGATGATTTCAAGTTATCGAGCTGTTGGGGATTTACCAATCAGCCGTATGGTTGTGCTTTATTTAATGGGATAATTTCTCACCGTGAACTCTCAACAGTTGTGCTCAGAGTCGTTTCTTGGACCCTGCACCTTCATTTTCCGCTATGTAGTTGTGCCTGGTGGAGTAATGGGTGTCAGTCGAGATCAAGGCGACTCAGGGGTCGGAGCTACCGGAGTTGGGCATCTTCCGGACAGCGGGCAAAGTGGTTCAAGGGAAATCGTGGTGTGCAATGGCTCAATGGTAGGCATCAATCAGTGGTGATTGTTGGAGGTACTGTTCCAGTAGTCTCAGTAGCTGATCGCTAACGATAAGCCCGCGTCAAAGGATTTTGCGGCCAGTTGTACAAGGTAGACATGAGAGAACAGCTGACGAGGAAGCAACGGCCATACCCGGTTTTGCGAGATAGTAACCTTGCGGGTTAAGAGTTTGACTGGAGTAGATGGCATGGCCCTGGGACTGTGCTCCAATGTTGCTGCACAGAAGTGGTTGGAGGACCAGGCGTAAGAGAGCCAAGGCAATTTCCATGTCAGAACGCCCTCATCGTATTATTCAATAGATGCTCTTGCTCATCAATGTGTTGTGTAAATGCGCGATTTCACACCAAATATCTATGTGGTATTGTTGGGCGCGGCCGCGATTTCCCTCACGGAGGGGCTTGCTGAGTCAAAGACACGTATGCGTGTTAAGGAATGGTGCCAACTGACGAGCTTGTCAGGCAGCTTCTGGCATCGATGAGACCCTGCCCCTTGCCAACAAGCGACGGTAGTTTCACAAGGGATTGATTTATCCCTAGGGACGGATTACTACAAGATCATCTTTTGATAGACGGTCTTGGGGGCATGGTGGATTAGTGAGCGCGAAGCACATCAGTGGCAGCTTGCTCTTTCCAATTGCTTTGTTGACACTCATCCACTCCTCGCACTGTTTTACCGTGTCCACAACTTCAAGGAGACCCCTTTCTCTTTGCTCCTGTCCCAGAGCAAATGCTCCTTCCCATTCATTCCTTTCTTCTTTGTCTGGCATTGAGAGTCCATTGAGTGTGACCTACGTGTGCTAATCATTCCGCCATCATAGCACTGAGCAGTCTGATCAAAGGCGCTTTTGAATCTAGACAGCCACATCCGGTCAGCATATAATCCAACCTTTGCAACAATGACAGCTTCCAAGCAAGCAGACATAGGAGATATAGAGGACAAAATCTGCTGGACACTCACCTCAATGGTCCAACAATTTCAATCTCTCCAGTCACTGATCTCCCTACTTCCACAGACAGAAGGAAATACCTTCCAAACCCTCATCATAGAAGCACTTCAAACCATTCCATTCCAAGCCTCAACAATGTCTCGAGCAACCCCCGATGATCAATTGAAGTTCCTGCTGAGCTGTGTGCGACACTCCAACAACGGCAAGGTATGAACCAGTGCTCAACAGTCTCGCATCTAGTATCAGCTGACAACTTCAGGTTGATTTCGTACAAGTCGCGAAGGAATGCAGTATCGTCAGTAAGGGAGCAGCGTAGGTCATCCCAGCCCAAGCATGGCTTAGGGCACCCAGATATTATACATACTGAGTGAAGACAGAGCCAAGCGATATGAACGTCTTATGAAGACCAACAATATTTCCGCCAATGGTTCCTCCACTGAAACTGCACGAAAGCCAACAACTGCAGGAAAATCAACAACAACTTCAGGAGAGCAAAAGCCAAAAACAGTCCATGAGAAGCCTGCTGCAGCCAAAAAGCGGAAAGCTGAGCAGGGCCATCCTCTGCCTTCAACCAAGTCGGATGTCAAGCACTCCAGCCAGGCCCAGCCAACGACCAATAAGATGAAAAAGGTTGAGCAAGCAGTCGACTCACCATCTTTCATGGTCAACCTGCCTCCATACGGTGCCAGAGGCGAAGGGATGCCGGTTGGTACGAGAGGAGTCCTTATCTCACGACAATCGGCGCCTCAAGTTTATCACAACCAAGTTCCCAGAGGCCATTTCCAAGATTTCCAAGGAGTCAGAAGTATGCCAGCTAATCATTTTCCCTATGGAATGCACATGGCAATGGCACCTGTGCAACCAAATCAAATGGACCACAGTCTTGGGCAGTTTGATGCACAGAATCATGGCTTGGAGGAGTATCTCAATAGAGATGTGTACTACAAGACGGCAGCAACTCCAGCAGTTCAGTCCCAACCTTCTCTTCTCAACAGCATGGCCCCGAAGACTTTCCCACCCCCACCACAGGAAGTACAATTCTTGCCACAGTCTGGCGAAGCTTCGGCAACCCAAGAAGCAAAAGGCAAAAAGCCTGATGGTAGCATTATCATCGAGGACTGAGCGCATTGTACTCAAGGTATGTCGCATCATCTGGACAAATACACTTGTGGTAGATACAAGAGACTCCCAGGGTCTCCGTCCACATGCTGTGTGATTCAACACAATCATTGTCCTTGAAAGCTAATTGCACGTTGGCGACTGTCTTTCCGAATCCAAAGGCGGCTTGGGAATGAGGAATGGGTTGGGCCACTGGATATCAGGCTAGCGGTGGTTCGGCCACCTGAATGTAATAGATCAAGATTTCGAATAGGAGGCGATCGGTCCTCAGACATGGGAGCAGAACAATGGTCGGAATAGAGAGAACTATCTGTAAGTAGACAACTGGACAGATTGGCTCAGCGAGGCTTTCTCATTGCAGATAGGCACACAGAATCACGCACAGGTGACCGCGAAAGCCCTGGTCGTGGTCAAACAGTCGACCCCTCGTTCTCCTCGTCGGTGTTGTCACACGTATCGTATCGTCGGGAACGACGATGATGTCGCTGACCTTTTAATGTGTTTCTCCCCCACTTAAACTTCCAAACATTTTCTTCCACAATCCTTTCTTCCCATCCCGCCATCCTCACACCCTCACACTCTCTTTACCTCTCCAAGCACGTGCTCCCTCTTCCTTCATACTGTCCACACGGTTGTCGACGTGTAGAGAAGCTGCTGAGCACTGGTCAGCCGCTCCTCATCGACCAAGGAGACCCAGTAAGTTGGGCACTGGCCGGCCATGACAAAAACGTCTAGATCTGCTGACTTTGCGCTGGATCTTTCTAATCTTGTCAAATAACAAAAGCTCTCTCACTCTCACAGGGCATGTGGAATCCCTTTTCTATCTTTCCTTTCGTCCGTTCTCAGCCGATACCTTCTACCCACTCTATTCCTCGCCTATTCAGGTTCTTTAGACAGGCACAGGGCAGTCTTCAGTCCGTCCGTCCGTCTGTCCTCCTGGACCTTCTGTTTTCGGTAGGCTTGGTGTCTCCCTCCCTGCCACACCTATACAGGCACGTGTCACCGGCACGGCGGTGCCATTGATATTCACGTGACATTCACGGTTGGCCTCGCCGTTCTTCACATTCCCACTCTCACAAGCACCAGCAGGCCCCTTATTGGTAGCACGTGACTCATCCTCTGTTCTTGTCTTTCCCAACTGTCTTTCTACGAAACTGACAACCAGATCCGCTGACCAGGTTGCACAACAACAAAGTGAGAAATCTGCCAAGATGGCTGACCCGTCCACTCCCCTTCGTATGCCTGCTCGGGACTTGGTCCGCTGGAATGGTAAGTCGACAGCTTGCGAAACTCGGCGCATGCTTCGGTTTCGGAGACCCACGCTAATCAACGGGCGATAGATGACATTGACAAAGGCTTGATGCTGACGATTCAGTACTGCTGCGGCGAATCTGGAATCAAGATCCCATGTAAGATAGGCCGAGTCGATCGGCTTGATTCGGACATGCTGACCTTCATCAGGGAGACGAATTGCTGAGGTCATGGGACCCAAGTTCACCGAAGGCTCCATCACTCAGCATCTTGCAAAGTTGCGTAAGCGAATGGTCGCAGACAACATTCCAGTCCCACCAGCTCTCAAGCGTGGCTACAACATCAAGACCCCATCGAAAGTGTACTGCAATGGGAACCCTACCATCCAGTATGAGTACGTTCTTCCATTGTACACCGAGACTCCTAAGCACGTGGAGAATCCAGCTTTGTTCTACAGTAAGGCTGGAATGACTCCGACCCCGACTGGAACTGGAACTGGCGTCGGCGAGCGATCTGACTATCAACAAACCACTCCGACCAAGTCCTCCAAGCGCTCTGGCAAAGCTAGATCCTCTGTCCGATCCAAGGGTAAAGGTCGTGCAGGTGGTGGCGGAATGTCTGATGATGACGAAGATGTGTTTATGGCTGCATTGGACGGCGATTCTGACGACGACTATGGTGCTCCACCCAAGAAGAAGACCAAAGCGACTCGCCGTGCGAAGGTCGAGAAGAATGGAAGCTCCAACGGCCTCGTCATCAATAGCGATGGTGAAGAGGTCGCAATGGTTGAGGAGTATAGTCCCACTGGGCCTGCGAGCCGCACTCGTGGCGTCAAGCAAGATTATTCAATGCTTGAAAATGGCGAGGATGATGCCATGCAATCCGAGAACGAGACTGTCATTGACTATGAGGGCCAGGATTCTGAAGAAAGTGTGGTTGACCTTGCTGATGCCGTCGATTATGAGAGTGCGAGTGGAACTGAAGCGCGTGAAGCCTCACAGTACGCCAAGGCTTACATGGATGAGCTATTTCCTGTCTCCGAGGCATTGGCTGCAGCTGAGAGTATGGTGGCCAGATCCAACATGCGCAGCGATGTAAGTCCAGCTCCCCTTCGGATTTGTATATTCACTGACAATGCGACCAGTACATGCCTTTCAATGGCAATGACCCTTTCAACACTGGAAACATCTTCGGCAATGGCACTTTCAACGGTGGAAATGCATTTGGCAATGGTCAGAATATGGCCATGTGGGGCAGCTTTCCCTGTGCAGCTCCATCCATGGTGTCGAATGTCCATCAGCCCGTCATGCACCCATCATTTCGAGATCCTTTTACAGGTACTGCTGTGGATTCATTTGGAGATCCCTTTACCACTACTTCTGTTGGTTATGCTCCTCAGGGAACCTTCCCAGGAATGTATGGCACACGCATGGCACCGCCCTCGATTCCTCACCGTGGTTCAACCGCACCTCATGGTGATTCAGACGCATCTGCAATGAGTCCATTTCATCGCGATTCCAACGCAAGTGCATTGAGTGAAATGAACATGGTCAACCGCAACAACTCTGTCTCTGCCGGTACCACTATCGCCATGCCGAACCCGGCCCATCAGGCCATGTACCAGAACAAGGTCGAGGAATTGGCTGGCATTGGAAATGCTGAAGAGTTTAATCCTACTGAGTTTGTCAATGAGGCCATGCTCCGTCTTGGGGAAGAGGAGAATTGAGTGGGTTCATCGATCCTTCTTGACTAAACAGAGCTGATCGCTTTAGGACATGACTCATCGCCCGCTTGAATGACAGATTTCAACAAAAGGAATTCCAATCAGGCGTTCAGGCACACAGAGGCCTGACTTCTTTTCCTAGCAATGTCATGAAGCACGCGTGGTGTAGTCCGGGCGGAGTTTCAGGCGTCGGTGGATGTAGTCGTCAGCACTTCTCATGTGTGCTTTTTAGTTTCGTTTTCCGAGCACAACAAAAGCTTCAGGATATTGCATTGGTTCGGGACGGTTGGGCAGGTGGCTGACAGACATGATTACTCAGTTCAATTCTGGATGGAGGGAGTTATGGATGTGGCCGCAGGTCCCGATTGACCTAGACTGAGCAGCAATTGAGCTCCCACGGAGAAAAGGCCAAGGCCCAAACGCAAGTTTTCTGGCTTGCACGCATTGAACTGGTGCACGTGCACAGTCAAATGCAAGACTCAAGAGGATCCATGAATCCCGATGTTCCCGTGGACCCGTCTCTGTTCTCTCGTCGTTCCCTACCAGTTCCCCGTTGTCAGTTGATATGGACGACGCTACGTAGCGAATATGTAGTTGATGGCTGCTCGAATCTCGGACGTCGGAAAGCGCGTGCCAAGGCCTGTCGGGAGCTAACCCGAATAGGGAGGGTGCTCTTCTGTCGCCTTCGAAGATTCTCCAAAAATTTTGTTGCTTCAACTCGGCAGCCCATAACATTTGGCAACACTTCCTCCCATCCTCCCATCTATCTCTGCATCAACGGTCCCTCTTTCACATCTTGGTCCCCCAACTAATAACATCTCCTTCAGTTACTTCCTGTCCTCGCCCATCATGCAGCGCGCTCTTTCCTCCGCTTTGCGGTCACCACTCTCCTCTGCTTCCCCGTACTCTAGATCTGCAGGCAAGAGTTTACAGCAACTCCGCTTTGCCCATAAAGAGCTCAGGTTCGGTGTCGAAGGACGAGCTCAACTGCTCAAGGGTGTGGACACCCTGGCCAAAGCTGTGGCCACCACTCTCGGTCCCAAAGGTCGCAATGTTCTCATCGAGTCAAGCTACGGCTCCCCCAAGATTACAAAGGGTTCGTGTCACTCCTAGTTAGGACCGTTATCGCTGTTCCGTGACTGACCTGATTGCGCGTAGATGGTGTCACTGTCGCGAAAGCCGTGACTCTCCAAGATAAATTCGAGAACCTCGGTGCTCGCCTGATCCAGGATGTCGCCTCCAAGACCAACGAAGTTGCTGGTGATGGTACCACCACCGCTACCGTCCTTGCCTCCGCCATCTTCTCCGAGACCGTCAAAAACGTGGCCGCCGGCTGCAACCCTATGGATCTGAGGAGAGGAACCCAAGCCGCGGTCGAGGCTGTGGTCAACTACCTTCAGATGAACAAGAAAGACATCACCACCAGCGCCGAGATTGCTCAGGTCGCCACCATTTCCGCCAACGGTGACACTCATGTTGGAAACCTCATCTCCAATGCCATGGAGAAGGTCGGCAAGGAGGGTGTGATTACCGTCAAAGAAGGAAAGACAATCGAAGACGAGCTTGAGATCACCGAAGGTATGCGCTTCGACCGAGGCTTTACTTCTCCATACTTCATCACCGACACAAAATCGCAAAAGATCGAGTTTGAAAAGCCCTTGATCCTGTTGTCTGAGAAAAAGATCTCGGCCGTGCAAGATATCATTCCTGCTCTGGAGGCATCCACCCAACTGCGACGACCCCTCGTCATTATCGCCGAGGACATTGATGGAGAGGCCCTCGCTGTCTGCATCCTCAACAAGCTCCGAGGACAGCTTCAAGTTGCCGCAGTCAAGGCTCCCGGCTTTGGTGACAACCGCAAGAGCATCCTTGGTGATATTGGTATCCTGACAAACGCAACTGTCTTCTCTGATGAGCTAGAGATCAAGTTGGAAAAAGCTACTGCCGACATGCTCGGTTCCACTGGTAGCATCACTATTACCAAGGAAGATACCATCATCCTCAACGGAGAAGGCAGCAAAGATGCGATTGCTCAACGATGCGAGCAAATCCGAGGCGTCATGGCTGATCCTTCCACTTCCGAATACGAGAAGGAGAAGCTTCAGGAACGTCTCGCCAAACTGTCCGGTGGTGTTGCCGTCATCAAGGTCGGCGGTGCCTCGGAAGTTGAAGTTGGTGAGAAGAAGGACCGCGTTGTGGATGCTCTCAACGCCACCCGCGCCGCTGTTGAGGAGGGCATCTTGCCAGGTGGTGGCACCGCTCTGATCAAGGCTTCCGCCAATGCTCTAGGTGATGTCAAGGCTGCCAACTTCGATCAACAACTCGGTGTCAGCATTATCAAGAGTGCTATCACCCGACCCGCGCGAAAGATTGTTGAGAACGCAGGTCTTGAGGGCAGCGTTGTTGTTGGCAAGCTTACCGACGAATTTGCCTCCGATTTCAACAAGGGTTTCGATTCCGCCACGGGCGAATATGTTGACATGATTGCCAGAGGTATCGTTGACCCCTTGAAGGTCGTCCGCACTGCTCTTGTTGATGCTTCCGGCGTTGCTTCCCTTCTCGGAACAACTGAAGTCGCAATTGTCGATGCCCCTGAAGAGAAGCCCGCAGGCCCACCAATGGGAGGCATGGGCGGGATGGGCGGAATGGGAGGCATGGGCGGCTTCTAAGTTCAGCAATGAGCTACTAGTAGATGCCGCTCCTGTGTGACCACCCAATCTACCTTTGCTGTCATCTTCCTGCGTTTCAGCGGCTTTCCTTAAAACATACATACCCCGCGGGCATCAATCAATCGATGAGTCATCCATCGCTGGCCGCCAAATGATAAACCCATTTGACGCCTCAATTCCGCCATAGATCCCTCTCCATGGACAACGAGGCGCCTCTCACTTGGACACAGAAGCGGATACTTCGTTCCCAACTTCTCTCATGTACCAAATTTTTTTTTTCGGCTGCTACAACATTACTCCACTCATCTTCTGCAATTATGTTTTTTAAAAAAAGAAATCATCGTTGAAAAGGCCCAGTCCTAGAGCGCACACACGTACAGGGAAATCCGAAAAGCGGAAGCGGGCATATAGGCGGGAGCGGTTTGGTGCTAATGGACTGGGACATGAAACACACCCTGTGCCATGCATGAACATTGCAAGCAAGACGAGGCCGCGATTGGAGTCAACGATGTTGGCCCGTCGAAGCAGTCCGTACTTACGTATGTATTTTGTACCATAGCTTGTATTGCCGAGTCGAGTTGGGGATCTGGCATCAGCAGCATCAGGGGAGAGAAGACTCAGTGTAATAAAAATAACTAGAAGATCGCCTTGAAAAATAACCGTTCCTGGATCATTTGATGTGATTGATGTATTGAATGAGTCAACCGTTAGGAAAGGGGACCTGAGCCCCATTGGCGTTTGTTCCACCCGAGGTCTATCGCGTATGCTCAGGTAGATGTATACACGGTGGACCCATTACTTGGAAAGCGAAGACAAGCGGGCTGGGCTGTTACTATGTTCTAATTGAGTCGAGCTTATGCTTTTGTCCTCTGATATATTTCAACAGTCTCCATGAGGGGCGTTCTTCACCACTTCGAGAAAGAAAGAAAAATTGAGATAGAGCCGAGGAAGCACATCTCGCTCACTTTCCGGCCCCTTCCAGAATTCCCAATCTACCTACTTAGTCATGCGTCACAATAGGCCCAATCGCACGCAAATCCAACCCGGGACCCCCTCTCCTTCCCCACAGAAAGCAGGCGGCGAACACCGCAATAACGACCGTAGCATAAATAGGCAGTGCATAGTTCATGTTCGTGCCCGTGACCGGCAAGGGTGGTGAGAAACGGGAGCCAGACGGTCAGGTAGATGGTCCAGAGCAGGGAGGAAGGGATTCACCAGCGCTCCGAATGAGATTGTCGATCGGCCTTGGTGTTGGAGCAATGCCAGCTAGTAGCCATCATTACCTGACCTTACAGGACCTCACCTTGATCGGGGGCAAGAGTCATGATTGCACTCTTGGTGGACGGTGTGATAGCTATCTCGACCCACTGAGATGTCCAATGAGTAGCTCTTTCTCGGGTCGTGTAGGTGTTGAAGAACATATGTACGGAGTGACTCCGCAGAACAATTGCATTTTCTAAGGATGAAAGGCAACAGAGATTGTTAGATAAACACGAAAGTCTGATCGTCGAGCTTCTTTGAAGGTCTATACTGCACGAGTAGTTATTGCCAATCCACGCTAGCCAAGTCCGAGATTGTGCATGAAGCGGCCACATTATGCTCAACACCTACTGCCTTCCTATTTAGAAGACGAGTTAGAATCGGTATTCTATGGAGATACTTAGGAGGACCATGGCGCCAAAATCCAGAATTGATTTGTTGGTGGCTTAAGCTCCCGATCCCCCTTGCGCGTACCGACAGCATGGGATAACGTGTTGAATACTGTCAGGTATCATCTCCAGGCCTTTCAAATGGGCTTTCTGCTGATGCGCCGTGATCACTCAAACTCTTTTCCAAGGTCGATGACTTGAAATCGCGTCCCATTGCTAGATAAGTGTTTCCTTCGTTGCCGGAAGAGGCGTACTGGCATTTCTTCACCAACTTGTAAAGCTTGTGCGCCTTTGATGGGAAGATTATCCCTCAAACAGCTTCACGCATTCAACAAGATTGCCATCTTTGAAGAAGTCGTGTCTCTGAACAACATGCGGACAGCTTTCAAGGAACATTCCAAACTTCTTCGATTGTGTTATTCATATAGGTGAAAGCAGCCTTTATCTCATTGACACCACTGGTTTGAAAAATCTTTACCTTCAAAATCCGCTGGCTTTCGGAGGGTAATGTAGTTATGTCGGGGTCGGGTGTTGTCTCAAGCTCAATTGCTCTCGATGCAACGTATACCAGTTCATCTCTTCTCCAGAGCCCTTCCTGCCTTGGAGCCCTTCGCATGCAGTCCAAGGCCTGATTTCGTAGTGTGAAATGTCGACATTTGACGGCAGTGTAGTATAGAGGTGCTAGGATCCCCATCTCAAAGGTGAAGAATTGTAGAACTCTTCGCTTTTCTGGCTGGGCCATCAGGACCTCTTTAGCATGGTGGATCACGGTCTGAAACCATTCGTAGCTGCTATCGAACGACATCTCACAGCCCTCAAGCGGGTTGTTAAGCCATATCACCGCAGTCAGATACCACATACGGAGTGTCGCAGACAAGCCAATAGCTGATGTTCCAAGATCCGTGACCAAACCATGGAGATTCCAGCTCCACTTCTCCAACTGGACTAGGAGCTGCTTTCGTTGTTGTAACTCTTCCTCACTCAGCGCCTGGGCAGGTAGCCGCCAACAGTGGGCTTCATTCAAGTTCTTGATAAACTCATGGGCGAGCATCAGCAGTTTGAAAAGAGCATCCCGTGCTCCTCTGAGGCAATCAAACGTTGATGGTGCTCTTGTATTTATATTTATGGACGGCTGGGGCCGAGTGGTAGAATAGTGTCCAAACAGCCTTGACATCATTGTGAGCCTGTCAAACATTGAGGATACGCATCTTCTGGTTATGGTCGAGTTAGACGTAATTTGGCTCTGCTTATCGAACATTTGCATCAAAGCGCGACCATTGAGAAACAAGACCATGGACTGAATCTTTCTGCGTTGTAGAAATTCCATGCATAAGAATAAGGGGCAGCTCAGTATTGTCACAAGATCTGACCCGCTTGCCTGTGTGCGTTGACGTGCGCCCTCAAGCGCTCTCTGATAATACTCCCAAGTCCTACTGGAAACCAGATAAGAAAAATAGTCGCCGCCGAGGTGGTTCATCCCTTGTTCAAAAAAAGCTGTGATGGCGACAATGGTCTGAAGGACAAACCGCTCCGAGTGGCCGAGTTGGAGCAAAGTGGTGGCCCAAAAGTCTTCTTCAAGGAACCCGCCAATTTGGTGTGCAATCTCAGCGCGGAAGAAGTCGAAAAGCCGCCGCTCAACTTCATCGCCTTGGAAGTTGTCAAGTTGCTGCGCAATCGGGATGGCTGACGCCCGAGTTTCGCGGGAGTTGGGACCAGAAAATACTAGAGTGAAGTTGCTCGGTCTGAAAAGGTCCGGGTACCCATTGCAACGAATCTTGAGTCTCTTGCATCTAAGTAAATCTTAGCCAGGGTGACAGATCGGCACGTAGGCATCAGTGTTTTGCACTTACCTTTTGCAGCACGGCCTCGTTTCGTCGCATTTGACCCGTCGCTCCCTACATGATTGTGAGACAAGACACAAGAAAGGTGGCATCAGCACTGCGAGAAGATGACTTGCCTACACGTCAAGCAGCCAGTCTTAGTTTTCTTTGATTCGCATCGAATGATTGGCTTTGGGTTTGGTACCGCTTGGCGTCGGACTACAGCTAGACATGCAGCGCCCATAGTCAATATACATCTCCGGAATGGCTGGAGAGATTGAAATGGATCTGGAAATCTGGAAATCTGAAAACAACTCTTTCCATTGGGAACGAGCATTGCAGAGAGTAGCTACTCCTCGTGGAGTAAGAGGAAACGCGTGACGTTGAAGCGATGCCTCGTTCGGTTGATTGAAGATAGAAAGTAGACCGAAGAGCCCCACTTCGGCCGAGGCTGAGCGATGTTCGCTCTGGTTCAAACTCGACATGATTGGCCCGTCGCTCCCATTTCCATTTACGGACATGGTATTATTATGCTTCGCCCACAAGTGCAGTACCTTTGATCTCAGAGCACCCAATCGATGTCGATCCAAGATGGTTCCGGTCAGATTGGAATGTCCCTACCAGACCCTCGCCGTGGAGACAGCCCTTTGTATAAATACTCTTGTTGAACATGTGCGCACACACCCCGATATGTTCTTCCCCTTTCCAACAATCCTTTCGTTTGACTCCCTTCAACCATGCATGCACAGAGGGTTCTCAGGTCATTGATATACACTTATCTCGTACAAGAACTTCTGGCACAGGCTTTTCAGCCATGCGCTATCCTCGGTCCACGATTTCCCCGTCCGAGTGCTTTCGCACAGGACAACAGTGTCCAGGCTGCGATCAATGACACCACTGCTGCATTCGACGAGCTTATTGCAACTGGCAATAGCACCTTTGGGACTATCTCAAATACGACTTCCTTTAGTATAGCCTTGTTTACTTCAAATGATCCGCTCAATCTGTCGCATCCATTCTTCTTCGAGTACCATTATACCGCACCGGCCCTGAAAGAAAATGGGCTGGGAACGTCTAACCTTGACTCGAACAGCATCTTCCGTATTAGTACTGTTAGCCAAGTCTTTACTGTCTGGATGTTTCTCATCGAGGCTGGAGAAGCATACTGGGTCGATCCAATAACAAAATACGTCCCGGAACTATCCAACGACAAAGGTCGCGGGTCAGTAACGTCAGGGCTGTTTTCTTGGGGGGATGTCTCTCTTGGTGACCTTGCAGGTCATCTCTCAGGCATACCCCGCGATTGTGAGTGCCCTCGACACAGGATATAGGCCTGCTTCCCTGACGTTTACAAAGATGGTATTGCCGACCTTAGTGCTCAAGGTATTGCAATCGGCTCTATTTCCTCAAATAGCAACCGCACCACTTGCCAACAGTCGAATTGCACAAGATCGGGTGAGTCAATCTCCATTGCTTATGGACTCTTTGCGATGGGCTAATTCGGATCTGCCAGAGTTCTTCCAAGACTTGACCGCAAGGTATCCTGTTTATCTGCCCGGCACCACTCCCATAATGTCCAACACAGCTTTCCAACTTCTCTCCTACGCGTTGGAAAGCATCAAACAGACCACATACGAAGCGATATTCAATGCAACAGCACAGGCTATTGGATTAAGAGGCAGCACTTTACGTCAGCCACCAACTACAGAAAATGTCGTGGTGCCCGGGGACAACATTACCCAGAGTGGCTGGTCAATCGACTTTGGCGACGAAGCAGCGTAAGTAAAGGAGAAACTCAGGTGATGTACCTGCTAATGTAGCTATTCTAGGGCAATCTCGATGTATTCTACCATATCCGATCTCTCACGAGCGGGCGTGGCGATGCTCAATTCCACGCTTGTGCCATCTGCGACGACGCGTCGATGGCTGAAGCCAATTGTCAACACCTCTAATTTGAGAAATGATGTTGGGCGACCCTGGATAGTCTACAAGGCGACTGCGAACCAAAGCCCGATCAATCCTGTTATTGACATTCTCACTAGCTATGGCTCGGTTGGTCGATATAGCTCCTACTTTGGACTCGTACCGGACTACAATGTCGGCTTCACCATTCTTGCTGTAGATGAAATCGCTGCACCCGATCTCAATGTCCACGCAGATATCGTCGGTGGTTTCATAGCAGGCCTTGAAAAGGCTGCGATTAGCCAGGCTGCAGTTAGATATGCTGGGGTCTACAGTTCGAATGAGACCAATGCTTCTCTGGTGATGGACAAACCTGACGGTATACCTGGCCTCTCATTGACCAACTTCACTGTGGGCGACATGAATATTCGCCGCGAAATTGCAGTCGCTCTGAATATTGCTCCTGCAGCATTGAGCATTAGACTTTATCCTTCGAATGTGGCTGAGGATACTGAAACCGGGGTATTTATCTTCAGAGCAGTCTTTCAAGACACTGATGCACCCATTGATGCAGGGACACCAACCTGTATTACTTGGTTGACCGTCGATGCTTTGAACCTGAATGGGAAGCCTTTGGATTTGTTCATTTTCACACTGGAGAAGGGGAAGGTGACGGGTGTTCAAATACCGGCTCTTGATCTTCAAATCGCTAAAGCCACTTAGTTGGAGACATAGTCTCAGGTAAATTTTGGGAGTTCCATTGGTTTATCGTCGAAAATAGAGCTTCTGCCTCCAGTATGGCAGGCGTCGACGGCGTTCAGCGGCGACCACTCTTGTGCGATTATTCTTCGAGTATCTTCAAGGTACGCTAACCTTTTGGAGAGAACTATCCAACGGCATCTAGTAGGAGGCTTCTAACAGGAAGACTTGTGAGACTCTTCAGCAATTTAACTCTCAGAATCACAAGTTCATCGGACTCGAGGCTAATGTAAGTCAGTGAAATTTGGTCTCAATATCTTGCCGCTAAGGTTGTTGTTGCAGGGATCCCTCACGTTCATCTTGGGGCGCTGGTAGCCATCGCTTAGCTTCGGAGTTGCTTAAAAAAGACAATGCACGCATGACATGCTGCATCTGGCAGGATACAATCAATCATCGTCAAAGGTACAACCGCAGCTGCTTAACTTGGGCAGCTCTCGTCCAGCAGGCAACGTTGTTTGCCTGTGAGCCGTCCAACCAATCCAACCATTGAGGTTTATTGGTTCTGGTCCCTGGAACGTGGTTGAACATGGCTGAACTAACGAAAGACGTGTTATTTAAAACAGTGCTGTAGGATCCGCTGAGTTGAATCTCTTCCAGGCTACGTAATTGCCTGCTAGTTAAGAAGGGGGTAGTAGCCAGATTGTCATCTATCTCCCTATTCCGCACACCTCGAGGGACAACGACAGTAGTCTAATGGGCGCCACAGAATACGGTGAAGTTTGGAGGCTTATCACTTATGTTTATGGATTTGACTTGAGGTCATCAATGTGATACATCATGCACATCATCTCGGAGAATTAAAAGTGTGGCGTACCCGTAGAGCATTTGTGCGGATATGAAACAGCATTGCGTTGACTACTTCGAACGAGTAGATATCTCATCGGCTGTAACGGTCTTATCGGAGAGATCCTGTCTGCCCTCAAA
Organism: Exophiala aquamarina CBS 119918; assembly: GCF_000709125.1. NCBI lineage: Eukaryota > Fungi > Ascomycota > Eurotiomycetes > Chaetothyriales > Herpotrichiellaceae > Exophiala > Exophiala aquamarina. The sequence continues at coordinate 1,052,642 of NW_013550579.1, forward strand.
CAAGATTCATGTTGACCTGTCAGCAACTTGGATCAGATCTGAGACAGTGGGGTTCTTTTCGAGATTCAGAGACTACAAGGAGCCTTGTAATGGACATCACGGAATGTTTCGACGGCGAGAAGTCTCCAAAACTCGCTGCAATGCATGCAAGTGGAGCTCATCATCTCGTCTCACATCCCAGACTGCAATTTCTGGAACTTTTCGCCCTTGTTCCCCGGCCTCGTCATCAAACAGATAGCAATTCCACCACGGCTTTCCACGGTGCTTAACAATACGGCTCCGAGTCACGGATTCCGGAGTCATGATTTTCATATGGGTGGTACAATGGCTCAATGGTGCTCAATGAAAGGAATTACACCAAAAGTCTCATGTTCTGGTAGTTGTTTAGGTACCTGGAGTATTTGGGTTCTGTTACAGCGTAGCCGAAAAGCGGCCACGGACACGTTTCAATAATCTGTTCGCCAACCGCGCGAGGGACGAGGATGAATTACTGGCTTGCTTATGTGGGAAGAGCGTGGACAAGGAGCTGTGGTTGTTCACAACTTGAAGGGTGCTCAGGTTAGGCTGTGGTCCAGGCTTCCTAGCCCCGGGAAGATCGTCTCCGTGACAAGGTTTATTTATCGAAAGTCGAGAGCCACTGACAGGCAATGATAGTGGCTCGATGGGCCAAAACTTATGAGTACAGAACCTTGCGACGATCCTGGCAAAGCCCGCATTGGAACACCTTGGATGCTTCGATTGCATACCGAGTAATTCCGGAAGATAGCTAGCTCAGCCTAGCCCCCTTGTCTAAAGCCCGCTAATATTGAAGGAGGTTAGCAAACACGAGAAGCAGGTTTCTTTCGGTATTCCACTGGTCTTATCTTGCACCCACTGAAAGATATGGAAGTACAGAGTACAGCTAAGACCTTCTGATGGGTCTAGACTTACTGCAATGTAAAGAATGGAGATGTTGACCATAGTTGCTTGTCCAACGGCTTTTCATTGTTCAATCTCGAAAGGTGGATTTCTCACTCTCGCTTCAAGGACGGCCCCTGTAGAGTCGCCAGGATTACGGAATAACTCCATGGAGTATTCAGAAGTGGGCATGGAAGAACGCGCGCGAGTACCAGGGTTAAAGCCCATAGCATACTCCATATCCATAGATCCACATATAAGAGTTTGATAGTGGAGACCGGTGTCTCTTGTTGAGATGCTTCAACCGCTGATGGGCGCTAGTACGTAGCCTACTCCGTACAGAAGCATGCATAAACTGCTAGCCGCAACACGCTCCTTGATCAGTGTTAAGATGTTACGATAGTAGAACTCAGAGGGGCTGTGAGTTTCTCTCATAACAATGGTAGTTCAACAGCCAAAGAATGATAGAATCATGCTTGCGGCTCGCTGTGAGGTAGACGCTGATGATGGATGCCAATCACACAGAAAGACGGTACATTTCAGGCACTGATCGAAGCGATGTGGTCGAAGTACGAGGTGTTTTCCATTTTGAATTGAGCCATTCGAGTGGGTAGTTACAATCGATGCAACCTCCGACAGTGGGAACCATTCCATTATCGCATGGCGCCTTCTTGTTGGGAGTAATTCCATCATTGGCCCTCTTTACCATTCCTATTTCTGCTTCCGACCCTTGCTCAATTCTCGCAGATCCCCCAGGTTTTGTTTGCAACAGCACTTGGACGTGGACAAACTTCTCACATGACCTCCTACGAGCTCCGCCTCGGGAGGCCTTTCCAAGAGTTGAATCCATGGTTGAGAGGTGTTTCTCTCTCGCTTCTTTGACACGGATGATTTCGAGCGGGTGTGCGTGCGATGCGCTGCTGGTGCCTTGCTGTCTATGGCCATATCGCATTACAGCATCATGACTTCTCGGCAACCATGCATCAGTTAGTAGTTGGCTGCTCACGAGTCATAAGGATCCAATACTTTGATACCCGGCCTCTTGGCTGGTCTCTCAGTAGACGACGGTGCCTGCGTCTCTAGTCTACTATCAGCATTGTCCTCGGTCGCATATTGCTCTTTCGCCGAACTTGACTTTGTCTTGATGTTGACGCCGCTCCAAATAGGACTATCGTTCGAGCTCCAGTCCTGAAGCATCCTGTGTCGAAAAGCACGCAGCACTCAACCAGTTATCCAAGAGATCCAGAGAAATGCCTGACCTAGCTCCTACTGAGCCTCCATTGCAAGAACTATCTTCGACCAACCGTGGGCCATGGCTCATGGTCTGCGCTTATGTCTTCCTTACCCTGAGTTTGATGTCGCTCTTTATCAAATTGTTCACCCGCTACAAAATCACCAGTCATCTCACGGGGAATGATATATGTATCATCGTTTCAATGGTGGGTCAATCTAGCACAGTTTCAACAGCCTCTCTGACATGCCACCAGCTTTTCGCGGTGTTCCAAACGATCGCTATAACATTTGCTATTCATTCTGGCCTTGGCCGGCGGCAGGAACTCGTTTCGACGCCTGAGTTCGACTCATTCGAAAAGGTGCCTCTACGATGCATTGCTGTTTCTTCTTTCGAAATCACTCATAGTTGATAGGCCTACTACACAGGTAGTATCATGATGATCCCAGCCTTAGCCGCAGCAAAAGCCTCTGTTGCGCAACTAGTGATATCTATCACTCTCACAAGGCTACTAAAGCAGCTCTGCTATGCATTCCTTGGGCTCACGGCCGCGTGGGCTATTGCTAGCATGTTCGCGTTGGCGTTCCAGTGCAGCCTCCCACAACCTTGGGATATTGAAGGGAAGAGATGTGTTGATCAATATGGTCTCAACATAGGTGTTCATTCTTTGAACATTATAACCGACCTTATCATTATTTTCATCCCTTTCGCGATGTTGCAGGGGTGGCAAGTGTCACAGAAAAGGCGTTGGGTAGTAAGGGGAATATTCGCATCGCGGTTCAGGTATACTGATGCATCCTACCCCTCGACTAGCATTCCAATGGCGTACTTACAATATCCACAGCGTCTCAACTTTTACTATAATCATGCTCTACCACATGCGAAATGCCTACAAAACAGACGACCATGACTTCACTTGGGATATACTCATGCCGCAAGTATGGGCACAAATCATGCTCCACACATCCATAATTACCGCCTGCATACCCTCCTTCAACCGGTTCTTGTCCGGAATCAAGCCAGGGTTGCTCGCAGTTCAGATCCCAGAGCACGAGCTCGCATCATCCTCTGTGCGACGGTCACAGAATGAGTCGAAATCTGAAGCTGCTCTGGATAGCCCTCTCGTCAGTCCGCGCTTATTCGCCAGCAGATCAAGCTCGACAAAGAATAGGCTCAGCAATGCCGCCATGATTGTCAGCAGCGGCATCAGCACCAGCAACTCAAACCTGTGGTCCGAGAAACAGAAGCAAGCAATTGCGAACATAGAACGCGGATATAATCGTCCACACGCAGGCAAGACCGAAAGCAGGATCGAGCATCACCGCAGCGAGAGTATCCAGGCCCTGGTCCGGGATCTAGACGACCATGTCATACTGCATTCGATCGACTATAAAGTTGAATACGAAGAGCAGAGAGACGAGCTCGATTTCGAGTCCCTGGGTCGTTTGGGATCTAGTCGCAGTCATGTATGACCATGGCAGAGGAGAAGGAGAGTCCCGTTGGCATGGTAGAACCATTTCGTTTTTGGTGTTGCTCTACGTCACTGATCTGGACTTTGGCTTTGCATCGATACCCCCGGCGAGTCCTGTGTTTTATATTTTGGAATCTTTATTTGCGTGTCGCAGAGATATGACGATTGTCAATGAAGGAATGGTTTCCCAGTACGCCACAACACTATGACACCAGCTAGGTAGTTTTAGCACGTCATCTATTCGTTTTCCCTTTTCTTCCAGTCGATCGTACATGCCATTTCCAAGCAAGGGTCTGATCCAGCTATCGATGACACATGAACATGGACTAAGTAATATTGGTCTTTTCCCACAAGGCCAGCTATCGAATTTACCTATCGTTCTAAATGAAAGATTCACGGGAATGTCTTCTTTGCACAATCGCGGATACCATGAATGCTCACCCATACCGCTATTCCAGCCGTTGAAATTGTAGTTCTGGCTCTAAGGGTGCGGGCCGCCTTGCCTCTGCCGTCCGGTTCTGGGTGCCTGTGATGCTGGACAATTCACATTACCGGGACTTGAGCTCGAATCTCGACCACGCGACTATCCATGACCTTTGCAATCGCTATCGCCGGGGCCGTGGTCGATGGAGAAGCAAACAAAGCCCGAGATGCTTGACTGGTATTCAGTGGCGTACTGACGCTCACCGGCGGGACTTGATTTCTCGGATTGAATAAGGGCGCCCAAGGAAGAGAGATGCTGTTTGGATTCCTGCAGCTGCAGTTGTTTACAAGGCTGAAGCTGTCCTTGACTGTTTTGGAGATCTGGATGTGTGCTGTCCTTTGTCCTTCTTGTGTTTTCAGCTTGGCACATTCTGATATGCGAGGGCTGGGGCCCGGGCTGGCTGAGATTTTGGGTGCTGGGGAACGACGGTATGGGTGTGGCTATGGGTGGACGGCAGGGCCGGCGCAGACCGGGATGTTCCCTCGTTTGCCCTGGAGGACGCTTCGTGCCTTGGGACTGGGATGGTTGCCACTACTGCTGGCGACGCTGGGGGAGGAGCAGGTCATGATGTTGCAGGAGGAGGCGAGTAGAACATTCTGATCATGTCGTCGTCGTCGTTACCGCTAGCCGATTCCGAGTTCGACCATCCCTTGCTCTCAGGCAATTCCTCCAGCTTTCCCGCGTTCCCCTGGGATTTGGTGCTGGTCTTACCCTTCTACACTTGACTTCTTTCTTTCCCATCGTACAAGCTTTCTGACCTGTCTTTGACGCCTTTTTCTGCACCCTTGAACTTTGACTTGCAGCTGACGCTTGCATTTTGCCAGCAAGCATGACTCCATTCATGATCTCATTGTACTTCTTGTGAGAATATTTGCAAGAGCCACTCGAACAACGGCCACTTTAGAGGAAGAGAAACAGAAATCAATATTCATGCCACCCACCGTCTGTCCTTGCTTTCGGCGATGGTGTCTGCAATCGCGGCCCGCTTGTATGGCATGGGCGCTCTCCCCAGTTGTCGCAACACCTCGGTCATTAAGAGGTAAACCTTCCTTGATCGCCACTGTGTCCTCGTTCCATTATTTGACCTGCCTTTTTCCATTTCGTGCAAGCGACCAGGCAGCATAAAAGCGCAAAGTTTATGTGTTGGACGCCCGAAAGGGAGAGTAGATAAGTATAATTGGTAGTAAAAGCTTGGAGAACAGAAATGGTGACCGGACACCATCCATCCAGCCGCTTTAAAATGTATCTCTTCAACCAGAACCGGGGACCGTCGGATCTTGTTTGCGTGCGGGCCACGTTGGCGGGCAATCCGACCATCTCGTGCAGAAGGTGAGGTATGCTTCCGTCCCATGTAGTCGTATTTAGTACTTCTAGGTAAGTACGTAGTGTCACTGCCTATGACCACGATTCGTCTTCAAGTACTCCTTGTTAAGCATTGCTCCATAGTCCTTGGATGAACTTGTGTCATATCATGCCACTCAATGAGCCTTGTCAGGCAGGCGAATGCAAAGGTAAATGAACAATCAATCTACAGGCGTGTTCTCCGAAGACGATGTCACATTTTAGTGGTCCATATTCGGGCTGGCCTTAGAAGCCCTGATCAATACAAAAGAAAGGGTTCAAATGGTGCTGAAAACAATTCATACAGCCAGAATGTCCGAGGTCTGGGAGCCACTGGCACCATGAATAAAATCGCGTCACGCGTCGGCGCGTCCATCTTCCGCTTATCACTTTCCATAGATTCATGCCAAGCCGTACCAAGCTTCGTTCTCACAAACAGGTGGGCAGTATATAGCTTCCTTTTTCTCTTGAGATTTTTTCTCTGTCTGCTGTGAACACCTGGCTACATCGAGGCTGGTGGAGGGGCACGTGGGAGCAAGCTCGTTCCGTTGTGGAAGAGTTGACAGGCAGAGCCCCACAACGCCGAGCCTTTGGCGCCTCAGCCGTGCATAGGCCAGATATTCCCGCCAGAAGCATGTCGATATCATCTTCCAAAAGGCTACGTTCATAAGCCTGCAAAAGTGAAAAGTATTCCTGAAGCAGCCCAAGTCAAAAACCGAGAGAGAAGTCGGAGAGTGGAAACGAGACATTGCCATGAAGCCTTCATCATACTTGGCCGTGGCGGCAGCCAGTTTTTTCCCGGGAGCATTGGCAGAGGAAGCAGCGAGTCAGGCTCAATCCCCCATTGCAGAGCTTCTACCTGGTGCTCAAGCCTTGACATTGGATACTTGGATGACACAGCTGGGATTACTCAAGCCACCCCTGCAAAACAAAATTCACTGGGTCTACCTTTCTGGGCGGGCAACCTGCAACGGAACGGAGAATGTGTGCGAGAGCTTCGACGATGCAATGGCTAAGGGGTACCATGTGCTGAAAGCCCAAGGACATGGAGAAAAACAACGGCAGCAACAAAACCTTCTCACACCGTCACCTGAATTCTCCTATATCAACTGCGACGAGGAGCCGATCCTATGCCACTCGTGGCTGCTGAAGCCACCGGCAATCATGCACATCACGGCCGACCCTCAAGCCGAGATCCCAGTCCTTCTGCGACCAATGCGGATAGCTCCTACGAACAAGACGGACGACGACCTGTACGCTCGCATGACGCCGACGGAGGCACGGAAGCGGCTGACCCCCATCATCAACGGGGAGCGGCCTGTGACGGACTTCCACGTCTGGGTGAGTGCTTTTGTGGACGGACTTCGAAGGCTGACAGGAAGCTGACATGACAACAGGATGGGTTGATGAATCCCTTTACAGGCCACCTTGGGAAACTCGGGCTCAATGTGCCCTGGGGCTGGTGGACGCATCACTATGGCTGGCTGCCGATCTCATGGCATGCGATCTGCATGATGCTATTGGTATTCTGCCGATACATGGTCTGGCAACTGACGCCAAAGCAGACTCAGAGTGCGGCTGAGATGGTGATGAATCCCGGGGCTACATTGGGATTCAATGATGATGATCTTCCTGCTGAGGGTGGCGAAGGAGAGGCTGGGGTTGAGGGAGGAGGAAGTGAACAGCAGAAGGAAGATAAGAAGGATCAATAGCCTTTCCCTTGTAGGTGTTAAGAAGGTGGTTTGTGCTGTTGTGGAACCAAGTCATCTGTACCTAGGTATGTATTTCGTCATTAAACCCATGTGGTCGGGCAAGTGCACCATGTGTGGCTCGTGCTCATCCACTTGAACAGAGGGGATACTTGGTGCTCATCGGTGAGCTTACTCGTGCACGCGAACCAGCAACGACGCTACGAGACATGGCCAAAGACGGAACAGAGTAAGTTCAAGCAAGAGTACACTGAGTATTGAGTAAACGATTTTTTGGTAAAAAGAGATTCAATGTACAGTTCAACCTCGCGACGACTCTTCTTCTTCTCCTGCCGTCCTCAAAAATTCTAGGTACTCTTTTCCCGTCAGGCTACACAACATAGAAAATAAACTTGAGGCCACCCATTGCCGTGTGTTGCGTCACTGATCTCTATCTTGACTCGTTCCCGTCTATCACTTTTCAAGTTCTGCCAAGATCTTCTCACCCTTCGCTCGGGCGCTCTCGAAGTCGCCAACCATGTAGAAGGCACCTTCTGGGAGGTCGTCGCCTTCACCGTTGATAATCTTCTGGAACGAACTGATGGTGTCCTTGAGATCCACAAGCTTACCCTCAATACCAGTGAAGACCTGAGCAACAGTGAAAGGCTGGCTCAAGAATCTCTGCAGTTTTCGGGCACGCTCGACAGTCAGTTTATCGGCTTCAGACAATTCATCCATACCCAAAATGGCAATGATATCCTGAAGAGACTTGTACTCTTGCAACATCTGTTGTACTCGGGATGCAGTGTCGTAGTGCTCTTGTCCAACAACTCGGGGATCCAACATGCGGGACTTGGAGTCAAGAGGGTCGACAGCAGGGTAGATACCCAATTCTGAAATACCACGAGACAACACAGTTGTAGCGTCCAAATGGGCGAATGTGGTGGCGGGGGCAGGATCAGTCAAATCGTCAGCGGGCACGTAGACGGCCTGCACGGATGTAATAGATCCCTTTTGGGTAGTTGTGATGCGTTCCTGCATGAGACCCATGTCGACGGCAAGAGTGGGTTGGTAACCGACGGCAGAAGGAATACGACCGAGCAAGGCAGATACTTCGGAACCGGCTTGAGTGAAACGGAAAATGTTGTCAATGAAGAGCAACACTAGCACAGTGTTAGCAAAACCGACTTGTAGGATCCGGGAGTCTGGAGCGTACCATCCTGTCCTTCTTCGTCACGGAAATATTCAGCAACAGTCAGACCGGTCAAAGCGACACGGGCACGGGCTCCAGGGGGCTCGTTCATCTGACCGAACACCAAGGCGACCTTGGACTCGCCATCAAGCTGAATGACTGAGGTTTCCTGCATTTCGTGGTACAGATCGTTACCCTCACGGGTTCGCTCGCCCACACCAGTGAAGACGGAGTAACCACCATGGGCTTTGGCAATGTTATTCTAGACTATGTCAGCACTGAAACTTCGTCCATGTTGAGAAATCTCACAATCAGCTCCTGAATAAACACAGTCTTGCCGACACCGGCACCACCGAATAGACCAATCTTCCCACCACGAGCATAAGGCGCTAGGAGATCGACGACTTTGATACCAGTCACAAGTACTTCGGCGCTGGTAGCTTGTTCGACGAATTCGGGAGCATCGGCGTGGATAGGAGCCAACTTAGTGCCCTTGATGGGACCTCTCTCGTCAATAGGGTCACCAGTGACGTTCATGATACGGCCCAAGGTGGCAGGTCCGACAGGAATACGGATAGGTGCACCAGTATCGGTGGCTTTACGACCTCGAACAAGACCCTCGGTACCTAAATTTCAATTAGTATCTCGCAATCAGAAAATTTTGTAGAGCTATTCTTACCGTCCATGGCAATAGTACGCACAACATTTTCACCCAAATGTTGCTGTTGCAGTCAGTATTGACAATGCTTAAGCAGTTCTAGCTCAGGTTCGTACCGCAACTTCCAAGACCAGCTTTTGTCCATTGTTCTCGGTCTCGAGGGCGTTTAGAATGGCAGGTAATTGATCACCATCAAATTTGACTACGAGACTCATCAGCGCCAGATTCTGGACCGATTTGTGGGAGGTAGATATGATGTGGAGCTTTAGGAGAGCTCCAACCGCGAGCTAGGGAGAATTTTCGTACCGTCAACAACGGCACCAATGACCTGATGGATCTTCCCATCTCTGGACGAGTCGGTCGATGCCCATCTCTGAGCTGCTGCAGGGGCAGCTTGTCTTCGTAGGGGCTCGAAAGCGCGTCGAGTGATAGAAGGCCGAGCGAAGGCAGACCTGCCCAAGCTACGGGCGACGCCGCTGGTGAATTGGGTCAGCATGAGCTTTTGAGCGTGCTTGAAGCTCAGTCAGATGTGCTACTGGAGCTTACTCACCTCTTGAGCATGTTTGCAGATGACAAGAACGTGGAAAGTAGTGGTGGAGAGAAGAGTGGTTGTCGTTTGGAGCAAGAAGAAGAGAATGATGAGGATCCGAATTGAAAGCTGTTGCTTCCGAGCTAGCAGCTTTTGGGATTTTGCTCCCGATCAGTCAGTCACGTGAACCATGTGAGTGCACCACTCACACGTGACGTTCCCAATAAATGCTTTAGGACAGTGAACACTCCCCAGGCATCAGATAATGTTTAGGTGGCTACTTTGAGCGCTCGACTCCCAGTACTATCTGTACCTTGTTATGATCTCTCAATTTCATCTGGTGGGGAGTTCTCAACTTAAATCATTTTGTCTGACAAGGCATATAGGCGATTCCTTAACGATGCCAAGATGTAAGGAGGTGAGACTAAGGATTTTCCGTGCTCGGTCAGACGAGCTAATTATCTGGATGCGAAGCTGTTAGCCAGCCACGGTTTATAGGACGAGCTCCCTCCCAATCTTGTGAGCAATCTATGAAGACTGTACCCTGAATATGAGCCTATTTCACGTATTCATCCAGGTATGCGACTCCTAGCCCAGCGAAACGAGCATAGCTATACGTTTCAGTGCGAAAGTCTAAGTCGGGGATGGTAGGGGATATATCGGTTTGGATGAGCAACCAGCTATTACAACTGGTCGTCTAGCTGTGTTCGAGCCTACAAGAAGTAACGATAGAAATATAGCTTGGTAAGATTGCTTTTTAGGGCTATCTGTGTGATTCTATGTACATCTTCACGGACGCGGTATTGCGTATCAAAAAAGAAAACTGGATGGGAAAGTGATTTTGCATTCGCGAAATTGAGACCCTCCTTTCTGGCAATAATAGTGACAGTACAGCAAAAGCGGTTTGCTTGAGCGACAGGGTTGGGCTGTACAGCGTGTGGAGTGCTTATTCTTCCGCTTCTAGGCTGATACCTTGGGACTTAGCCGACTTGCTCTGAACATGACCCGGGCCGCTATAACCTTCACTGCTAATACCGTAGAGAGGATTGCTCTTCTCGGACTGTGACAGAGATGTTAGTACATTGGACCACAACGAATCGTCAATCATTCTTGACTCCAGATAATTCGTACCTTGAGATATTCATTAGTCGCCTCTTGCCATTCCTTGGTCATTGACCTTGGCGGTGGTCTGGCAAAAGAGTGAATGGCGTAGAATAGAGCAACCGAAATGCCAACGCCAGCCATCGTATATAAGAAAACCTTGGTCCATTCACCCGGGGGTGCTTCCGCGCGAGGTCCATGAGGACCAAAAGCAATCCACCAAGCTGTAAATCAGTCAGTTAGCGAAATATCTATCCAGCATGGTGCCATTTCTCCCATCTACATCGATCCGAGTTTCCGTGAGGTAGTTTGAGCCCAACAGGACGCGCTTTGCGTGGGAATATTTCGTACCTGCTTTCTTCTCTTGCAAAGTCATTTCATGCCAATCCACCTTCATGCGGTCCCTCAATGCCATCCAAAGATCAGCTTGCTCCTGGGGAGGCATAGCTTCCCATCTTTTTTCTATGCCGGCTAAGGTCGGGTTGGAGATGGCGTGAGCGGAGCGGGATTGAGATTGGCTAGTGATGGGAGCTTGATGAACTGCGGTGAAAGTTGGGGCGAGCGAGCGCGCAGAGGATTGAAAGCTTCGAATAGTCGAGGAAGTAGCTCGTGTGCAAATCTTCGAGGTGGTCGACGAGGCACGAGCAGCACGGGGTAAGGAGTGGAGAAGCATGGTGCTGGAAGAGTTGGAAATGTGCTCAGCACATACGAGAGTCAACCAGAGAGAATACCAGCGAAGCCTGAAGCTCCGAGGCCAGTATTGCAGGATATTGACTGGGATTTGAGCTCGAGTGGACGAAGGGAAGTGGTGAATGAGGGTAGAATAGAAGTCGATTGACAACTTGAGAGACCAGAGCTAGCTCCAAGTGCCAAGACCGCAAAATTACCTGCAACCTCACACCACCGAACATCATCACTGTCACCGTCACCATTTCTGCCCGCGGCCAGTGCTCAGCCCAAATAGTTCGCTTGCTATTGGCGAGTTCACAGGCCTCACCTTCATGGCGATAACAATTACAAAAGATCGCAAGAACTCGTTCATTGACTTGATATACTCCGAGCCTGCTGGCTTGACCAGGCTGGGTATTGTATCGTAAAATTTCTTTGCCTACTACGCGTAATATCAATTCTGATCTTACTCACCTGGGTACGAGATATTCTAAGACCAGCCCCTATATCATAGGAGCAATCGCCGACAAGACGTATTATCACAGAACTCTTGCAAGCAACGGTAAGCATGGCCTCTCACAAAATTCTACCTAGGTACGGCCGATGGCTTTGAGTCAGGGAGGAATACAGACGGGTACAACTCGTCGAAGGCACATGTACCATATTCTTCATTGGACAGAAAAATATGCTTGATTTTGCAGAGACCATTTGTCTCGCGTCGTTCAATTCTTCATTTCAAGGTCTATCATTGTCGTTGTCGTCGCAGTTTCAGTTACCGGTCTTGCTCCAATAGCGCATGATTCATACCCCAGATTCCGCTTGTAGGAAAGTTTTCAAAGTTGCTTGGCTGCCACTGCGATCATGCATGCTTGGTTACCGTACTATTTGACCATGGGCGGGTTCCTCGTCTGCTAATCTTGGAGAACAAGTTTAGATGGTGCCCTTGCCTTTGCTTGCTTCCTTGAGCAAGTCGGCCCATTCCAACTCGCCGGGGTCATTGGCTTGCCAGTTCATGGCGATTCCGTTGAGGGCGTTCTTCAGGGTCTCGCGAGAGCTGGCGTACACCATGCGGGACTGAGCGCGTCAGTCATGGCGGCCTCAAGCAAGAACATATCACTTACCTTGACGCCAGTTGCATCTTGATTGATGTATGTGATGAACGCAATCTTGGACCTGGTAAAGTGTCAGTTCCACGCTTTGGAAGTCTGACATCGGATTATGCTGGGTGGGCGCACCTCTTGCCCTCACCACCTTCGAGCTCAAACTCGACGTCGTAGACAGCGTAAGATGGTCTGTCTTTGCCAGTCTTCTCTTTCTTAGCAATGAGCTTCTCTCTGAAAGTGTCGTAGTCTTGTTCTGTGCCAGTCTCATCTACCACGATTTCCTTCTGGTCATCGGAGATCTTGTAGATGATGTACTTCGGACCACCACGGCCGAGCTTGAGTTCATTGAAAGCAGACACGCAATCCGGATTTACGGAAAGTCTAGAGGTCGATGGAGAGTTAGCCAGGTTCGGGGGTGAAGGTGTCGATCGCATGATCCCATTGCTGCGTCGAAACGTACCCGGAGACAGGCTAGACAAAGGTCAGTTCACACTGGAAGCCACTAGAGATCGGTTACGTACCATAGCTGAAGATCTCTACGCTGAGACGTAGTGCGACTTGAGGTAGAGCTGTGGTTCTGGTCAATTCGATCCTGGGTCAAGGACAGCGCTTAATGAAATGTGGGATTGAGGGAGAAGGCCGGGAGATGTAAATATGATGATGGGAAACTTCAGGCATCTCCGTATTGGAGGCGAGAAGGCTTCGGATTACGTACCTTTGCTGTAGAGTATGATGCAGCGAGAGGCGATGGCAGAGAGGGAACGTATTTGAAGGTTATGAAGGCAGCTGGATAGCAGGTGCAAAGATGGTGGGAGGATGGATTGACTGATTGATTGCGCACTCAGAATGGTGGGGTCCAGATGTCAGAGCCTAGCAGCCTAACAGCCTAGCATTTCACTGCCACAGTGGCACGGTCACCGTACCGCACCGCAGTCACTCACCGCAGCCTGAAATTCAGTTTGGGGCTCGCTGGTACTTCAACCGCCTGCCGAGGGGGCGCTCGGGGTCCTATTCGCTGCCTAATATTCCTGTTGGCGGGGTGACGACAGCCTGGCAGTAGTCCCAATGCTTACCAGAATTAGGTAGACCTCCCCCACCAGCACCGGAGTTAAGTAGTGCCATTCCGCCCCTCTTTGCCTTACTCCATCTCCTTACGAGTGTGGTTTCTGACAAACACGGTCAACATCAAAGTCACCGCTTCCAGGACAACTTTATCTCGTACTAATTGTAAAGATACACTGGCTGTCTCGATTCCATCACTGTCGGGTATTTCTCCTCCTCTGTCCTAGCCTGAGCTCTAGCGGGTCCAGACTGAAGCTGAAAGGTAGGTGTTCAAGCGTCAAGCTCTTCTTAGAAGGCGGAACCTCGTTGTGTCCAGCATTCTCAAGGACCTTCTGCAACACATAGAAGTAATCCTTGGGGATGCCTGGGCTGGTCTCCTGCTACCACAGTATGATATGAAATCTGCATGGGTCCAGGTCCACCAGCATTATTTGCTCAGATGCCAGTTTCAAATCGATCATCCAGCAGGGGCCAGGGGTATTGCAGCAGTGACTTAGTTTCTCGTCATGCTGGATGCTCCAGTTGTCCGCAGATGTCGTGCTCAGCAACTATACCCGACCAATGTTAGATATCTGCCACGTCAAGATGCGTAAAACGCATTGCTTGTAAGTACTGGAGATGAACCCTATTTTAATCGCGACTTCAGCAGAAGCATCGTGACAGACTTTGCTTTTCCACATCAAGAAACTAGTGACATCAAAATGCCACCGCTTGGGGCTGCCTTTGGCTCATCAACGGAGGCAGATTTGCCATCAGTGAAAGACTTGATCGATGTACACAACGAAAACAAGCAGCTTCGCAGTGGACTTGGGCAAACGACTTCAAGCCTGAAGCTTCTCATTGATTACATCGCGCTCAGTAACCCAGACTTCAACAATCTTGGTGAAGACCTGAAATACATCATTGGGAAGGAGCAGGATCTCAAGTTAACCACCGTCGAGCAAAATCTTCACATCTGAGATTGGGAATCTGAGGATATGTGACTGACCGATTTCAGATCGCAACTCAAAGCGAGAAAGAAGAAGCTCCGACAGCGAAGACGGGTGCTTTGCCAGAAGTATAAATACCTGGATTTGGTGCACAGTAACGTTGAGCCGCGGCTCTTGTGGCGGTGTGCGGCGACAACAGCAGTATCGACAGACGCAAGGTCAATCGGCCAATTCCAGACGAAATAGCGAGCAATATAGACGACGCTCGTCCAGCCCTGCTTCGAGCGATGAAGGCCAATCAATCCCGGGTCAAGATCCGGCAAATTCAATGGCAACTGTCCATGGTGATGATGACAATATTCTGCCGCCAGTAGTCATCCACCAAACCCTGGATGAGAGCATTCGCATCAATGTGGACGGGAAACTGTTGCATCAAAAGGAGTTTGCACAATACTACCAAGCGAGCGGCCTGGCTAGATCTAGTCGCCAAACATTCATGATGAACAACATCAAGATCAACGAGATGCGAATGAGGAATATTTAGAATAAGTCTGTCCAGATCTTCATCGGTGCCTTGAAGCCTGATTTTGGCAATTCACTCCATATCCATACCATCACCCTACGTCCTTTCTTTTTGTCAAGACGCAGGACCGAGATTCTCGTTCGTTCCTATCAACTCCCCGCATCTAACAAGCATTGGGGTTGCTTGCATCACCCTTCAAATCTTCCTTATATTGTTACAAATCGCCATCATGTCGACCCCATGGAACGAGTCCACCGAAAAGGCGTTGCTCAGTGGTATGCTCGAATGTCCCGACGAGAGTTACAAAGCGAAGTTCGAAGCAGTCGACGCTCGTCTAGGAGATGGCTTCAACTCGAACCAAGTCCGGTAAGATAATCTCAACTGTTGCCCAGTATTACAGCCTTCACATAGTCTCCTCTCTCTCGCCTCACATCACTATCGACAGTGGCACTTATTTCATCCTATCCTGGCCCTTGCGTCGTTGTCGGCCTTCGCGTTCAAGACTGTGGACAACAGCGCATAAAACCTTGTCACTCCGCGACAACAATACTGCTTCCCTCCCTTTCCTTTCCTTCATTGCCCACATACCAACGACCTCATCTTCAGAGGGTGTTTCTACACAAGCACTCTATACATAAGCCCATCCGTACTCCCACCCCTTACATTCATTTCGTCTTATTGTCTCATTATTCCCACCATGAGCCCTTGGAATGAAAACACGGAGCGAAAGCTCCTTCTATGCCTGATTGACCCTGAGAAGAAACCAGACTGGACGGTTGTTTCTGGTAACATGGGCGAGGGCTTCACGAGTGAAGCATGTCGGTTAGTGCTGCGCGCCCCTCCAGCAACACCAACACATTTGTTGTCAAACTTTTTCCCACATCTTTCCTCTTCACTTGCCTTTCACTCCTCCTCTCTACTTTCCCAGCTCAACACCGCCACATCATAGCTCCCCACTCATCTTCACCAACCACTTCCACGATCCCCCATACTTCAAAGCTCATTTCAAATTCTCTACAACTACCATTTGATCTACATTATGCCTTTCAAATGGGACCCTGTCGCGGAGCGAAACCTCCTGCTCTACGCTCTTTCTGAGATGCAAGGTCCTACCGCCAGCATCTGGCCTAGTGTTGCAGATAAACTAGGTGGAGGTCTTAATGCCAATGCCTGCAGGTATCATACCTCGCTCCGCCTCCATTTGATAGCTGATTCCGAGGATCATTTGAAGTCCGTTCCAGTATAAGCACTTACTGACCTTTTTATGAAGTCAGAAGTTCTACAAGTTAAAGAAGGAGTCGGAGAGTCTTCTCAGCGGCGATGGCACAACTACTCCATCCAAGGCTTCCACTGCAACACCCCGCGGCAAGACCACTAAAGCAAAAGCTACTGGCTCTGACGCTACTCCCACTAAGACTCCGGCCAGCGGTAAGCGCAAGCAAAAAGCTAGTGCAACAGACAACAACGCTGCTACGGCCCCTTCAAAGAAAATCAAACAGGAAGTCCACGATGAGTCTGAGGCTGAAGCTGAAGCTGCTGGAACCGAGGAATCAGCAACTCATGTGAAGGAAGAAACCAATGATGCTTAGGTACTTTCCCACTCACGTCCACCCATCAAGACTTACTAGCATGCCTTAGATCCATCTAACCATCTGAAAGTCATCACTGTCCACCGCATTGAGAACTGGCAGGAGAATTGGCAGACTAGCGGAATCAAGCGTGGAACCTTGGACTTAGACTTGGACATGAGTTAGGCGTAGGGTAACTCGATACTCGGGTTGATTCCCATGGCCCAGGCATAGGAAAAGTCGGCCACATGTAACACACATGCTACCCATCAGAACACAACATTCGCATGAGCTTTGGAGCTGGAAATGGGAAACAATGTGTCAATCAATAGCGCTCAACTTCCACACCGAATTAACACTTGTTTTTCGCAAACATTCCGTTCTGATTTACAAGACGTGCTTTGCTTCGAATTTTCCGCGCCGCTTGGGCACCCAATCTCTGTTACGCCATTCCTCCATTCACTCTCAACTCTCTTCCCCGTGGTGCAAATTATCGGACTGAGTTTCCCACTAGGTCGCGTTTATAACTTCTAGTTGCTCCCACATCCATCCTCTGTGCTTGAGTCTCCAACTGACCTCCAAGTGATCTTCCTCCAGAGATCAATTGACAATACATCCACGGAAGGGTGGAAAACCAGCATTCTCCTGAGCCATGCTTGTTCAAGCAGAAGAGGATCAACAACATGGTCCAGCCCAGACAATGCCCAGTCTCGCAAGGTGCAAGTCTCGCCGCACTGGCACGAACGCCAACGTCACCGACACCGAACATCACTCCGCGTCTTTGTACTCTACCAACATAAGTGAGTCACAGGGCTTCGCACAATCTCAGTGTTCTAAAGATAACATATAACCGCAAGCGCCCAACTTTCACCCAATAATTACTACGTGACATTGTCTAGGGATGGCCTAGTGCGTTAAGTCAACACACAGTTGAGCTCCATTGACAATGGGATACAATGATGACAAAGTCCTCTGTATGAAGTCTTGTACAATACTCCAGTGGGATGTCATATAGACTTCTGATTCATACGCCCTCTAAGATCTGAGAATCCTGCTCCTTCTTTTTGGAAACCTAGGGACACAGATGGGACATGGAATCTGGTGGCGGGTCGGTCCCTGGTGATCGTGACAGCGAGACTTTTCGGTTGTTTATTTTCCTTTTTGGCGACCCAACGATCTCTGTGATATTGAATTGCTCTATATGTGGTATCATGTATTTCTCTTTCCCACGAACTCTTTCCACGACACATTTTGGGCTCAATATTTGAGATCAACAGGGATACAGTGATGACTGATTTAGTCGGCATTCTAATGAAGATCACATAACATAGTCTATATTTTGTGAACATGATTTCGACTTGGTAAACCTAGGTGTCACTCCTTCTTTTTGATCTCCACCATCGCCTCACCAAGTCGTTTCCTGAAGATTGAAAATTGCTTTAGGGTTCAGAGGATATCTCACCTGGTTTGCGTAGGATGGTATGTGCCTGCCGAGGCTCCCACTTCTCAAACATGTAGCTGGCCATAGAACGTTTCCCTTCTGTACACAATATGCCCATTGTAAAGTGCTTCTGCTAGGTCGATCTTATACCGCCGCAATGTTTACATAACGAATCAGCTTACAACAAGGGTGTGGTGTATGTCTAACGACCATCAGTGGCTTTGTGGGCCAGAACCAACAATTCTAGCACATGCATATAAGGGTTCAACATCGACTGCAGAAAGAATGTTCGTCGCGAATGGAAACAAAGCAATTCTTGTAGATATTGACAGCTGGCCCCTTTGCTTCTTGACAAAGTAGTATTTTGGCTAAGTCGGACGGCTCTTCCGCTCTCATGACACACAGCTTAGACTATCGCCAATCGGACTCCAACTTCCCAAGTGACATACATTTAGAGCCAGGAATCACTCAGCATCGTTCTGATACTCATCATCTGAACTTACACCGCCAAAATCCTTGACTGCATCGTCCATACCTGCATCCTCACATTCTGTAAACGGCTCTTGGACAAGTCTCCTAGCGTTGCGACGTGGCAGTACGCGCTTCGAAGGAGTGGGGCCGTCAGAAATTGACATCGCTTGATCCTCGGAGTCACTGTCAGGTTCAAGGCTCTGCCGTCGCTTTCGAGATTGAGGCTTTCCAGACGCAGAGCTCTTTGCCCGGGTGTTGAGGCTTGCTGGAGTTCTTGGTGGCATTTTGCTTTTGGCTTTCTCAATGGGCGTCACAACAGAGGGTTTGATGTCGTCGTCGTCATCTTCAGACTTGTTCTTGGTCTTATAGTTCGAGCAAACAATTTGTGTATCCCTCAAATAGGATTGGTCCTCAGCAGCCCGCAAAATGGCATTGTAGCGTTTGCAAATTTGGCGAGCCGATGGAGGAGCACCAGCCCCAACTAGACAATTAAGTTTTATCCCAAGGATGAGGGAGGAAGTGACTTGCCCCATCGTTTAGCGACGGCTTCTCCCTTTATGGTTGGCTTTCCAAGCGTGAGCAAGACCGTCTTCAGCAGCTAGCTTGTGTGAGACAATATTCAATAGGTCACAAAGGATCAACTCACAACCAGATTCTCGCCGTCGTTCCAAGTCCGTCTGTTTGCCATCGGAGGTAACACTGCCGTGGATTTTAACGACAGGTAGTTTCTCAGATAACGAAGGAATAGCCTATATCGAAAAGAAGGCCAGGAGTCGTGCTTTACCGCGCGGTTTGAAAGGAAACAGTAGAGTGAGAGGAAGAAGAGATCCCAGGAACTCATAGCGTCAAGTAAATTCACATGTCATGACCGCCAAGATGTTCAAAGTGAGGAAAAGCTGATTTTAGTCTACCGCTTCACTTGCGGGTAACAAGAACGCCTCGTCCCAACTGCGAGGAGACATTGCTCATGTTCTGTGCTATGGAGTAAAGATACCTTCTATCAATAAATATTATTGTAATAGTATTCCGGGATGCTAAAAGGGCCAAAAGCCGCACAGTGATATACATCCAATGTTATATCATGATCAACGCGAGCGAGTGATTACGACAAATATATGAGAGGGAGAGAACATTTCAACTTGGTACATTTGCTGTTGAGGTTGGAAAAGGGGCAAGATTTTTGCCGACTTTTACCCGACAGCCTCGTCTAGTCACTGTTCAGGAATTCGAAAAAGCAGTCTCCTGATCCATCTCATGCCAAGATTCGCTATCTAGTTACGAGGTTGCTCTATATAACACGGAGTACAGACAACCTCTTGGTCGTGCTGTGGGATACTCTGACCAAAAATCGAGTTGGGAGGTGTGATTGACTGGTGCAGGGGATTCGTTGCCCAGGCAGAACCAGGTTGGCGCTCCGCACATTTGGCCAGTGGCCATCTTTTCGAAATCATCTCTCCACCTCGCAATCGGGCCTGCATAATGGATGAGCTTTGTTTCCCACGCATCTGGTCACAATGCTACTTCATCCTTTTCAGTCTAAATGGATTCTTCTATCGCTTGCACTTCACCGCCCAAACAGTCGACCCTGCAATACATCGTGTGAAGCATGAATATTCATCACGCAGCAATGCAGCAACGCAGCAACGCTGCGGAACGATGTGAGTCTCGGAGACTTGCAGACGCCTTTCAATGGTCGGGCTCATCACGAATTGTGTCCCGGTGACGTATCATTCCAGTAATCCAACTTTGCAAGAGCCAGAACCTCTACCGTCTCTGTCAGCCATCGTCGGTTCCAGCTACTCATTCCTAGTGATACCTTTTCAAGATGCAAAGAACAGCAACAAACCTTTCCCGGCTTCCTCGATTCCTAGCACAGTTCTGAATGATTGACTAGATCAGAGGAGGACTTTGCACCAAGTCCCCCTTGTACCAGAGTCACTGAAAATGACGTCTGAAACCAATGACCAAGTCTGTGCTCAGCTAAGGGCAGCACTTTTGGTTGCACTGGGTCACAAGGTTGGATCTTGCATCATTTTGATAGCATGGGAAGAGCTAACGGATCCAAGATCACCAAGGCAATACAACACAATCTTGTTCTACCTGATCGTAGGATATGGCAGACCAGAATGCCCTGATGAGATTCAAGCCTTGCTACAACAATTCAATGAACGCGCCGTCAAGCTTGTCGGCAAGATCAACACCAATATCCTGAATATGAAACGGGAAGCAGCATCCGGAGCTTCTTTCTCAACTGTGAACTCCTTTTTGTGAATTGCTTTTGCCGTTGGTAAGCCCGCTAATGAAGTGCCAAGGCCATCGCCTCGCGCGCCAGCAATACGAATAGTGAGGACACCGACCTAGACTACATGCCTGTTCGGTCGCTCTGGTACAAAACGAAAACCAACTTTGCAACCACCATGCAGAAAGTAAGTCTCCAGGCGAGTCGTTCTAACTTCCGATGATGACGACGAGGGTGACGATAACATCTCACCTCAAACTCTGAATCCCGATATTCGATTTCGGAGGCAAAGCAACGTCTGTATCGATATCACTGCGCTTGAATGGGCTTCTTCTCCTGCTAGACTCAAGAGAAGATCGATATTGAAGTCCGTCGAAAGCTCTGCACCCTTCGAGCGAGACGTCTTTGAGATCCAATCTTCACCCGAATTCATTTCCAGTCCTGTTGGTGCCGACATATAGCCCTCGTGCGCTGAAAAGGCAAAGAACCGCAGATCAAGAACTCAAATCAGGCATTCATTATCCACGTCACCAGAAGCTCTAGGGGAGAAATCTCGAGGTAGTCGTAGATCGTCCGAGTCACAACACCACACGAATAGCAGCACCTTTCCGCCTGTGCCACTACTTAGCCTATCACAACCTGACCAAGACGCACCGCAGTCTGAAATACAGCCGATTGCCTCATCTTTTCGACATTGTGGATCAAATCAATCATCATACATTTTAGCAGAGGACATCCCTTTGATTTCATCTCCAGTCCTTGACAAGTCCTGGATCCTTCAACCCACCAGGTCCCAGGAGGCTCAGGCCTACGATGAGCATTGCAGAATCAGTCAAGTCACCAGCCATCCTGAAAGCATACCACAGCGGACAGGCTATGGCCGACAAAGTATTTCCCTCTTTGCACTGGGATGCTTCTATGAGCGGCGTAGCTCTGGGGAACTCTCCACTCGAAATTGGTCGACCCGGCATCGGGAGCGCTCTTGTACCATGGGCGCCGAGAACCAACCCTATCAAAGATCGCTATATCACCCACTAGAAAACGAATCAGGAAGCGATAACGACTTAGCTCGAAAATACTCCAAGAAAAGGCATTGCTCGAGCAGATTTATAGGGCAAGAATGTTGGAAGCCTTTCATAGGAAAAATCAAAAAAGTCCTGGATATCGTCACTCCCCTGTTGCAACCTCCAGCTCCTGTGCCCCCTGATCTGAGAAAAACCTGCTGGATGTTACAGCCGATCAAACGTTCAGTACCGAAGTGCAAAATAGTACTTCCCAGAAGACGAAGAGCAAGTACAGGATACCAGACGCGATTGGAAACGTCATCTTTCCATCGGGACACCTGTCAAACGAATCAGTCTCCCAGGAAAGACACGAATCAAACGGGAAAGGAAAAGGCTACGATTAGAAAGCATACCTATTCAACGAACTAAACCTCGAGCTCTCACCAGTTCACTTCCATCACGTCTTCATAAAAGAGGCAAGGGAATGTCCTCTCAACCGAGTCTCCGTGAGCAAGCACTGGCAGCCACGCGCAGGGGTAAACAGGTGCGCGCTCCTGCTCACTCATCAGACTTTATGATCTGGAAGGTTGTGATGGCTGATATCGTCCCTGGATGTAGTGATACTTTCATAAATGAGGATAAGATGAAAACTCCGCATCTGGCAATAATCAATCATGAGACCAATTCTCAGGGAACGTTGGGACTGACTTCCACGCTTGGCAGGCCTCATTGGATCCCCGTCTCGCAACACGCACCACCACAGCAAACCCTTATCCCAGAGACAGCAAAGCTTCCGCCTAGATCGGGCTTAGGCTTTGCAGCGGTTCAAGCCAGAGATCGGCAAGAGAACGGTGGCTTTCGATCAAGCGATCTAACATTTAGCTAGCGCATGATGGGTGCGCGTGAACAATCTATCCAAGCAGCACGAGCCAGTGGCATCCCTCCAGAGCCCACAGCCACAACATCATTCCATAAGCGCAAAACCAACAGAGCTCCTCCATCTCTTCAACACCAAGGAGAGCCTGAGAGGGTCACCCTGGATGAGCATCGGCACATGCAAGGGAACAACCGCTGGTGTCGGCGTTCTTGGTCACGCCATTCGCGGAGCCCTTCTGGCGAGTCGAGCTATGTACTTTGGGGTGGCATTGTAGCGCGTACGACATGGAATGACGATCACAGAACAATGTTCAATAGTGATTCTGAGCTCGAAATCATTGACGTTCCAAGACCATCTCGCTGGAGGAGACCGCTACCCGCGAATCGTTGGAGAGGGAGGTATAAAAAGGAAGAATATTGTGCCATTTGAAGGGGTTTCTAGTGTTGATTTCTCTGCTCGTATTTCAAGTTCTTCTCTTGAACAGCATTCTAACGTTCTCGACTCACACCGACCAAACCGCCATCTTTGAGCATATTCCTCGGGCATCCAAAACATCTAGTTGTTCAATATACGAAACTAAAAAGACCAGAACCTACATCTTCCATATCCTATGTCATCTAATTCTTGTGAGACACAGGTCACAGATTCGCCTGCCTGCGCGCCTTTAGAAATTTATATGCGTAGTACGCCATACCGGCTGTAGCAAATGTGCGATAAACGAGGAATACTGCAATTGCGACGTTGACCCTTTCGTAATATCCCGCTAGCATTCTCCCCAAAGCATGGTTAGGGTCCGGGCCTACGCCCAAGCCGCCGATCCCGACGCGGTGCTTATCTAAAGATTCGCGACGTGCGAGGCGGATGGGCTCTGCCTCGGAGACGGTGGGTACGGTGTCATCGGTGGACACGACAGGAACGGCTTCCGTAGTGGAGTCGATGGCTGTCTGGTTGGGCCAGGAGCCAGACGATAATGGCTCGGCGGTGTTCCTCCTTAGATTCCGTGTGAAAAGATAGACTAAGAAACGCAGGTCCGGGACGGTGAAGGTTGGGTACTTCCATAGCTGGACTGCGTTGTATGGCGGCAGCTGGTCCAGGAAGTCAGCCAGGACACCCAGAGTGAGGCCCCAGAGGAGAATCGGTTGCTGGAAAGCCAGCGACTTGGACGACTCGGGGACACCGTATGGTGCTTGAGCCCAGCCAGAGACTGTGCCATAGTTGTCCCCACCCTCGGTCGGAATAAAGCCAGCGATCGAGGAGGCATAGACTGACTCCGATGGCACGAGTTTTACGGCGCTAAACATCATCTTCCCCATCGTGGCGCGGAGGATTTTGTGGATAACAGGCCCGACATGCTTGGCCATGCGACTTGAAATGTCTACGAACTCTCGCGTGCGAAGAGTGGTCGAGAGTAATCCTCGGAGCGGGACCCAGTGCACGGCTGCCACTTCGGTTGGCTGCGGTTGTAGGGCTGCTACTGTTTTCCCAGTGAGGAGGAAGATGTATGGGCATAGTACCATGAGGGTATCTTTCCCCCACGTCGTTGTGACCAGTCTCTCAGGTAGGTTGCCTGCGCGGAGGCAGTCCACCGTATCTAGGTCCAGACCTATCTCTTCCCTGGTCTCACGTATCGCAGCGGCCAGGTCGTCTGCATCTTCTGGGTCCCTCTTTCCCCCAGGCAGAGCAGTGTGGCCGGACCATCTGTCACCAGGGCGGCCGGCGCGCTTGATGAAGAGTAGTTCCGGGTCTCCTTCCTGGACCCAGTCTTGGGAGAAGAACTCCTCGATAGTGGAAGGGGGTGAGGAAGGTGTGCTGACGTTTATAACCGAGCCATTGGCGGGGGGGACCGGCTGAAACGCAGGCCGGACTCGGATAATGGCGGCGACACTGGCTCGCTTCTTGCAGCCTTCTGGGGTGGGCACCGAAGGATAAGGATTCTCACTTAATCGAGTTAGGACGGGCTGTAGAGCCTTGAGTATGGCTCTGGACTCATCCGACATGCTTGCGACCTACCCTTGGCTTTATATTTGGACCCCTGTACGGAGTAACCTGGGTGGTGGTGGAGGTGCAGGTGGTGAGGCAACACCAGGCGGGCCGACAACTATTTTATATCTTGGGGGTGCCGAGGCTGGCAGAATTGGGGAAACGTACGAGGCTGTGACCGCCTTGGCACGTGATTAACCGGAATAAAGATATTGCGTGTTCCCCCGGAGCGCTAAGCTAGCCGAAGTTTAGCCAAAGCACGAGGAAACAATGGCAGGCATGATTGGTTGCTGGGGGAAGTCTCAATGCTTCCCCTCCAGGCTCGTTGCTCATGCTTCTGCCCACCAACCACCAAGCTGTCGGGGTTTTCACTTGCTTCTTGCATAACTTGATCATTGAGTATTTCTTCCTGAGCTGTGCATGGTTTGAACAGTGCTGACTACCTGACCGTCGTTATACCTCTGCCTCCTATCAGCCAGTATGCGTTTTGGCAAGACCCTCTCCGACTCTGTTTACCCGCCATGGAAAGATAAATACCTACAATACGACAAGATTAAGAAGCTGCTGCGTGAGGATGAAACATCTCCACAAGGCCGTGGTGGTGAGAGCAGCTGGACGGAGCAGGACGAAGAGAACTTTGTCCACGAACTCACCGTCACTCAACTGGAAAAGGTCCACCAGCACCAGGTGGACACCTTCAATGCTCTGAGAGATCGAGCTGCCGCATGTGAGGCCATGCTTCCCAATCCGGAGGATGAGGCTGCCAAAAAGTCCGAGGACGACGAGAAGGCCATTGCAAAGGACATGTTGAAAGAGCTGGATGGTATCTCCAAGGAACTCAATGAGCTTAGGAAGTTTAGCCGTGTCAACTATACCGGCTTCCTCAAGGCTGCGAAGAAGCACGATAGAAGAAGAGGATTGAAATACAGAGTACGACCAATACTCCAAGTTAGGCTGGCTCAGACACCTTTCAACCAAGAAGACTATTCTCCGCTCCTCTTTCGACTCTCTACCATGTATTCCTGGGCCCGTCAAAAGCTCGGTGAAGAGGATGCAGACACTAAGGAATCTGAGGCCGACATCCGTTCCAAAGATTCGTACAAGGCATACAAGTATTGGGTGCATGTAGACAATCTCCTGGAAGTGAAGACCTATATTCTCCGTCGTCTACCAGTTCTCGTCTACAATCCTCAATCAATGAAAGTCGCCGATGGAGCTCAGAAGGATCCAAGCCTCACTTCGATCTACTTTGACAACCAAAGCTTTGATCTTTACCAAGGTAAAGTTGATAAGGGTACTGCTGGCGATTCTGTTCGCCTGAGGTGGACTGGTCAGCTTGGCGATAAGCCCGAGATTGTACTAGAGAAGAAGACCGTTGGGGAAGATAACGAGAGTCGGGACATCCGCTTGACTCTCAAGGAGAAGTATATTGAGCCATTTCTCAAAGGCGAATACAAGCTGGAGAAACAAATTCAAAAGCTGGAAGACAGACTTGGACCAGATGCCGAAGAGGTCACGACATTCAAGGCCAATGTGGAAGAAATCCAATCTTTTATCAAAGATAAAGACCTGGAACCTGTCCTCCGAGCCAGCTATACTCGAACAGCTTTCCAAATACCTGGTGATGACCGAATTCGGATCTCCCTGGATACCGACCTGGCCTTCATCCGTGAGGATGCTCTTGACTCGGACCGCCCTTGCCGTGATCCTGAAGACTGGCACAGATCGGATATCGATAAACAAGAACTCGAATATCCCTTCTCTTCAATCAAGAAAGGCGAAATCAGCAGGTTTGAGCATGCTGTTCTGGAGATCAAGGTCAAGGAATCTAAGTATACTAGAAACAATACCTGGCTACAAGACCTGATGAGTTCTCACCTAGTGAAGGAAGAGAAAAAATTCTCCAAGTTTGTCCACGGCATTGCACTTCTCTTTGAGGACTATGTCAATAGTTTCCCATTCTGGCTTAGCGATCTTGAGACCGACATTCGAAGAGACCCTGTCACTGCATTCCGTGAAGAACAAGTCCGCGAAGCCAAACAAGCAGAGGATGAAATGGCGGTGGGCAGTTTCCTGGCGGCATCAAGGTTGTCTGCCTCCATGAAAGGCAAAGTTGGATCTCCTTCAAGACCAGCAGAACGCAGAATTTCAAGCCAATTCTCGCAGTCTGTTCAATCTCTTGCACGGCCTAGACCTGCTGATCAGCTGCGAGCAACTGCTGAGGAGCCTGACTCAGACGATGATGGCATTCAAGGTAACCGTCAAGTAGATGGCGGGGACTCTTCTGGAGGAGGTCTCCGATCGTTCCTACCCGCCTTCTCCAATTCTCGTTATGCTCGTCGGCATCGACAAGGTACCGCCTGGAAAGACGCGCCGTTACCTCCTGGCGTGAAGGACCCAGGCCACTGGATCAAGGATCAAGGACCGCTCAAAATTGAGGCAAAAGTGTGGCTCGCCAATCAGCGGACCTTTATCAAATGGCAGCATATTGCGGTTCTCCTAGCCTCGCTTTCACTCGGCTTGTACAACGCTGCGGGCGTAGATAACAACATCGCCCGTATTTTGTCGCTGGTATACACTGCATTCGCCATTTTCGCGGCTTTATGGGGTTGGGGGATCTACATGTGGCGAAGCAGGCTAATTACGGAGCGAAGTGGCAAGGATTTCGATAATGCGATCGGTCCCTTTGTTGTTTCTGTTGGTTTAGCTTGTGCGTTGGTCTTGAACTTTGCTTTCAAGTACAACGCTGCGATGGCTAGCCTTCCAGGAAATTCGACGACTTCGGTGTTGACGGGAAAATTGGCGGCAAACGACATGTCTCACGACCCCGAATTATTTGTACCAGAACTCTAGGGTGGGGTTTCGAGTATACATCTCACCGGACAATAGGTCATACTGATGATCGTTGCGGTGATGAAGGCAAGGGAGGTATAGGAGGAAGTATGTATTAGCTAATCTAATCGCATCCAGATATTGCTACGATCACTGGTCTAAAATTCAAGATTGAGTTGTAGAATCCAGTGCAGCATGGAGTTTAGAAAATGATTGACCGTCGTTGCCTCTCGTGTCTGAAAGGGTTTTATTCATTCGTAGGAATACTCATAGTCATCTTGAGTAGGGTTGACAGTAGCTGACGGTGAGGACTTGATCAGTCTCGAGACTCGACAAGTACATGTACATCCTGGCCATCAACACAGCCTAACTTAGCTAAGTAGACGCTGCTATCGATTGATATCAATATCTAGAGCCATATGTGACTCGACACTACATCGCCCGGTGGGGACCATATCGTGGCTCTGGCAGCATTCCATAGTCGCCCGTGCTTCTCGACGACATTGATACGTGTGAGAGTGTGTGGGTTGTGTGGAGGGACAGTATGACCTGTATGACTAGCCAGTGTCACGAGGCGAGGCGTGAGCGAAACGTTCTGCGCAATGATCGAAGTCCTCGTAGAGCTCGCTTGCGGCTCCATTGGTAATATCCAGTAAAGTCAGGCTCTAGTCAAGGGCGTCGATTCGCGCTGGTCCCTCACTGATGACCTACAGTGCCAGCTCAGGTTCGGCGCCCTACAGGCTGCAACAACTTCCAGTAAGGGTAGTGACAAAAACACAAGATTCACTGCCTCATGCTTTCCCCCTCCCCTGTAACCCCTTTACCGAGGGGGGGCCCTCCCAAAATGGACACATTAATATATTCCGGTCTCGGAAATACCGCCAACATCCGTCGGAAGCGTTGCTTCCAGGACATCCTGTGTATGGCGGATTGTTACCTTCAGTGGTTGGTTGGTGGGCCCGCTTGAATAGATGCTTAAGTTTGAGGGTTGTCAGCATCATATTCCGGATGTGATGAGCATCTGAAAAAATGGCCGGTATGATCCGGCGGTTCGAACCACCGGGAAGCCTATCAATCATCGTTTTTGCTTTTGCTTTTTGCACAGTTCGTGCTTTTCTCATCCTTTTATTTAAGCGTGTGATGATGATGAGTGAGTACTATAACTGTGAAGCGAAGTGGAGGCTTGGCGAGGCTGTGATATGAATTCACTTCCTGACAGGTACAGGATCTTGGGCTCATGGGACGTGTGGCCTTATGGATATGATGCTGGTATTTGTGGGTATCGTGATTCTGCTCAAGTAGTATGGCAGGGCAAATCTTTGGCTTGCGTACTAGTAGTCCGCTCATTCGAGATCGAGGGCCAAGGCAATCAAGTCTGTCAATCGACGTGTCCTTCATCACCTTCCACGTCCGCGTCCACCGCCAGCTCCACCACCAAACATATTGCCCATCTGGCTCATCATGGCATTCATATCCATGCCGCCCATATTCGGCATCCCACCACCCATGAGTTCCAGCATTTTGCCCATATCTCCACCAGGCATGCCACCTCTCCCGGCGCCTCCCATAGAAGCCATACGTTTCTGCATCGCCGCGAGCTGCTGCTGTCTGTTCCCGCCGCCGAGCATATTCTGCGCTCGTTGCATGTTTTTCTTGTTCTGGCCCATATTCTTCGCCAGACCGGACATCACCTTGTGCTGCGTGAGGAGCTCTTCGACCTCGCGCACAGATGTCCCCGAGCCGCATGCGATCCGCACCATCCGCGATGGTTCTGAGAGGAAGATTTTGCCGTCGGAGTCGAGCTCTTTGGACGTCATGCTGTCGAAGATGTAGACCATCCGCTTTAACTTCGCAGTCCCGTCTTCGTCTGACATGCCCGCCATCATGTTCCCTAAGGCTGGGATCATACCGGCTACTTTGGACAGTGGACCCATCTTCATGATGTTCGTGATCTGTTCTTTCATGTCTCGCACTGTGAAGATACCCTCCGCCAAATGCTTTTGTGTCTCTTTCATCCCCGCGGAGTCTCTTGTCACCGACTGGATGTGTTCGATCAGACCGGTCATGTCCCCGTAGCCCAGGAGTTTAGAGATAAACGGTTTGGGAGCGAATCTTTCCAGATCCATCATGTGTTCACCAGTACCCAGGAAGATGATTGGAGTATGTGTAGCGGCGACGGCGGAGATAGCGCCACCTCCTGCGGCGCCACCGTCTGTCTTGGTGATAATGATGGCGCCAAAGTCCGCCGTTGATTTGAAAGCGGAAGATTGTGCCTCTGCGGCTTGACCTATGGTTCCGTCGAGGACCATGATGGTTTGATCGGGTTTGATAGCATTTTGGACCTGTACCATTTCCGCAAATAGATCCTCCTCCTGTTTATGTCGTCCAGAAGTATCAACAATAATAATTTCGAACTTCTCCTTCTTGAACCTAGCCACACCCTCGGCAGCAACCACAGAAGGATCCGTCTGTGTCAGAGAGCCGTAGTATGGTATCTTGGCCTTGGTGGCATTCTGCTTCAACTGGTCGTAGGCTCCTGCTCGAAAAGTATCGGCACAGACGAGGCATGCCTTGAAGCCACGCTGGGCATAGTATCTGGCCAATTTGGTACACGAAGTTGTCTTTCCTGCACCCTGCAGGCCAACGAACATGATGACATTCGACTTCCCTTTCTTCGGCTTGTAGGGTTCGGCGTGAGGATCGACTAACTGCACCAGATGGTCAAACACAGCTTGTTGGATTAATCGCTTCTTCGCATTCGAACTGGTATGTGCCGGGAGGTCTTTGAAGTTGACGGCGCTCTGTATTGACTTTCTCAAGTTCTTCACTAGGCGCACATTGACATCGGCTGATAACAGCGCCGAACATATCTCTTTGATCATAGAATCAAACGCCTTCTCGTCGAGGTTGGGCTCACGGTTGAGGTTGGATACGGCGGCATTGATACGCCGGCCAAGGTCGGAGAGAACCATCTTGCACTGAGTCTGAAGTGGAAGAGCAAGATATCTAGGCCTACGAGAAATAGGTTCTCGCTGGGGTTTGTGGGATAGGGAAGGATGATCGTAGAAAGGCAGATGCAGGCCCTCCCTCAGGTTGGAATTCGTGGTCTCCGTGGCCTGCAGTGCGGAAACTGACTTGTCGATGAAAGTGGGGGAGTTTGTCCGAGGTTCTTCCGATCACATCCAGAATTTCTTCCCCAAGTCTTGACCGTTTCCTGCAAATCCATAATCATATGAATTATAATGTTTTGAAGAGCCAAGCGCCCCGACGTCGACCGACACCACACACCATTCACCGAAATGGCCCCTCTTTCCCAGAAGAAAAGAAAGCTTCAAGATGGCATGCGTGGAAAAACAGACCGACCTAAGAAGAGGTTCCGCAAGCAGAAAGCATATCACAGTTCTTCCGAGGATTCAGACGACCCAGAAAATGGTTTCGCGGCTGTCAATCTCGATGAATCGGGCGACGAGACACCACAGAAGGCGGCAGTGAAGAAACCCCAAAAATCACTCAAGACGAAACAGCTCGACGAGCAATCACCCGCCTCCGAAAGCGGAAACGAAAACGAACAAGAGTCTCGTGCAGATGCAATGGCACAAGCAGACGCAGAGGAGGGTGAAGATGAGGCGGACGAGGAAGACGAGGAGGAAGTCAGCACCACAAGACGCAAGAGCACAACGAAACGCAACGACCCCGAAGCCTTCTCAACCTCGATCGCGAAGATCCTCTCCACGAAACTCTCCCAGGCCGCCCGCAAAGACCCAGTCCTCTCGCGCAGCCGCGACGCAGCCGAAACCAGTACATCGTTAGCGAACGAACGGCTGGAGAGGAAAGCGAAAGCGAAGCTTCGCGCTGAGAAGAGAGAAGAACTCGAGCGCGGCAGGGTCAGGGACGTGCTGGGGTTGAGTTCAGGACAGGCGGGTGAGGTGGCCGAGGAGGAGAAGAAACTGCGCAAGATCGCGCAGCGCGGTGTCGTCAAGCTGTTCAACGCCGTGCGAGCCGCCCAGGTGCAGGGCGAACAGGCTGCGAAGGAGGAGCGGAAAAAAGGAACGATCGGGGTGGAAAATCGGCAGGAGAAGGTCAACGAGATCAGCAAGCAGGGATTTCTGGACTTGATAGGTGGTCGAGGAAACAACGCGAGCGCTGCTACCCCTGTGCAGTCGTAGTAGTAGTAGTAGTGATTCTCTAAATCCTGGCGTTGACCACAGCCTCGCTGTATTTACTATTGGAGGAAGTGCGGATGTCCCACATTGATTCCAGCTTTGCATCGATGAGCATGAGATCGTCCCAGTTACTGTTGGTACAAATCCGTATATGCTTTCTTTCCAAGTCCAAGTACCACCTCCATGATGATGATGATGATGATGATGATGATGATGATGATAATATACAATCCTCTCCTCTGGTGCATCTACTCGTCAACTTTTCTCAAAGTCCGAGGCTTGCATGTTCCTGGTCATCTTGGGTAATTTGACCACCAACCCGTCTAACTCCTTGGACATCAGGACCTGGCATCCCAGCCGTGAGGTCTCTGTGAGCCCGAATGCAAGGTCTAGCATGTCATTCTCGTCGTCGGAGGGTTCCTCCATCTTCTCGAACATTTCGTCGTTCTCGACTATCACATGGCAGGTCGAGCAGGCGCAGGAGCCGCCGCATGCGCCTAGCAACAAAAGGATCGCGTTAGCTGGGTCGTTCATTGAACTCTCCCGGTTCATTTGAGTAGATGCCCCTTGTCCCCCAACTTACCCTCCATTTCCAGGTCGTTTGCCTGTGCAATATCCAGAAGGTTATCGCCCTCGGACACTTCAAACTCATGCCGATCTCCATCCTTGTCAATAAAGGTAACATGCAACCTATACCAAACAGTCAGAGCTCATTCGAGTTCGTCTCTCAGCAACGGAGTCCCGCGATTGCATACTCTTCACCCGGCTTCGGCGGGTCGATATGACCATGCATTTGTGAAGGTGTAGTTGTGAACCGCCTCCTCCCCAACTCCAGCATTCGGATCTGAGTCCGGATCTGGTCTCTTTTGAACTCCAGTTCTGCGCGATCATGGGTTCGTCGACATCGCCATACCGGTGCCGCCGCCGCCGCCGCCGCAACGTGGATCTGGCGGCTACCTAGTCGGCTTGTGAGCAACTGCGACTCGAGTTGGAGGAATCTGGAGAAGTGGGAGGTGCCTGCGACCAGATTTCGAGCTCCGCTCCACCCCGACATCGTTCTCTCTTCAACTCTTCACCCCGGTGGATGAGAGGAGGCTGCGCTGAGGATCCGTCGTATTTAGGTTGGCGAAGACGATGTGCTTGACTCAGTGCAGAAAAGTTGAACTGAGGGTAGGGAAATCAAAAGACCGAACCCGAGTAGCAGTGACGCAGTTTGGTTCATCATGATTAGATCAAGTCATCAAGTCATTTCACTTCGGTACACGGCTTCTGCCAGCAGTTTCGTGCTGCCTGGCTTGGCACGGTCACGTAACGGATGTTATTTACACTTCTATTTACGGCTATCGGCATTTACTACATAGCTCTCTCTTCTTCCAGGACGCGCATATTACTTATTAATGCAGCTGGCTTCTCTTCTCATTGTGTCTTTCTCTGATCTCGGTCATTCATATTCCACAACCCAGAGTATCTGGCTGACAGGCTGCGGGGCTTGTCACCGTTGCCGCCTCTCGACGAGTTTGGCACTTGTTGTATGCAAAATGGCTCTAACTTCAAAACCTATTTCAAGGAGGTGAGCGTATCATTGATCGTCCCAAGATCATATGAAGACCTCCCCGAGGCGCGCGCAAGAGCCATTTGGACACTCAAATCGGAGTTACCTCTGGAGCCTGAGCAATCAGCACCCTTTTGTTTTCAAGCAAGTCCTTCCCAGGCTTGCCGAAACAGAAGCATAGGCTCAAAACCAGTCAATTGATCATTGCCGGCTGCTGCAAATGGCATGTTCCACCAGTCGTCATTCCAGTCGTCATAAGACTCCAGCGTTTCCAGGCTCAGGTTGTTCGTCAGCACGCATGTTGTCATGGGCTGGGAATCAAGCGGGATGCCGGTGCTGAAGTCCAGGGGCTCCATTCGCGGAAGGGGATGGATCCTTGATTGAACATGGTTTAACACTTTATCTTCACCTCCGAGGCTCGAATTACCCTGCTCCTGAGATGGCAGAAACGGGTCGGTTGTTCGAAGGTGCGCCCTTGCATGATTGCGCTCGTTTGGAGCCGATGACGACCCGAGGGACTGTGCTGCTTCAGGATGCCGGCTAATAAGCTGAGCAGATGCTCCTTTTAAGGCTGCTGACAGCTTCTCGAACTAACAACCTAGTTAGATCGGACATGGTCCGCGGATCACAATCATGGTAGGAAAAAGGATCACTTACTGGTCGACGGAGGACGTTCCAAAACCTGCTCGAAGCATCCAACGTGTCGACAAACATTTCAACTGTCGGTAATGTACTAGAAGCCTCTCCTAGCTCCGGAATAAATGCTATAGGATTTCTGCCTTCGCGAGAGATTTCAAAGGATAGAAGGACCGTGCCGCAAATGAATGCACAGTAGCCCAGTAGAGAACTGAGATATGTCACATCGACGCGGCCACCGAGATAGTCTTTGAGTATTCCTCCAAATAGCCAAGCATGCCGAACAGCTGCCTTTGCGCTAGACTGCACAATAGTGATGTCGACTGAAGGATCCATTTGTGAACCCGAGAACAGTGGCACAAGTGTTGAGTATAAGGTGATTTGCGAGAGATGGTACAGACCGTCGAAAAACAGGAGTTGGTGAGTAAGCCCGAATGCATGTTCGGATACCAGCAAATCCATTAGTTGTTTTCGGTGAGCGAGAGAGACAGTCGCATACGTTGTTGTTGCGAGTTCGGACAACCCACGGGTTTCTTGCACCTTTCTCGAAGTATCATAATTTGCACCATCTCTAACAGAAAGCTGGACTTTAGCCCTGGGACAAATTGTCAGTGGGGAAATCCAGCTATGACGTCCAGTAGCCAACTCACCAAACGCCCACCATTTTCATCATGGCTGCAGCAACAGGGGGCTCTTCTCTGTCATGGTCTCCGTAAATCTTCGACGCTATCCAGTCAGCGTCCATATAGTCAGTGAGTTTGATGTGCAGCCCGGTGGTCGTATTCGATATAGACGCTGGCAGCGGTACCCGAGCGATTTCTGACCATGAATGTCGCACGTAGGGTTCTGGGGACGCTACTATGCACATTGATGCCCAACAGGCCCAGAAGCATCTCCGCTTGAGTTCAGCCTCGAGTGAGAGATCTTCTGCAGACCCATCTCGATTACCTCCATATTGCATGATACAGCAACAGCGATAGGCCAGAGCTGGGGTCAAAGCAACAAAGGTTAGACATAGGCTTCAGATGATAGCTCAGAGGTCGCGAGGTCAGAGACTAAGAAAGGGCCATTGAAAAGGCCATCTTACCCAGAGAAAGGTCGCCACATCTTGACAATCCAGTTCCATACCAATATGGAACCAGCACCTCCAGCGCTTGAACTACCGACAGACTTGGATCCGGAATCGCCAACGCCATTGCCTCACTGGAGGCGGCTTTAGCCCAACTCAAACTTCGCTTATGGAAGACTCTCAAAGCGTCAAGCTCTGAAAATCGCGTCGGCCCAAAATGCTGCTCTTCGTGATTTGGTGCAAGAAACCTAGGCCTGAAGTCAGGGACATTTCCAGTTGACCGAGGAGGGGTAGATTACAACGCGGCTGTGCCAAAGATTGCTTTGAGCAGGTATGAGGGAACCTGGCCTTCGACATATTCGGAGAAGAGTTTTGGCTTCCAAAACAGGAGCGAAGCATTGTATATGCGGGCGAAGTAAATTTCAAGTAGAGCAAGCCCAGCTGCAAGGGGCGGTAACGAGGATTCCTCACAAGCTGCTCTCGGATCGCTCTGCTTAATCTCCTCTCGGTTCTCAGCTTTTCGAAGCTGCGATGCATATGACTATGAAGAGCCACGGTCAGTACTTCAAGGTCTCCCATCGGCATTCCAACTTACATCTGTCGGGATAGATGCCTGACGCATTAAGTGAACTTGATCATCCTGCAACAAAGAGCCCGCTGAAGACTCGCGCTGATTGGCAGGATCTAGAACCGACGTTGTAGCGTGTCTGACTCCCTAATCGATCGAACTGTCGTGGTTGCTAGCGATTGTCACGGCATGGTCTCGAGGCAGGATCGTACTCCTGGGGAGGGTTGCTTCTGCTGCAGAATTTGGCTCCCTGTCGCCTGCAGAATGTAGCGGACGTTGATTGTGCACCCCAGTTTGGCGAGGGTGCGACTTTGCCTTCCTTCGCTTGTTGAGCGGAGGGTACTCGCATCTGGCACGCTGTTTCGTGCATCGTTGACAACTGGGACGTTCATGGCTACATCGCAGCTGGAAGCACTAGAATCAGCACATTCCAAGCCCAGGCCAATCTGTGCAGGCTTACCTTTTGGTTCCGGCACCTTTGACAAGCGATTCGGGATGTCTGAGATTGAGACGGAGACGGAGATTGAGACTTCTGCACCCCCTGTGAAGTTCCCGTGAGTGATCGGACTGCTTCCTTTCGCGCTATCGGAGTATTTGGCATCTTGAAATACTGTGCTAGCATGTTCCTTCCGCCCCGAATCACCGAAGCCAATTGCGGGGGAGGAAAGTGTGGGCGAACGTCAACCGGCACAGTGATCGAGCAATCAAGGTCAAGCAACAGCTGGACACACCAGCTGTCTCTCTCCGCTCCTCCCTCTTCTGTGTCCGGTCAATCATGTTCTACGTTCATGCCGCCGCAACGAGCCTGCAAGGCTGAACATGCATTGCCTGGGCCCTCCATAGCCTGGTCTCATTGCGGTGCATGTCAGCAGCGAATCGGCACGAAATAGGATAGGCCTCATATTCTAAGAGGGCCATCCCTGTGGTCGACGTCTTAGTGATGAAAGGAGGCGGACTCACAGCATCAAGTACGGAGTACTCCATCATCGTACCAGAATGAAGCCCAGTGCTTGGTTGTAGATTGCCGACCAAATCTACATGGCCTCCCATTTCGGAATATGGGAATACTGATTTTCTGTTCTTATGGTGCGGCATTGAAGCCTATCACAAACTCTAATCTACATGCCCTAGCGTGTGATTTTGTTTTCATCCGTGAGAGCCATCAAGCTTCCTGGGGCGGCATCCGATGGAGGAATAGAAGTGGTCGGTGAGTTCGACTCTTAACAAGTTCTCAAGGCCATGCTGTTTGTACTGCACACAGCACTCTCGCGATAATTACAAACAGCCATTCCAAGTCTTGCTTGGGAACAGGATATGACCACATGGTCCGCACATGCCGGTTTCCTTGCAATTGACCAACCTTGTCTTGTCACGGACTCGTCGCGTGCCATCGTGCCTGGCCTGTTCTGCGGAATAAGCCCCACAAAGCCTTTGACATGGTGGATACAGCCAGTTCCCCTCGACGGATGTAAGATGCCCAGGCGTCCAGCCTATCACGGCAGAATGATCTAGACTCTTGGGGGCATGTTGATGGTGTACTATACTCGATATGCCCACCTTGGCACAACACGGCCTCAAAAATTTCACCGAGCCTAGAATAAGCGAACCTAAGACAACAACGTCGAGTAACCGGCTAGAAATGTGCCTGCCACCACGCATGTTGGAAATTTCTGAGAGTCCATTGGATTGATGAGTATAAAGCTCGGAGACTTCTTTTTGCTGAAAAGCTCAATGTCGAGGTCGATGCTGGGTAAGTAGTTACAGCTTGGGTAAAAGCACTGAAGACATGGGCTTATGGACACAGGAGAATTGGCCGCAGCAAAAGGTCTTGAGAATCTTCCCGTCAACCATACAAACTTCCAGTAAATGAGCGACGCGCTAGCGATGCCCTGGCCCTTTCGAGAACGATAAATGGCTTTAGGATCAGTAATGCAAAACAATTCCTTTCCGCGCCGTCCAATAGTTCTGGATGATGTGAAAGATCTGGGGAAGGCAAATCATCCCGCCCTCCATCTGTGAAGGCGGCTGGGGTGGTTTGATAGCTTACACGTGGAGCCGTGGGAACTATCCCTTGGACTGGAATTATCGGTAACTGCACCTTGACGGATTTCCCGGATCCGTTGAAGATGGTCGTAACCGACATTTTGGCCTCCGTGTGTCGTTTAAACCAGTATTCTACCCAGCAACCGCAGCGGAATTAGGGATTCATGCTGAATCATCTCAAAAGACCAAGCAGCGCCGAGAATGCCAAGGCCTGTGTGTAGTTTGTGTAAACCGGCTCGTCTATTGCGATTGGGCGAATCGGTCCGAACCACCGCTCTCGGCATCCGAATTCGACTTAGTCTTAATGTTCATCTCCATGGGGTCCTCCTTGGGTGGTACTGGGGTGGTATTCGCTAACATGGTATATCTTCTCGTCTGAATCCACAAGCTTGAAACAATTGCATGCCAGGCGCCCCTTTCATTACGAAACCTTAAACTTCTATACATCTCGCCGCACAACACTCAACATGACTTCGAAAGAAGTGTCGATCGATGTCGACCCAGAGTCAGATAGTCAAAATGGTGTCCAGCATCTAGAAGCACAACACGCGGACATTGTGGTGGACGAACACTTGTCTAAAAAGATTGCCCGCAAATATGACTTGCATCTCTTGATATTCTTCACTCTGATCAACCTTTTCTGCTTTATCGATCGAGTCAATATCGGCAATGTCAGGCTCCTCGGACTTGCGGAGGATCTCGACCTCAATGTCGGCCTAAGGTTCAATATCGCTCTTATGTGCATGTTTGTGCCATACTGCGTTGTCGAACTTCCGGCGAATATCCTGTGCAAACGTATCGGAGGCCACATCTGGATTCCATTCTTGGTCTCCGCTTTCGCAATCATCACCGTTTTGACCTCTGTCGTGCAAAATCGAGGTGGGCTTTATGCCGCCAGGTTTTTTCTCGGTCTCGTCGAGGGCGGTGTCTCACCGGGTCTTATCTGGTTGCTTTCTCAATTGTAAGCACATTAAACCTCCTTCGCTGAATATGTTACTGACTTCCTTCTAGCTACAAACGACAAGAGCTTGGGCTCCGGACCAACATCTACGTCTCTGCCGCTTCCGCTAGTGGTGCATTTGGTGGCCTCCTAGCTATTGGTTTGAGCAAGATACCAGACTGGGGACTCATCCATAGGTGGCGAAACGTATACTTCTTTGAGGTGGGTATCCAACTCTTGGCTATTGTTGCCTTACTTATCTCTATCCTAGGGTCTCATCTCCTTAGCCATCGGTGGAGCCTCCTGGGTCTTGATCCCACGAGGTCCAGAGACCGCCAAGTTCCTCACGGAAGAGGAAAAGAAGACCGCCGTGAACCGACTTTTAGTTGATTCTGCTGGCACGGCAGAACTCGGGAAAACAAGCCTTAAACACATTGTCCAGGCTTTGAAAAGCCCTCACGTACTTGGCTGTGCGTTCGGGTTCTATCTAACAAAGTGAGTGGCCCATCTTCGGCATCTATCGCTTTCCACGGATAACGGGATTAATGGCAACCAAAACAGTACTGTTGCGCAATCAGTTGCGGTCTTCGTGCCATCTATCATCCGAGGAATGGGGTATTCCAATGAGACTGCACAGCTGCTATCCGTGGGGCCATATGTAAGTTCTCGGGTGTAACCAACGAGTGAGTCATGAATCTGTCATACTGATGCTATCTTGCAAGGCTGTGGCTTGTATTATCTCGGTCATTGCAGGCTACCTCTCGGATAAATATAAGGATCGATCGATGGTGATCATCATCGGCGCTCCCGTCTCCATTGTCGGCTTTTTCATGCTCGAGTTCCTGCCCAACAGCAAGCCTGCCGCTAAATACGGTGCACTATACCTCGCATCAACTGGATATTATGCCTTCTACCCCATGTACATTACCTGGGTAAGTGAGGAAGAAAAGCCCCCTTCGTACTCAAAAGTCCATATCCCACACAAAAGGCTCTTTCGCAGACTAGATAACTGACAATGCTTCGCTCCCACAGGCTGCA
Organism: Exophiala aquamarina CBS 119918; assembly: GCF_000709125.1. Classification (NCBI taxonomy): domain Eukaryota; kingdom Fungi; phylum Ascomycota; class Eurotiomycetes; order Chaetothyriales; family Herpotrichiellaceae; genus Exophiala; species Exophiala aquamarina. Next base: position 1,091,941 of record NW_013550579.1, read on the forward strand.
AACAACTGCGCGACGGGAACAGTGCGCGCAGCAGGCGTAGGCCTCGTCTTCACACTGGGCAGCTTGGCCGGCGTATGCGCACCGTGGATCTATCTTCCCTCAGACGCACCAGGCTACCGGACAGGACACGCCGTGCTCCTGTCCTTCCTTCTCGGAACGTTTTGCACCGCGATTATCCTTCGCTTCTATTGCAAATGGGAAAACCGCCAGAAGGACCTAGGCAAGCGCGACCACCTTCTAGTTGGTTTGACCCCTCTCGAGGAGCAGGACTTGAGTTCTAAACATCCTGCTTTCCGCTATATGCTTTAGTTTAGCTTTGCTAAGCCGCTTGGCCAAGAAAGCACTTCGGTTGCGTTATCACTCGGGCGGGAGCCATGTTACTTCGCAGCTGATATATATCACGTCGAGTAAAAGGAAGAATAAGTAGTTGCTTAATATGGAATTTTCGCCGGCTATGCACTGATTCGATTTCCATATCCGCCCCCCCCCCCTTCATACAATGCATTTTAGCCCTTTAGAGCACTACCAAAGCACCGATCTGAGCTATTATGGAGTCCTATAAAAAGCAAAATGCCGGTACAAGTCTCCCCTTTCGGTATTTAGCTCGACCAGCCTCCTAGATCCCATGGTAGAAGCCGAAGTGAGGCGATCTGTACCACTGCACGCGCGCGACCAGCACAAGGTCCCAGCCATCATCATCACCATCATCATCACCATCATCATCACCATCATCATCACCATCATCATCACCA